>NC_035177.2:12835117-13141085 GCF_001659605.2 Manihot esculenta
AATGCCGTTCGGGTTAACCAACGCCCCTGCAGCATTCATGGATCTCATGAACAGAGTGTTTAGCCAATACCTGGATCACTTTATTATTGTCTTCATAGATAATATCTTAGTGTATTCCAGGAACGCAGAGGAGCATGCCCATCATCTGAGGTTGGTTCTGCAGACCTTGAGGGAACATGGCTTGTATTCCAAGTTCTCTAAGTGTGAGTTCTGGCTGAGGAGCATTTCATTCTTGGGGCATGTAGTGTCAGAGAATGGAATAGAGGTGGACCCCAAGAAGGTAGAAGCTGTGGCTAACTGGCCTAGACCTACTTCAGTGACAGAAATCAGGAGTTTCTTGGGTTTGGCAGATTACTACAGGAGGTTCGTACAGGACTTCTCTAAGATCGCGGCTCCTCTAACTAGATTGACCAAGAAGAATCAGAAGTTTGTGTGGACTGACCAATGCGAAGAGAGTTTTGAAGAGCTTAAGAAGAGGTTAACGTCAGCACCAGTGTTAGCTTTGCCAGCTAGCAATGAGGATTTCACAGTTTTCTGTGATGCATCCCGAGTGGGTTTGGGTTGTGTGTTAATGTAGAATGAAAGGGTGATTGCTTATGCTCCTAGACAGCTGAAGAAGCATGAGTTGAATTACCCCACACATGACCTGGAGATGGCAGCAGCAATCTTTGCACTCAAGATGTGGAGGCACTACCTCTATGGGGTTAAATGTGAGATCTTTACAAATCATAAGAGCCTGCAGTACATCTTGAGTCAAAGAGATTTGAACTTGAGACAGAGAAGATGGGTAGAGCTGCTGAGTGATTATGATTGCAAGATTCAGTACCATCCCGGTAAGGCGAATGTTGTGGCAGACGCCCTAAGCCGAAAATCACTGGGCAGTCTATCCCACATCACGGCGGAGAGGAGACCAGTGGTGAAGGAGTTTTACAAGCTCATTGATGAAGGTCTACAGTTGGAGTTGTCTGGTACAGGTGCATTGATTGCTCAGATGAGAGTGGCACCCGTGTTTCTAGAGCAGGTGGCTCAGAAACAGCATGAGGACCCAGAATTAGTGAAGATTGCCAGGGCTGTTCAGTCAGGCAAAGATAGTGAGTTCAGATTCGACAACAAGGGGATCCTCCGCTATGGGAGCCGATTGTGTGTACCAGACGACATAGGACTAAAAGGAGACATTATGAGAGAGGCTCATAATGCAAGATACAGCGTTCACCCCGGAGCCACCAAGATGTATCAAGATCTGAAGAAGGTTTATTGGTAGCCAGCTATGAAGAGAGAAGTGGCACAGTTTGTGTCAGCCTGCAAAGTGTGTCAGAGGGTGAAGCTGGAACATCAGAAGCCGGCTGGAATGCTTAACCCGCTACCTATTCCAGAGTGGAAATGGGAGAATATAGCTATGGACTTCGTAGTGGGGTTACCGGCGACGTCCAACAGATTGGACTCCATATGGGTGATTGTGGACAGACTCACCAAATCTGCTCACTTCATCCCTGTCAGAAGTGGCTATTCTGTGGACAAGTTGGCGCAGGTGTATGTTGAGGAGATCGTCAGGCTGCATGGGGTTCCTGTTTCAATAGTGTCCGATAGAGGACCCCAGTTCACCTCCAGGTTTTGGCGGAGTCTGCAGAATGCCATGGGTACCAGGTTGGATTTTAGCACTGCTTTCCATCCACAGACGGACGGACAATCAGAAAGGACCATCCAGACAATAGAGGATATGCTCAGAATGTGTGTGCTGGACTTTGGCGGTTCTTGGAGGCAACATCTACCTTTGGTGGAGTTTGCCTACAATAACAGCCATCATGCTAGCATCGGGATGGCTCCATATGAAGCTTTGTATGGAAGGAAGTGCAGATCACCTATTTGCTGGGAAGAGGTTGGAGAAAGGGCCTTGGCAGGGCCTGAGCTAGTAGAGATCACCAGTAGGGTGGTACCCATAATCAGAGAAAGAATCAAGACTGCTGCAAGCAGACAGAAGAGTTATGCAGACATCCGCAGAAGGCGAGTAGAGTTTCAGGAGGGGGATCTGGTATTGCTCAAGGTGTCTCCTATGAAAGGAGTGGTTCGCTTTGGGAAGAAAGGTAAACTAGCCCCACGATACATCAGACCCTTTGAAATCTTGCAAAAGATTGGGAATGTGTCGTACAAGCTGGATTTACCTGCTTCAATGGAAAGAATCCATCCGGTTTTCCACATTTCTATGTTGAGGAAGTTTGTGTCAGATCCGGGCAAGGTTCTTAGTGAGCCTGATGTGGAGATCCAAGAAGATCTCACTTATGTTGAGCAGCCAGTACGGATCATAGACACCCAGATCAGGAAGCTGAGAAACAAAGAAATCCCGATGGTGAAAGTCTTGTGGAACCACCACAATTTGGAAGAATGCACTTGAGAGACACGGGAGTCCATGCTCCAGCAGTACCCTTATCTCTTCTGAGGTTAGTTTTATGTGTGTTTTATGTGTATGATGTGTGTTATGCCTTGCTAGTACTAGTTGTGGAACATTCGGGGACGAATGTTCTTAAGGGGGGGAGAATGTAATACCCGGCTAGACTCCGATATCGGAATTCCTACCGTCCGGTGGAATCTCGGGTGTCGGAGTCCTCTAGAAGGGTAAAACCATGATTTTATAAAATGTTTTAATGATTTTTATGTTTTTAATCAAGAAAGAAATGAGTTTTTGCTTGAAAATAGCCTTGGAGGAAAACTCAGGTTCGGCCGCCGAACATGCATGCCTTCGGGAGCGCTATTAGACCCCCGAAAGCATAAGTGGGGGAAGTCCAGGTTCGGCCGTCGAACCTTATGTTCGGCCGCCGAACATGGCATGCATGCGGAGGCACGTTCGCCTCCTGAATGTGGCCTGGCCAGCCACCTATAAAGGGGTCCCTTAGCCGAAAACGGGCGAGCTTTTTCCCCATTTTCGGCCAAGGTGAGCTCTCCGCCGCCCCTCACCAATCTTGAGTTTCTTCCTTCAGATCTTTCACGATTTTCACTAGTTTTCACTTTGTTTTGAAGATTTTCGAGTATAAAACAAGTTTTTGAGCTTGGAGACCCAAGGAGCTAAATGTCTCCCAACTCCAAGTTAGATCGCATCTACTTTTGATCTTCAAGAGGTAAGGGTCGATCTCTAGCTTTTGATGTGTTTTAAACAAGTTTTATGCAAGTTTATGGAGTAGAAATGCATGTTTAGGTTGTTTTGAGTTTATAGGTTTTATGTGTGTTCATGAGCAATGTGGGTATGTTTGATGTGTTGAAGTTGGGGTTTAGGCTAGTTTGAGACCCCTATGAACTTGTATGCTTGATTTTGTATGATTGGGAGTGTTGTAGAATAGGTTTATGCATGTTTGAAAGGTTTGGGAGGCGTTTGTGCATGTTGGAGCTGAGTTTCTGCCACTTTGGAGAAACTCAGGTTCGGCCGCCGAAGGAACTTTCGGCCGCCGAACCCGCTTGTGGAGGCAGCCTTCGGCTACCGAAGCCTGCCCCCGAAAGAGGACTTTTATCTCTGGAGGGCAGTTTCGGCCGCCGAGAGTTCCGCCGAACATGCATGAGTTTCGTCTCTGTCTGGGAGTTTCGGCCGCCGAACCTGCCTGACTTTCGGCTCTGGAGGGACTTTCGACAGCCGAACCTGCCGCCGAAAGTGGCCTGTCCAGCCCTCCTTTGCATGTTTTTCTATGATTGTTTCATGATGTTCTAGGGGGCTTTTGGGGAGTAGTTTAGAGTTATATTCATGTATGTTTGGTCCCTCATTTGAGTCCACCTGTGTAGGTTCGGACCCGAGGAACCGAGGACCCCAGCAGTGAGTCAGCTGCTCCAGTGTCTGGTCAGACCTATCCAGAGGTGAGTGGAATAACTCATTACCTTTTAAAGCAAATAATGGACATTTTAGCATGATTCACGCATCATTAATGCCATGAGATATACTAGGTTGTTTGCATTAGAATTCACGAATATGTTGCATTGCATATTTTGTTGTTGATGTGGATGAACGTTGGATGATCCATAGCCCTCGACCTATGATGTGACGATATGATATGTACGGTATGGAATGAAAGACCAGTGGGACCCATTCTACGTTCGCTGGTACTATGTAAGAGAAAGACCATGACCCATTCTACGTTCTGCACATTGGAATGTTATGTTATGCTATGTAAGAGAAAGACCATGACCCATTCTACGTTCTGGCGCCATTGGATATGTAGAGGGCTACTGGTGACAAGTTCATCCTTGATGTGATATGTTTGTGATGTGATGCATTCCATGAAAGCATGAAATGTTAATATAATGTTTTTATTATTCTGCTCACTGGGCTCTAGTAGCTCACCCCTCTCCCTAATCCCCCAGGTTTGCAGGTACGGGCTAGGCAGAGAAGTCGAGATGAATGAAGTCATGTGTTTGTAATAGATAGAATGTGGACATGATAATTTGTAAAATGATATATATAGTTATGTCATGTAAATGTTGATTTTGAGGTTTAGAAGTTGTGCTTGACCGAGTTTGTATAGAAATCCCTCTTGTAAACATGATCTATATTTTATGATGTTATGTTCCACCAAGCTTGTGTATAATGAGATGCCCCATTGGAGCATTTGATGAGAGCTCCAGTGTGGGGTTTATGTTTATGTGTATGTTTATGGGCATGTACAGGTTGAGCTTGGTAAAAGAAAAGTTCAAAATTTTATGTATGTTGTTGATCATGTATGGGATTAAACAGGTTTACAGGTTGTATGTCAGGCTTGCTACGGGTCCCGGCGGCCTTAAGCCGACCTGGATTCTAGCGCCGGTAGCGGTCCGTCTTTCGGGTCGTTACACTTATTGAGTTCTTCATCTCTTCAACTAGTTTTGTGGTGCCGACGGTCTTATTTTCGAGACCGGTCACCTATCTCATTGAGGTCTTCATCTCCTCAACTAGTTTTGTGGTGCCGACGGTCTTATTTTCGAGATCAGTTACACATCTCATTGAGGTCTTCATTTCCTCAACCGGTTTTGTGGTGCCGACGGTCCATTTCTGAGACCGATCACCCACCTTATTGAGATCTTCTAATTTTATGGCTAGGGCTTCCTGGCTTTTTAGCCTTGTCCTTATTTTTAAAATTTATTTGCAAAATAAAAGCTTGTACAGAGTATATATAATAAGAATGATCGTTGTTAATTTGAACAGTAAGATATTTAGCTTCATACTTAAACTGAATGCAAAATATTAGTTTTGTCCAACTATATAATCTCATATAATTCTAAAGAATCTAATAAATAATATTTCTCATGCATAAATCATTCTACAGCTTTTAATTCTCATAGCAGCATGCTTGAGCAAATAATCCTTTTTTTAAGGAATTCATACAAATATTAATCACCGATGAAAAATTTTTTGAGCTGTTTCTAAAATACTATCATACTCAAGCATATATTCAAAAGGATTAATGTTTGAAGTTTTGAACTAAAGAGATAACTGTATAGTTTGGTTAACTCGTGTATGTCACCTCTCTTCCATGCTTGGCAGATTGCCCTTGTATTGCATTCCCTTCTCACATCGGCGTTTGCCTTTTTTCGACTTTTATCATATAGTTTTAAGATGCTGTTAGTGATTCTCAGGTCTATCTCTCTCTCTCTCTCTCTCTCTTTCGATTTTCCTTGTTGTTTGGCTTTTTTTTTTCTCAGTTTGCCATGTGGATATCAATGGGTTTGTTTGGAAATTCTGGCAACAATATAGTCTCCTTCTTTCCCACAGACGGCTCCACTTGATGAGGTATGAGATCCAGTGACGAGTGCAGATGAGGACACCTAGGCAGAGGTCTAATTCGCTAGGTTGATCATCCATATGTGATCGATTCGTTGGATTCCTCCATACTTGACTTTGAGGAAGGGGACTTGTAAGATGAAGAATACGGTTAGGGGTCCATTAGGAAAGTTCTCGATGGAAACCCTCTGATGCTCAAGTCAGATCTGAAAACTTAGTAGAGTTAAGGTAAGTAAAACAGATAAGAGAAGAGAATAGTGGTTTTAGGTTCTCTGACGTGGGCTCATGTAACGACCCGGAATCCGGACCGCTACCGGTGCTAGGATCCAGGTCGACTTAAGGTCGCCGGGACCCGTAGCAAGCCTGCTATACTGTCTGTGTACCTGTAAAATCCCATATATGATCATACATTTTCTGTAAACGTATAAACCTCTGATCTGAACCATGGCTCTACCTGTGCATGCACTATCTCTGTACTACAGAACCCCTTTGCTAGAGCTTGCTCTAGACGGGTTAAACTCATACTCTTGGTAAGCCTGGTTTACATTCTCATAAAAACATTTACATACAATAAACAGATCATATATACAAAAAGGATTCACAACACATCTAGGTCAAGCACCATCTAAACTCTATACAATACCAATACATCTCTTACACATATTACATGTCCACACTATGCTATTACAAAACTCTTTACTCTTGTTGTACTCTTCTGACTTTCCCTGAACTCTGATCCTGTAAGACTGGGGTTAAGGGAGTGGGGTGAGCTACTGTAGCCCAGTGAGTAGAACAGATATAAAAATATGGTATAATACATGCTCTCATGAAATGCATCACAACACAAACAATACACATCATCTCAGGTGATTATGTCCCCAAATAGTTCCAACATCCTAAACTCGTTCCAGGCCGTAGAATGGGGTCCTGGTCTTCCTGTACACATCATAATAACTTACCATATACCGTGCCAGACCGTAGAATGGGGTCCTGGACTTCCTTATCTACCGTGCCAGGCCGTAGAATGGGGTCCTGGTCTTTCTCAGGGACTATCGGATCATCCACTCTCACCAGCACCAACAATATAAAATGCAATGCAACATATTCGTGAATTCTAATGCAATCAATCTATTGCATAATCATGGTGCATGAAACATGCTGAAAACCTTTAGTTTCTCATATTAAAAGATTAGGTTTAGTTCCACTCACATCTGGCTAACTGATAGAGCATATTTTAGTCCATATTTTCATGATCTTATTGATGTTTATTTGCACCTATTCTACCTAATTTTGTGGTTTTAATCATGTTTTGTAAATATTAGGTGTGAAGGAACAAATTGGAGAAAATGCTCTTAAAAATGCCAAAGGAAGCCAAAATTCAGCAACCTTCGGAAGCACTTTCGGAAGCCAAAAACCAGTCACCTTCGGCGGCCGAAAGAGGACTCTAGAGACGAAACTCTACCACCTTCAACGGCACCTTCGGCCGCCGAACCTTGCGTCCAGAGCCGAAAGTCCAGCCTCCGAAACTCATTTTAGGCAGCCGAAAATCCCTCTCAACACTCTCTTTCCTCATTCAAGAAGCCATATCTCAAGTTGCCATATTTGAGGAGCCAAACAAGGGAAGTATTTTGAGATCCAAATGTTCAAGATTCACATTCAAATATTGAATTTCAAGATCAAGCTATTTAAGGAAGCCAAATCCAAAGATCACATGTTTCCCACTTAGTATCATGCACATTCAAAATTCAAAAGGAGGCTCCACCTTCCTTATTAGTGCATGAGCAACCTCTTAACTCTTAAGACAACATCTTGAAGACCTTGGGCAGCAATTAAAAAGACCAAAGAGCCCCCACTTGCCCCCCATCACATGCATCTCGTTTTTGCCTTCACCCATGCACAAAGAAGGCACATATGGGACCAAGGGCACTTTGGACAGCCTCTAAAAGACTCATGGACTGCCACCAAACCCTAAGGAGCCTCTCAAGATCTATTTAAAGGCTTCAAGAAGACAAGAAAGGCAGATTTTATCTCCACCTCTCCTTCAAGAATTCGGCAAGGCTCTCCAAGCCTCTCCACACTTTAGTTCTTCATCTTCTTTCTTCTTTACTTCTATTTTTCTGTTTTGGTTCAGCCATGAGTGGCTGAAACCCTTCTCTCTAGTTGAAGTTTGATTGAAACTAAGGTTGTTTAAAGGGTTATGAGATCTGAACATAAAGTGTTTGCTTTTGATTTATTCAATATTCATGCAATTATGCTTAATTCTAAGATTGCTTTGTTGTTTTGATCAAATTGGCCACTTGATTCTTGATTGCAAAGTTAATTAATTGTTGATTAGGATATTTGTTAGTCCGTAATTGCTGGAAATATTCTGATCTTAGAACACTTGGTGTAAAAACCCAAGAAATTGTATGATCTAGCAACATCTCATGCGTTTGAGTAGTTAGGGTTTGGATCTTTCTAGTTCTTCATGCAATTGGCAATTGTTTTGATGCCTTTGGCCCAAGGACGTTCCTTTGAAATTTGTTGATTAATAATTGGTTAGAGGACGTTCCCTAATCAGTTTGTTCATAAGGAAAGACATGGTAGTGAGAAGCGTCTTCCACCCCCATAACCAACCTATTGAATCAATCAAGATAACCATGTTTTAATGATCAACCAAAACAACCAAAGTGGATCCATATCTTCAACTAGACTCTTCTCATACTGATTTATTGTTTTATTTTAATTACTTGCTGTTTTAATTGCTTTCAATAGTTGTTAATCAAATCAATCTCAAAACCCCCCTTTTTACTTTCTTGCACTTTATCTTTGTTCTACTTTCTATAACTTGCTTTCAATTGTGTTTTCAATTGGTTCTCTTGGTCTTGATTGAGAAAAATAAATAGGTAATCAATTCTCTATGGATTCGATCTTTCACCACTATCTGCAGTTGTAAATTGTTGATAACCAAGAAGGTTATTTTTGACCGGCTTCGACAACCGCACTGTCAAAAATTGGCGCCGTTGCCGGGGAATTGATTTCACTTGTTTGTTTATTTTTCTTTCATGACCAGGTCTGAGCATAGGGACACTCTGCCCTTTGATCCAGAAATTAAACGCACCCTCAGAAGGCTAGGAAAACAAGCCTCTGCGCCTGAAGAACATTCTGCCCAACCTTCGGCCGCTGAACCATCCCAACATTCGGCCGCCGAAAGTCCTTCACTCCAGCAACCGAACTTTGCACCAATGGCAGAACCTCAAGCACCAGCTGCTGCCCCCAATGGACAAGCTGTCTAGAATCAAGTAGTTCAAGAAAATCCAGCAATAAGACCTCAAGTACCAAGGGAAAGAACCATGAGAGAGTTAGCAACACCTATAGGTGATTAAGCACCTCTTTGCATCACCTATCCACCTCTTACAGTTCCCTTTGAACTCAAGACAGGTTTGATACATCTTCTCCCTAAATTTAGAGGTAGAGAGAACGAAAATCCACACAAGCACTTAAAAGAATTTAGTATTGTTTGTTCATCCATGAGACCTCAAGGGATCTCTGAAGATCATGTTAAATTAAGAGCTTTTCCCTTTTCATTAGATGACTATGCTAAGGATTGGTTATTTTATTTGCCACCTGGATCTATAACTTCTTGGGATGATATGGTCCAAACCTTCTTGGACAAGTACTTCCCACCATCTAAATCAATTGGCATAATAAGAGAAATCACTAGCATAAGACAAAAACAAAATGAGGACTTATATGATTATTGGGAAAGGTTTGAAAGACTATGTACAGGTTGTCCACAGCATGATATGTCAGACAAGGCCCTCATACAGTTCTTCTATGGAGGATTGATTCCATCAGAAAGGAAACTCATAAATGTAGCTTATGGAGGATCCATCCTAGACAAGTCACCAAGGGAGATGAAAGAGTTGATATCTACTTTTGCAGCCTCATCTGGCAGTATGGAGAAGAGAGGCAACTACAAAGGGCCAATAAGGTAAGTTTTCCCACTATTTCTGAACTAACATCTGTTATGAAAAATATTGTCGTAGATGTTGTACAACAGATGCAAACACCCCAGCCACCTAGGCCATGTGGGATCTGCTCATATGTAGGACACCCAACTGATCAATGTCCTACACTCCAAGAAGACCACCAGCAAGCAAATGCCATTGGAGGGTACCATAACCAGCCCAGACATGATCCGTACTCAAACACTTACAATCCTGGTTGGAGAGACCACCCCAATTTTAGCTATGGAAGGGCCAACAACACCGAGAACTACCAAAGAAATCAAGCCCAACCAGCACCTTCAAGCTCCAATCCGAGCCTTGAAAAGATGATGGAGACACTGATAAGCACCATGCAAGGCGTGCGACAAGACCTAGGACAAATGGCCACCTCTATAAGCCAACTGCAAACCCAAGGCAAACTCCCTTCTCAAACTGAAACTAACCCTAGACAGAATGTCAGTGCTATTACTTTGAGAAGTGGCAAAGAACTTCAAGATGCTAGTCATGAGCAAGAGAAGGAAGTTGCACCAAAGACACCTCCTGCGCAAGAACCAATGCAACCTGAAGCCTCTCCATCACAATCTGAACCACCTCCTGCGCACAAGCCTGATCCGAAGGTAAGTTTTCACATTCCACCTCCTTTTCCCAAAAGATTTGAAAGAACACAAAAAGAAAAAGAGGAAAAGGAGATCCTTGAGACTTTCAGAAAAGTGAAAATCAACATACCACTGCTAGATGCTGTCAAGCAGATCCCCAGGTATGCAAAATTTTTGAAAGAGCTTTGTACAAATAGAAGAAAGCTTGCTGAAAGAGAAAAAGTAAGTGTAGGTGAGGTAGTTACTGCTGTTATTAAAAGAGAACTCCCTACCAAATGCAAGGACAAAGGTATGTTTGCTATCTCTTGTAAGATTGGGAATGTTGGTATCAAGAAAGCCATGTGCGATCTTGGTGCATTCATTAATGTCATGCCTCTCTCCATCTATAGATCTCTAAATGCATGTGCACTAAAAGAAACAAGAGTTGTGATACAATTGGCTGATAGATTTGTGGTATACCCCATAGGTGTTCTAGAAGATGTCTTAGTCCAAGTAGATGAACTTGTCTTCCCTGCTGATTTTTATGTAATTGATACTAAGGAAGATAGTTGCAATACTAGTTCTGACATTCTTCTTGGGCGTCCTTTCTTGAGTACTGCTAGAACTAAAATCGTTGTTCATGATGGTACTCTTACTATGGAATTTGAAGGAGAAGTCATTAAGTACAATGTCTATGATGCCATGAAATACCCACATGATATGTCCCCAGTTTATGGTCTTGATATTATTGATTGTTTAAGCCAAGATGTGTTTAATGAAAATCAAGATTGTATTTTGGAGGATGATCTTTGCAGGACTGAAAACCTGAAACTGAAAGAAACCATCTGCAGCATTCAGCAAGTAGAAGTCGCGCAGACAGAAGACATTCAGCCGCCGAACACTGCCTACATTCGGCCGCCGAACCCCACTACCCTTCAGACACCAGATTCTGTTGCACCACTTTTGCAACACATTGCGCAGAAGGAAGACGTCCTTCGGCCGCCGAACATCTCTCAGCCGCCGAACCCAAGCGACTTTCAGAAGCCGAATCCATTGCCACAGTACACTCCGCAAACTGAAGATCTTCGGCCGCCGAACTCAGACACTTTTTGGCCGCCGAACCTCTCATAATAGAATCCAACGCAAGCAAGCTCTTCCATCCCGCCTCCTTTGCAGTCAAACCCAGAACAGTACCTTCCAGATTCTGAAGAGTGTAAGGATGATGATAGAGCATATTTTAGTCCATTTTATCGTTATGTTCTTGATGTTTATTTACATCTTTTCTACTTAATTTTGTGGTTTTAATTATGTTTTGCAGATATTAGGTGTAAAGAGACAATCTGGAGAAAATGCTCTTAAAACTGCTAAAAAGTGCCAAATAAGGAAAGTTTTCAGAAAAGGAAAGTTTTCAAATGAGGAAAGTGCAGAAGCAAAAGCAAACAAGGAAAGCTCAGTCAGAAGATTATTTGAAATCCAAATCGCAGATCTTTCTTTCCTTGTTCAAAGATGTGCACACACTGCAGCAGTCATATCTTCCTATTTAGGCAGCAAGATCTCAAAGAGATGCTCTTCCTCTTCTGCATTCAATATTCAAATTTCAAAAGAAGCTCCACCTAAAAAGGAATGTATGGACAAGCATATCTTCCCCTTTGAAGATCAAAATTCGTGCATCCTTCCTATTCAGAAACAATCTGCGCGCTTTCCTCTCCTGAAAGCCATCGGCGCGCCACCTTCCTTTTCTGCAACAACTTGGGCAGCAAGTTGCACATGGGCAGCACCTTGGGCAGCCTCTACACTAATTAGGAAGTAAGATCAGCATCTAAACTTATTTAGGAAGCATAATCTGCGCCTCCTTCCCTTTCTGAGACCAAACCGCGCGCACCAACTTCCTTCCGCAGTGCATTTTCGCGCAGCCTTCCTTCTGAAGCCGAAAAGCGCGATTCTTTCCTTTTCAGACACAACTTGGGCAGAAAATACCTCTTGGGCAGTAAGTATGACCTAGGGCAACACTTTTCAACTATAAAAGGCCACATAAGGAGCCTCTACATGTCCCTTAAGCTCCCCTTGGGAGACACCTACGAAATTCACATCTCTTCTTCTACCTTTCTTCTTTTCTTTTATTTTTGGTTTTGTTTCAGCCATGAGAGGCTGAAATCTTTTATTCTAGTTGAAGATTAGGTGATACTTTGGTTGTTTTATGGATTGGGAGACTTGATCAAACATTGTTTAACTTTTGGTTGTTCAATATTTATGCAATTTCATGCTTGATTTTAATATTGCTTGTTGTTTAGATCTACGTTGATTCTTGATTGCAAAGTAATAATATGTTAGTTTGGATGATTTAAGTCCGTAATTGCTTAGATTATTCTTACATGAGAACACTTGGGATAAAACCCAAGGAAATTGTATGATCTAGCATTATCTCCATACGTTTGGGTAGCTAGGATTGGATCTCTCTATTTCTTAATGCAATTGACAATTGTTTTGATGCCTAAGGCCCAAGGACGTTCCTTGGCAATTTGTTAATTAGTAATTAATTAGAGGACGTTCCCTAATTGATTTAATAATAAGGAGAGATAATGGTGGTGAGAAGCGTCTTCCATCTCCATAACTAATCTATTGAATCAACCCAAAGGAAACTAAGTGTCAATGATCAATCCCAACAACTAAAGTTGTAACGATCCGAAAATCGGACCGCTACCGGCGCTAGGATCCAGGTCGGCTTAAGGCCGCCGGAACCTGTAGCAAGCCTAACATTTCAACCTGAAAACCTGTTTAATCCCATATATGATCAAGAAAATACATAAAAATTTAAAACTTTTCTTTCGTTCATACACCAAACTCAACCTGTGCATGCACTGTACATAAACATAATCATAATCATGACCCCTCTGTGGGATCTCATAATGCCCCAATGGGCGATACATCATAAGTTGAGTTGGTTTGCATAATCATCATAAAATATCTAAGATCATGTATTAAAAGGGATATCTTATACATATAGTCAAGCACAACCTCTAATCCTCAAAGTCATTACATGACTAAAACTGTACTTTTACATAACATTAATATATTTATCATGTCCACACTATCTATTACATACACATGACTTCATTACTCTTACGGACCTCCTGGTCTACCCTGTACCTGCAATCCTGGGGAAAATGGGAGAGGGGTGAGCTACTAGAGCCCAGTGAGGAGAATAATAAAAACATTTAAATCATATGGCATCATGCAATGCATCACATCACAGCTAATCACATCAAGGATGAACTTGTCACCAATAGCCCTCCACATAGTCCAACGGTGCCAGAACGTAGATTGGGTCTTGGTCTTTCTCTTACATAACATAGCATATCATAACAGTCCAACTGTGCCAGAACGTAGAATGGGTTCTGGTCTTTCCCTTACATGGTGCCAGCGAACGTAGAATGGGTCCCACTGGTCTTACATTCCGTACTGTACATATCACATCGTCATATCATAGATCGAGGGCTTTGGATCATCCAACGTTCATCCACATCCATCAACAATAAAGTATGCAATGCAACATATTCGTGAATTCTAATGCAAACAACCTAGTACATCTCATGGCATTCATGATGCGTGAAACATGCTAAAAAGTCCATTATTTGCTTTAAAACATAATGAGTTATTCCACTCACCTCCGGATAGCTCTGACCAGACACTGGAGCAGCTGACTCACTGCTGGGGTCTTCGGTTCCTCGGGTCCGAACCTACACAGGTGGACTCAAATGAGGGACCAAACAAACATGAACATAACTCTAAACTACTCCCCAAAAACCCCCTAAAACATCATGAAACAATCATAGAAAAACATGCAAGAGAGGGCTGGGCAGGGCACTTTCGGCGGCAGGTTCGGCGGCCGAAAGTCCCTCCAGAGCCGAAAGTCAGGCAGGTTCGGCGGCACCTTCGGCGGCCAAAACTCCCAGACAGAGGCGAAACTCATGCATGTTCGGCGGCACTTTCGGTGGCCGAAACTCCCAGACAGAGACGAAAGTCTCCTTTCGGGGGCAAGCTTTGGCAGCCGAAGGCTGCCTCCACAAGCATGTTCGGCGGCCGAAAGTTCCTTCGGCTGCCGAACTTGGTTTCTCCCTTAGTGGCAGAAACTCAGCTCTTCTATGCTCATTTGCCTCCAAAACTAACCAATCAAGCATAAACCTATTCTACAACATTCCCAATCACACACAAACAAGCATACAAGTTCTTAGGGGCATCAAACTAACAAAAACCCCAACTACAACACAACAAGCAGCTCACATTGTTCATAAACACATATAAAACCCATAAACCTAACCATGAGCTAAACATGCATTCTACCCCATAGATCCACTTACAACCTACTTAAAACATGCAATGAGCTTAAAATCGGCTCTTACCTCGTGGAGATCGAGAGAGAGACGACCTAAACTTGGAGATGGGAGGGATTGAGTTCCCTTGAACCTCAAAGCTCCAAAACTTTGCTCAAAGCTTGAAAATCTTCAAAACAAAGTAAAAACTCATGAAAATCGAGTAGGATTGGAAGGAAAGAACTCAAGATCGGTGAGGGACGGCGGAGAGCTCACCTTGGCCGATAATGGGGAAAAAGCTCGCCCATTTTCGGCTAAGGGACCCTTTTATAGTGGCTGGCCAGGCCACGTTCGGGGGCCGAACGTGCCTCCGCATGCATGCCATGTTCGGCGGCCGAACTTGAGGTTCGGCGGCCGAACCTGGACTTTCCTCACTTATGCTTTCGGGGGCCTAAAGGCGCTCCCGAAGGCATGCATGTTCGGCGGTCGAACCTGAGTTTTCCTCCAAGGTTGTTTTTATGCAAAAACTCATTTCCATTTTACTTAAAACCATGAAATACCTTAAAACATTTCATGAAAACATGTTTTTACCCTACTAGAGGCTTCTGACATCCGAGATTCCACCGGACGGTAGGAATTCCGATACCGGAGTCTAGCCGGGTATTACATTCTCCCCCCTTAAGAACATTCGTCCCCGAATGTTCCTCAACTAGCACATAGCATGGCATAAAACATAACATACATTCATAGCACATAAACACATAGAGATCTAACCTTAGAAGAGATGAGGGTACTGCTGGAGCATAGACTCCCGTGTCTCCCAAGTGCATTCTTCCAAATTATGGTGGTTCCACAGGACTTTCACCATCGGGATTTCCTTGTTCCTTAGCGTTCTGATCTGGGTGTCTATGATCCGTACTGGCTGTTCAACATAGGTGAGATCCTCTTGGACCTCCACATCAGGCTCACTAAGAACCTTGCTCGGATCTGACACAAACTTCCTCAACATTGAAACATGGAAAACCGGATGGATTCTTTCCATTGAAGCAGGTAAATCCAGCTTGTACGACATATTCCCAATCTTTTGCAAGATTTCAAAGGGTCCGATGTATCGTGGGGCTAGTTTACCTTTCTTCCCGAAGTGAACCACTCCCTTCATAGGAGACACCTTGAGCAATACCAGATCCCCCTCCTGAAACTCTAACTATCTTCTGCGGATGTCTGCATAACTCTTCTGTCTGCTTGCAGCAGTTTTGATCCTTTCTCTGATTATTGGTACTACCCTGCTGGTAATCTCTACTAGCTCAGGCCCTGCCAAGGCCTTTTCTCCAACCTCTTCCCAGCAAACAGGTGATCTGCACTTCCTTCCATATAAAGCTTCATATGGAGCCATCCCGATGCTAGCATGATGGCTGTTATTGTAGGCAAACTCCACCAAAGGTAGATGCTGCCTCCAAGAACCACCAAAGTCCAGCACACACATTCTGAGCATATCCTCTATGGTCTGGATGGTCCTTTCTGATTGTCCATCCGTCTGTGGATGGAAAGCAGTGCTAAAATCCAACCTAGTACCCATGGCATTCTGCAGACTCCGCCAGAACCTGGAGGTGAACTGGGGCCCTCTATCGGACACTATCGAAACAGGAACCCTATGCAGCCTGATGATCTCATCGACATACACCTGCGCCAACTTGTCCACAGAATATCCACTCCTGACAGGGATGAAGTGAGCAGATTTGGTGAGTCTGTCCACAATCACCCATATGGAGTCCAATCTGTTGGACGTCGCCGGTAACCCCACTACGAAGTCCATAGCTATATTTTCCCATTTCCACTCTGGAATAGGTAGCGGGTTAAGTATTCCAGCCGGCTTCTGATGTTCCAGCTTCACCCTCTGACACACTTCGCAGGCTGACACAAACTGTGCCACTTCTTTCTTCATAGCTGGCCACCAATAAACCTTCTTCAGATCTTGATACATCTTGGTGGCTCCGGGGTGAACGCTGTATCTTGCATTATGAGCCTCTCTCATAATGTCTCCTTTTAGCCCTATGTGATCTGGTACACATAGTCTGCTCCCAAAGCGGAGGATCCCTTTGCTATCGAATCTGAACTCACTATCTTTGCCTGACTGAACAGTCCTGGCAATCTTCACTAACTCTGGGTCCTCATGCTGTTTCTGAGCCACCTGCTCCAGAAACACGGGGGCCACTCTCATCTGGGCTACCAAAGCACCTGTACCAGACAACTCCAACTGAAGACCCTCCTCAACGAGCTTGTAAAACTCCTTCACCACTGGCCTCCTCTCTGCCGATATGTGGGATAAACTGCCGAGTGATTTCCGGCTTAAGGCGTCTGCCACAACATTCGCCTTACCCGGATGGTACTGAATCTTGCAATCATAGTCACTCAGCAGCTCCACCCATCTTCTCTGTCTCAAGTTCAAATCTTTTTGACTCAGGATGTACTGCAGGCTCTTATGATCTGTAAAGATCTCACATTTAACCCCATAGAGGTAGTGCCTCCACATCTTGAGTGCAAAGATTACTGCTGCCATCTCTAGGTCATGTGTGGGGTAATTCAACTCATGCTTCTTCAGCTGCCTAGAAGCATAAGCAATCACCCTCTCATTCTGCATTAACACACAACCCAGTCCCACTCGGGACGCATCACAAAAGACCGTGAAGTCCTCACTGCTAGCTGGCAAAGCTAACACTGGTGCCGAAGTCAACCTCCTCTTAAGCTCTTCAAAACTCTCTTCGCACTGGTCGATCCACACAAATTTCTGATTCTTCTTGGTTAACCTGGTCAGAGGAGCTGCAATCTTTGAGAAGTCCTGAACGAACCTCCTGTAGTAACCTGCTAAACCCAAGAAACTCCTAATCTCTGTTACTGTCGTGGGTCTAGGCCAGTTAGCTACAGCTTCTATCTTCTTGGGGTCCACCTCTATTCCATTCTCTGACACTACATGCCCCAAGAATGAAATGCTCCTCAGCCAGAACTCACACTTAGAGAACTTGGCATACAAGCCATGTTCCCTCAAGGTCTGCAGAACCAACCTCAGATGATGGGCATGCTCCTCTGCGTTCCTGGAATACACTAAGATATCATCTATGAAGACAATAACAAAGTGATCCAGGTATTGGCTAAATACTCTGTTCATGAGATCCATGAATGCTGCAGGGGCGTTGGTTAACCCGAACGGCATCACAAGGAACTCAAAATGCCCATATCTGGTCCTGAAAGCTGTCTTTGGCACATCTTCATCCCTTATCCTTAGTTGATGGTACCCCGATTTTAGATCTATTTTGGAGAAACAACCCGCTCCTGCTAGCTGGTCGAATAGATCATCGATCCTTGGCAGAGGGTGCCTATTTTTGGTAGTGACTTTGTTCAACTGCCTGTAGTCGATACAAAGTCTGAGGGACCCATCCTTCTTCTTTACAAACAAGACTGGAGCACCCTAAGGTGAGGTACTCTGTCGGATGAAGCCCTTTTCTACCAGCTCTTGCAACTGCTCTTTCAACTCCTTCAACTCAGCTGGGGCCATCCTGTAGGGAGGGATAGAGATCGGTCTAGTTCCAGGCACCAACTCTATCTCGAACTCTATCTCCCTAGCAGGTGGTAAACCTGGAAGCTCGTCTGGAAAGACATCCTGAAACTCTCTGACAACTGGCACCGAGGCTGGCTCCCTGACCTGACTACTAAGCTCTCTCACATGAGCCAAATACCCCTGACATCCCTTCCTAAGCAACCTACGAGCCTGAAGAGCTGATATCAGACCTCTAGGTGTACCCCTCTTGTCTCCTCTGAAGACGACCTCTGACCCGTTCTGATCTCTGAACCTGACTACCTTGTCCCTGCAGTCCAAGGTAGCACCATGGGTAGATAGCCAATCCATCCCTAGAATGATGTCAAAGTCTGTCAAATGTAGAACCACAAGGTCGGCGGAGAGGCATCTTCCCTCAACAAAAACTGGACTGTACTGGCAGACTGACTCTGCCACTGACGGGTCACACTTGGGTCCACTGACCCATAGGGGACACTTTAACCCAGAGACTATCAGACCCAACCTCTCGACGGCTCTCGGAGCAATAAATGAATGAGATGCACCCGGGCCCATTAATGCATACACATCAGAACACCCAATGACGAGATTACCTGACACCACAGTGTTGGATGTGTTAGCCTCCTGTTGAGTCATGGTGAAGATCCTGGCTGGAGCTGATGGACCTTCACCTCGGGAACCAGAAGAAGAGGCTGCCCCTCTCCCTGTACCTCTGCCACTGCCCTGAGTTGTGGCTGGAGCTGCTGGCTGTGCCACACTGCCAGAAGCTGTCTGCTGGGGCTGGCCCATAAAAGGTGCTCTAGGACACTCCCGAGCCATGTGTCCCTCCTGTCCACATCTGAAACATGAATTGGTCCCAGCTCGACACACTCCTTTGTGCGGCCTCCCACACCTTTGGCATTCTGTACCGTCTGAACCTGAGCTCGAGCCACCGCCGAATCCCAGACCGGATTTCAACTTACTCCAAAACTTATTCTTCTTCGGTTTCTTGGTGGTGTTATTCCACCTCTTGCTACTTGAGCCCTGAGAAGAGAGACCTGGCCCTCCTCTGCCTGGGGTCTTAACCCCTGAAGACTGGGTCACTGACTGCTTCACTAACCCTTCAACTATAGCACTCACCTCCATCCTTCGAGCCATATCCACCACAATGTGGAAACTTTCCCTCTCAACTGACTGAATCAAGGAGGAGTACTTGGAATGCAGCTTCATAACATATCTCTTGGCTTTCTTCGAATCGGTATCTAGAGCTTGCCCTGAAAAAGGCAATAGCTCCAAGAATTTATCCGTGAACTCCTCCACACTCATGTGTTCTGTCTGCCTCAGCTGTTCAAACTCAATCATCTTCAGTTCTCTGGAACTGTCTGGAAAAGCCCATCTAGCGAACTCATTTGCAAATTCTTCCCATGTCATGCCGTCTAGTCTCGAGTCCACATAACACTTGAACCATTCCCGTGCCTTCTTGCACTTTAAGGAGAACCCTGCCATCTGAATGGCCCTGCTATCATCCGCCCCTAGCTCATCAGTTATTGTCTTCACTACTCTCAGATACTCAAAGGGGTCATCCCCTGACTTGTATTTGGGAGCATCCAGCTTAAGGTAATCTGTCATCTTTACTTTGCTCCCACCGGCTGAGCTAGGTCTAGAAGGTTGAGTAACTGGGGCTGCTGGTTCTGTAGGTAGTGGAGGTGGGGGTGCAGCATTCCCCGAGGTGGGGTTTGCCGGGTTTGGATAGAAGGGTGAGGGTGGATAAGCTGGGTACTGTGTGTAAGGTGGATAGAAAGGTGGATAAGGCATGTAGGTAGGATAGGGGTTAAAGCTGGAATAATCCGATGTACCTCCCATCGGATACCCTGAACCCTGTGGGAAGGGTGGATAATGGGGTGGAAAACCATACCCCGAGGCCTGAACGCCTCCCTGTGACCCCCCTGTACCCTCTTCCTCCATGCTAACATCCAGATTCCCATCCCTCCTCTGATCCTCTTCCATAACCTCCCTCACATCCGAAGAACTTCCTCCTCTATCTGTCCCCCTTCTGCTAGCATCAAAAGACCTTCTAGGGTCCCTTGACACTCTTTCTCTGTTTGTTCTACAAGACATTGCCCTAGGCAATGTAGGAGGACGGGCGCTCGTGCCCTCATCCTCAGGTGGTACTCCAGTCAATCGTGCAGATCGACGAGTTCCTCTCATCCTGTTTTCTGAAAAACAGTACACATCACACAAACATTAGCATCATATGGTTCATGTGGGCACATATGAACCCTCATCACATACACATCATTCATATCATAGCATCAATGCACATGTATATAATCATGGCATTTCACATCATCATACAAGACAGGACTCCACATCCTATCCTAGTGGACATGATCTTTCCTAATGTGCTTGACCTTCTATAACATCTATGAGCCCGACACTCTAGGTCCGATCCTATGAACCTAGGGCTCTGATACCATTCTGTAACGACCCGAAAATCGGACCGCTACCGGCGCTAGGATCCAGGTCGGCTTAAGGCCGCCGGGACCCGTAGCAAGCCTAACATTTCAACCTGAAAACCTGTTTAATCCCATACATGATCAAGAAAATACATAAAAATTTAAAACTTTTCTTTCGTTCATACACCAAACTCAACTTGTGCATGCACTATACATAAACATAATCATAATCATGACCCCTCTGTGGGATCTCATAAATGCCCCAATGGGCGATACATCATAAGTTGAGTTGGTTTGCATAATCATCATAAAATATCTAAGATCATGTATTAAAAGGGATATCTTATACATATAGTCAAGCACAACCTCTAATCCTCAAAGTCATTACATGACTAAAACTGTACTTTTACATAACATTAATACATTTATCATGTCCACACTATCTATTACATACACATGACTTCATTACTCCTACGGACCTCCTGGTCTACCCTGTACCTGCAATCCTGGGGAAAATGGGAGAGGGGTGAGCTACTAGAGCCCAGTGAGCAGAATAATAAAAACATTTAAATCATATGGCATCATGCAATGCATCACATCACAGCTAATCACATCAAGGATGAACTTGTCACCAATAGCCCTCTACATAGTCCAACTGTGCCAGAACGTGGAATGGGTCCTGGTCTTTCTCTTACATAACATAGCATATCATAACAGTCCAACTGTGCCAGAACGTAGAATGGGTCCTGGTCTTTCCCTTACATGGTGCCAGCGAACGTAGAATGGGTCCCACTGGTCTTACATTCCGTACTGTACATATCACATCGTCATATCATAGATCGAGGGCTTTGGATCATCCAACGTTCATCCACATCCATCAACAATAAAGTATGCAATGCAACATATTCGTGAATTCTAATGCAAACAACCTAGTACATCTCATGGCATTCATGATGCGTGAAACATGCTAAAAAGTCCATTATTTGCTTTAAAACATAATGAGTTATTCCACTCACCTCCGGATAGCTCTGACCAGACACTGGAGCAGCTGACTCACTGCTGGGGTCTTCGGTTCCTCGGGTCCAAACCTACACAGGTGGACTCAAATGAGGGACCAAACAAACATGAACATAACTCTAAACTACTCCCCAAAAACCCCCTAAAACATCATGAAACAATCATAGAAAAACATGCAAGAGAGGGCTGGGCAGGGCACTTTCGGCGGCAGGTTCGGCGGCCGAAAGTCCCTCCTGAGCCGAAAGTCAGGCAGGTTCGGCGGCACCTTCGGCGGCCGAAACTCCCAGACAGAGGCGAAACTCATGCATGTTCGGCGGCACTTTCGGCGGCCGAAACTCCCAGACAGAGACGAAAGTCTCCTTTCGGGGGCAAGCTTCGGCAGCCGAAGGCTGCCTCCACAAGCATGTTCGGCGGCCGAAAGTTCCTTCGGCTGCCGAACCTGGTTTCTCCCTTAGTGGCAGAAACTCAGCTCTTCTAAGCACATTTACCTCCAAAACTAACCAATCAAGCATAAACCTATTCTACAACATTCCCAATCACACACAAACAAGCATACAAGTTCTTAGGGGCATCAAACTAACAAAAACCCCAACTACAACACAACAAGCAGGTCACATTGTTCATAAACACATATAAAACCCATAAACCTAACCATGAGCTAAACATGCATTCTACCCCATAGATCCACTTAAAACCTACTTAAAACATGCAATGAGCTTAAAATTGGCTCTTACCTCATGGAGATTGAGAGAGAGACGACCTAAACTTGGAGATGGGAGGGGTTGAGTTCCCTTGAACCTCAAAGCTCCAAAACTTTGCTCAAAGCTTGAAAATCTTCAAAACAAAGTAAAAACTCATGAAAATCGAGTAGGATTGGAAGGAAAGAACTCAAGATCGGTGAGGGACGGCGGAGAGCTCACCTTGGCCGATAATGGGGAAAAAGCTCGCCCGTTTTCGGCTAAGGGACCCTTTTATAGTGGCTGGCCAGGCCACGTTCGGGGGCCAAACGTGCCTCCGCATGCATGCCATGTTCGGCGGCCGAACTTGAGGTTCGGCGGCCGAACCTGGACTTTCCTCACTTATGCTTTCGGGGGCCTAAAGGCGCTCCCGAAGGCATGCATGTTCGGCGGCCGAACCTGAGTTTTCCTCCAATGTTGTTTTTATGCAAAAACTCATTTCCATTTTACTTAAAACCATGAAATACCTTAAAACATTTCATGAAAACATGTTTCTACCCTACTAGAGGCTTCCGACATCCGAGATTCCACCGGACGGTAGGAATTCCGATACCGGAGTCTAGCCGGGTATTACAAAAGTGGATCCAATTCTTCAACTAGATCTTTCTTATTATTTATTTCTCTTTATTTTTATTATTTGCCTTATTTTTATTGCTTTCAGTTTTAGATTAATTAAATCAATCTCAAAACCCCCCATTTTACTTACAGTTTAGTTGGTTTCAGTTTTATCTCGTTTTAGTTTATTTTGCTTTCCGTTTATTTCTCTTTCAGTTTTATCTCCTTTCAGTTTTATCTCATTTCAGTTTTATCTCGTTTCAGTTTATCTCGTTTTCAGTTTTATCTCGTTTCAGTTTTATCTTATTTCAGTTTTATCTCGTTTCAGTTTTATCTCGTTTCAGTTTATCTCGTTTTCAGTTTTCTTCTTTTGCAGTTTATTTTTGTTTCAGTTTATTTTATTGGTCTTGATAAGGAAAATAGGTAAGTTTTCAATTCCCTGTGGATTCGATCCTTTCACCACTATCTGCAGTTGTAAATTGTTGATAACCAGAAAGGTTATTTTTGACTGGCTTCGACAACCGCGAGTCAGATGATCTCCTTGAACAAATCTTCCTTGCCCAGTCTGATGAAACATGGTACACCGATATGGTAAACTACTTGGCCACAGGTAACTTGCCTTCTGACTTGCCAAAGCACACTAAAGATAAGATAAAGAAAGATGCCAAATACTATGTTTGGGATGAGCCATATTTGTGGAAACATTGTGCTGACCAAATGATAAGGAGATGCATTCCTGATTAAGAAATAGTCTCTGTACTCACTTTTTGTCATTCATATAGTTGTGGAGGACACTTTGATCCAAGGAAAACTGCTCATAAGATACTTGAAAGTGGCCTATTTTGGCCCACAATGTTTCGAGATGCTTTTTTGTTTTGCAGGTCATGTGCTAGGTGTCAACAGACTGGAAATCTGAGCAGAAGAAATCAAATGCCACAGAACCCCATTATGGTCTGTGAAGTATTTGATGTTTGGGGCATAGACTTCATGGGCCCATTCCCACCATCCTTTGGATACACTTATATCATCCTTGCAGTGGATTATGTGTCCAAATGGGTGGAAGCTAGAGCAACTAAGACCGATGATGCCAAAGCAGTAGTGGACTTTGTGAAGACCAACATCTTTGCCAGACATGGAGTACCAAAAGCAATCATCAGTGATAGAGGGACCCATTTTTGCAATAGGGTGGTGGAAAGCCTTCTCAGAAAACACAATGTCATACATAGGACATCCACAGCCTACCACCCTCAAACAAATGGGCAAGCTGAAGTCTCCAATAGAGAAATCAAAGCCATCCTTGACAAAACAGTCTCCCCAAACCGAAAGGATTGGAGTACAAGATTAGAAGATGCTCTATGGGCCTACAGAACAGCCTACAAGACCCCCATAGGTATGTCTCCCTACAGATTAGTTTATGGGAAAGCTTGTCACCTTCCAGTTGAACTTGAGCACAAAGCCTATTGGGCTGTGAAGAATTCCAACTTGGACCTCAAAGAAGCTGGCCACCATCGCAAGTTGCAACTGCAAGAGCTAGAGGAAATAAGACGAGATGCATATGAGAATTCATGGAACTACAAAATAAAAACCAAAGCCTCACATGACAATCATCTTTCAAGAAAACAATTTGAGGCTCATGATAAAGTCTTACTCTTTAACTCTCGTTTGAAGTTATTTCCAGGGAAGCTATGGTCTAGGTGGATTGGACCATTCATTGTAGAACATGCCTACCCACATGGAGCTGTAGACATCAAAAGCATAGAAACTGGAAAAATCTTCAAAGTAAATGGGCATCGTCTGAAGCCATACTTTGAAGGATTCGCAGTACAAGTAGTGGAAGAAATTCCACTGCAACAGCCCTCTGCCTAAAGTGATCATGCCATGCACACCACACCCCAGGGGAATATTCAGATTCCTTTGTTCTCTTTTTCTCTCTTCTTTTACATTGAGGACAATGCATGATTTAAGTGTGGGGGTTCATATCTCCTTCTTTCTCTCTTCTTCTTCCTCCCTTCTTCCTCTCCTATTCTCTTCCTCTCCTTCCCTTCTCTTCTGCGATTTTACATGCTTTCAGATTGCAAATTTTTTTTTTCTTTTCTTCTTTCAGTTTTGCATTACTTTCAGTTAATTAGCCACAGTTGAATTTTAATTTGTTTATGTAATACCCGGTTAGACTCCGGTATCGGAATTCCTACCGTCCGGTGGAATCTCGGATGCCAGAGACCTCTAGAAGGGTAGAATCATGTTTTATAAAAATGTTTTAATGTGTTTTATGATTTTAAGTATGAAATTAAATGAGTTTTTGCATAAAAATTCCTTGGAGGAAAACCCAGGTTCGGCCGCCGAAAGTCAAGTTCGGCCGCCGAACATGCATGCGTTTTGGAGGCACGTTAGGCCCCCGAAAGCATGAGTTAGGGAAGTCCAGGTTCGGCCGCCGAAAGTCAAGTTCGGCCGCCGAACATTGTATGGATGCGGAGGCACATTCGGCCCCCGAACGTGGCCTGGCCAGCCACCTATAAAAAGGGCACTTAGCCGAAATGGGCGAGTTTTCTCCCATTCTCGGCCACAGCAAGCTTCCGACCTTCCCTTTGCAACTCTTGTGTTCTTCCTCCAAATCTCTTCCATTTTTCTTGAGTTTTAAACTCACATTGCAAGTTTTGAGCATTTAAACCAAGTTTTGGAGCTTTGGGAACTCAGGAGCTCATTTTCGTGGATCTCCAAGTTTAGGTCGTCTCCCTCTCGATCTTCAAGAGGTAAGAGCCGATCTTAAGCTCCTTATGTGTTTTAAATAAGTTTTATGCAAGATCTATGGGTAAAAAGGCATGTTAGGTTATATGTTGAGTTATGGGTTAATATTGATGTTTTGAACAATGTGTGTTGATTGTGTGTGTTTGAAGTGTTGTAGTTGGGGTATATGATTGTTTGAGACCCCTAGGAACTTGTATGCATGTTTTGGTTGAGATTTATGCATGATTTGAGGTTTTGGGAGGCAAGGGGTTCAT
The DNA here is from genome assembly GCF_001659605.2 of Manihot esculenta. Classification (NCBI taxonomy): domain Eukaryota; kingdom Viridiplantae; phylum Streptophyta; class Magnoliopsida; order Malpighiales; family Euphorbiaceae; genus Manihot; species Manihot esculenta. The sequence goes on from NC_035177.2 coordinate 12,861,034, forward strand.
GTGAACCAAGTTTCTGCCCTTCTGGCAGAAACCAGGTTCGGCCGCCGAAGGGAGTTTCGGCCGCCGAACCCCCTTGTGGAGGCAGCATTCGGCTGCCGAAGCTTGCCCCCGAAAGAAGACTTTCGGATCTGTCTGGGAGGTTCGGCCGCCGAAGGTGCCGCCGAACCTGCCTGACTTTCGGCTCTGGAGAGACTTTCGGCCGCCAAACCTGCCGCCGAAAGTGCCCTGTCCAGGCCTTCTTTGCATGTTTTTGTATGATTGGTTCATGATGTTTTAGGGGGTTTTTGGGGAGTATTTTAGAGTTATGTTCAAGTATGTTTGGTCCCTCATTTGAGTCCACCTGTGTAGGTTCGGACCCGAGGAACCGAGGACCCCAGCAGTGAGGTCAGCTGCTTCGGTGTTGTCAGAGTCAGCCAGAGGTGAGTGGAACTAAACTTAATCTTTTAAATTAAATGTTTTATCATGTTTCATGCATCATGATTATGCTATAGGATGATTGCATTAGCTTCACGAATATGCCGCATTGCATCTATGGTTGTTGATGTGGGTGAATGTTGGATGACCCAATTAGTCCATGACAGGAAGACCAGGACCCCATTCTACGGCCTGGAACGGAAATGAAAGACCAGGACCCCATTCTACGGCCTGGCACGATTGTGGACTCGAAGACCAGGAGCCCAGAGGAGGCCCTGGAATAATGGTAAGTAATGTATGTATGACAGGAAGACCAGGACCCCATGCTACGGCCTGGCACAATGTTAGCTTGGACTAATTGGTGACAAGTTCACCCAACCCTTATGTGAATTGTCTGTGTTATGATGCATTTCATTAAAGCATAGTGTTAAAATGTTTTATAGTTCAGCTCACTGGGCTTTTAGCTCACCCCTCTCCCTTCACCCCCAGGCTTGCAGGTACAGTATAGTGCGGGAGTCCGGATAGAGTAAAGAAGTCATGCTTATGTAATAGCTAGCAATGGACATGATCAAATTGTAATGTAAAAGTACAGTATAGTTATGTAATGAGGTTTATGGATGTTAGTGTGTGCTTGACCATAGATTGTTGTATCCCTTCTAATACATGATCTTAGAGATTTTTTTTACGATGTTTATGTAAACCAACTCAACGTATGTTATGTCACCCCTTGGGGGCACTGATGAGATCCCACAGAGGGATCAATGTTATGTTAATGTTTATGCACAGGTTGAGTTTGGTTGATGTTCATGTAAAGAAAAGTTTTAATTTTTATGTATGTTGTGGATCATGTATGGGATTATACAGGTTTACAGGTTATATGTCAGGCTTGCTACGGGTCCCGGCGGCCTTAAGCCAATCTGGATCCTAGCGCCGGTAGCGGTCCGATTTTCGGGTCATTACAGAATGGTATCAGAGCCCTAGGTTCATATGGTCGGACCTAGAGTGTCGGGCTCATAGATGTTATAGAAGGTCCAGCACAATAGGAAAGATCATGTCCACTAGGATAGGATGTGGAGTCCTGTCTTGTATGATGATGTGAAATGCCATGATGATATGCATGTGCATTAATGATATGCTATGATATGTGGTGTATGTGATGCGGGTTCATGTGTGCCCACATGAACCATATGATGCTAATGTTTGCTTGTGATGTGTGCGATTTTTCAGAAAACAGGATGAGGGGAACTCGTCGATCAGCGAGATTGACTGGAGTGCCACCTGAGGATGAGGGCATGAGCGCCCGTCCTCCTACATTGCCTAGGGCAATGTCAAGCAGGTCCAACCGGGACAGAGCAGTAAGAGACCCTAGAAGGTCTCTGGATCTGGGTAGAAGCAGATCAGTCAGAGGAACAGTTCAGGGAGGAGCGTCAGAGGACGTGGGGGATGATATGGATGTAGAGCAGAGGAGGGATGGCAGTCTGGGAGTTAGCATGTCGGAGGAAGGTATGGGAGAATCCCAAGGAGGCACTCAGGCCTCGGGATTTGTTCAGCCACCTTACTACCCACCATACTCTCAGTACCCAATGTATCCACCTCCGCCCTACTATCCAAATCCAGCAAACCCTACCTCAGAAAATGTTGCACCATCTCCACCACCAGCAGAACCAGCAGCCCCAGTTACTCAACCTTCTAGACCTAGCTCAGCCAGTGGGAGCAAGGTCAAGATGACTGACTACATGAAACTGGGTGCTCCTCAGTATGAAAAAGGGGATGACCCATTTGTGTATCTTGAAAGGGTTAAAGTAATCACAGATGAGATTGGGGCTGATGATAGTAGAGCCATTCAGATGGCTGGGTTCACGCTTAAGTGCAAGAAGGCACGAGAGTGGTTCAAGAATTATGTGAACCCGAGAGTGGACAGCATGACTTGGGAAGAGTTTGCAAACGAGTTTGCAGGATGGGCTTTTCCCGATAGTTCAAGGGAGCTGAAGATGATAGAGTTTGAGCAGTTGAGGCAGACGGAGGAAATGAGTGTAGAGGAGTACACCGACAGATTTATGGAGCTGTTGCCTTTTTCTGGACAAGGTCTGGACACAGATTCAAAGAGGTCAAGGAGGTATGTCATGAAACTCCATTCCAGGTATTCCTCCTTGATTCAGTCAGTGGACAGGGAGAGCTTCCATGCCATAGTAGATATGGCCAGGAAAATGGAGGCCAGTGCCATTGTTCAGGGGACAGTTAAGCAGTCAGTGGCACAGTCTTCCGGTTCTAAAACTCCGGGTGGGGGAAGATTAGATCCCTCTACCTTGAGTGCAGCAGCTTCAGGCAGTAAGAAATGGGGTAAGCCCAAGGGTAAGAAGAATAAGTTCTGGAATAAAGTCAAGTCTAGTCTGGGATTTGGGAGTGGCTCAAGCTCTGGTGCGGATAATGCAGTTTGTGCGAGGTGTGGTGAGCCACACAGGGGAGTATGTCGGTTTGGGACGAACACCTGTTTCAGATGTGGTCAAGAGGGGCATATGGCTCGAGATTGTCCAAGAGCAGTCCCGATGGCTCAGTCCCAGCAAACAGCTTCAGGCAGTGTAGCGCAGCCAGCAGCTCCAGCCATGACTCAGGCCAGTGGCAGAGGCAAAGGGAGAGGAGCAGCCTCTTCCTCAGCGGGTTTCAGAGGTGAAGGTCCATCAGCTCCAGCACGGATCTTCACAATGACTCAGCAGGAGGCAGATGCATCTAACACCGTGGTGGCAGGTAACTTAATCATTGGTTGTTCAGATGTGTATGCCTTGATGGACCCTGGTGCATCTCATTCTTTTATTGCTCCGAGAGCCGTGGGGAGGTTAGGTCTGATGACTTCTGGGTTAGAGTGTCCTCTATGGGTCAGTGGACCCAAGTGTGATCCATCAGTGGCAGAGTCAGTCTGCCAGTGTAGTCCTGTGTTTGTTGAGGGAAGATGCTTGTCCGCCGACCTAGTGGTTCTAGATTTGACAGATTTTGACGTCATTCTAGGGATGGACTGGTTATCTACCCATGGTGCTACCTTGGACTGCAGGGACAAGGTACTCAGGTTCAGAGGTCAGGATGGGTCTGAGGTTGTCTTCAGAGGAGACAGGAGGGGTACACCTAGAGGTCTGATATCAGCTCTTCAGGCTCGTAGGTTGCTTAGGAAGGGATGTCAGGGGTATTTGGCTCATGTGAGAGAGCTTAGCAGTTAGGTTAGAGAGCCCGCCTCAATGCCAGTGGTTAGAGAGTTCTTAGATGTGTTTCCAGACGAACTGCCAGGTTTACCACCTGCTAGGGAGATAGAGTTCGAGATAGAACTGATGCCTGGAACCCGACCGATCTCTATCCCTCCCTACAGGATGGCGCCAGCAGAATTGAAAGAGTTGAAGGAGCAGTTGCAGGAGCTGGTAGACAAGGGCTTCATCCGACCGAGTACCTCACCCTGGGGTGCTCCCGTTTTGTTTGTGAGAAAGAAGGATGGATCCCTTAGACTTTGTATCGACTACAGACAGTTGAACAAAGTCACTACCAAGAACAAGTACCCATTGCCAAGGATCGACGATCTGTTCGACCAGCTAGCAGGAGCGGGTTGTTTCTCCAAAATAGATCTGAGATCTGGGTACCATCAGCTGACGATCAGAGAAGAAGATGTACCAAAGACAGCTTTCAGGACCAGATATGGGCATTTTGAGTTCCTTGTGATGCCGTTCGGGTTAACCAACGCCCCTGCAGCATTCATGGATCTCATGAATAGAGTGTTTAGTCAGTACTTGGATCACTTCGTTATTGTCTTCATATATGATATCCTAGTGTATTCCAGGAATGCAGAGGAGCATGCCCATCATCTGAGGTTGGTTCTACAGATCTTGAGGGAACATGGCTTGTATGCCAAGTTCTCTAAGTGTGAGTTCTGGCTGAGGAGCATTTCATTCTTGGGGCATGTGGTGTCAGAAAATGGTATAGAGGTAGACCCCAAGAAGGTAGAAGCTGTGGCTAACTGGCCTAGACCCACTTCAGTGATGGAGATCAGGAGTTTCTTGGGTTTAGCAGGTTACTAGAGGAGGTTCGTTCAGGACTTCTCGAAAATTGCAGCTCCTCTGACCAGACTGACCAAGAAGAATCAGAAGTTTGTGTGGACCGACCAGTGCGAAGAGAGTTTCGAAGAGCTTAAGAAGAGGTTGACTTCAGCACCAGTTTTAGCTCTGCCATCTAGTGATGAGGACTTTACCGTCTTTTGTGACGCGTCCCGAGTGGGACTGGGTTGTGTACTGATGCAGAATGAGAGGGTGATTGCTTATGCTTCTAGACAGCTAAAGAAGCATGAGTTGAATTACCCCACACATGACCTAGAGATGGCAGCAGTAATCTTTGCACTCAAGATGTGGAGGCACTACCTCTATGGGGTAAAATGTGAGATCTTCACAGATCATAAGAGCCTGCAGTACATCCTGAGTCAAAGAGATTTGAACTTGAGACAGAGGAGATGGGTGGAGCTGCTGAGTGACTATGATTGTAAGATTCAGTATCATCCGGGTAAGGCGAATGTTGTGGCAGATGCTCTAAGCCGGAAGTCACTAGGCACTCTATCCCACATCACGGCAGAGAGGAGACCAGTGGTGAAGGAGTTTTACAAGCTCATTGAGGAAGGTCTACAGTTGGAGTTGTCTGGTACAGGTGCCTTGGTCGCTCAGATGAAAGTGACACCCGTGTTTCTGGAGCAGGTGGCTCAGAAACAACATGAGGACCCAGAGTTAGTGAAGATTGCCAGGACTGTTCAGTCAGGCAAGGACAGTGAGTTCAGATTTGACAATAGGGGGATCCTCCGCTATGGGAGTCGATTGTGTGTACCAGATGACATTGGGCTAAAAGGAGACATTATGAGAGAGGCTCATAATGCAAGATACAACATTCACCCCGGAGCCACCAAGATGTATCAAGATATGAAGAAAGTTTACTGGTGGCCAGCTATGAAGAAAGAAGTGGCACAGTTTGTGTCAGCCTGCGAAGTATGTCAGAGGGTGAAGCTGGAACATCAGAAGCCGGCTGGAATGCTTAACCCGCTACCTATTCCAGAGTGGAAATGGGAGAATATAGCTATGGACTTCGTAGTGGGGTTACCGGCAGCGTCCAACAGATTGGACTCCATATGGGTGATTGTGGACAGACTCACCAAATCTTCTCACTTCATCCCTGTCAGGAGTGGCTACTCTGTGGACAAGTTGGCGCAGGTGTATGTAGATGAGATAGTCAGACTGCATGGGGTTCCTGTTTCTATAGTGTCAGATAGAGGGCCCCAGTTCACCTCTAGGTTTTGGCGGAGTCTGCAGAATGCCATGGGTACTAGGTTGGATTTCAGCACTGCCTTCCACCCCCAGACGGACGGACAGTCGGAGAGGACCATCCAGACTATCGAGGATATGCTTAGAATGTGTGTGCTGGACTTTGGCGGTTCTTGGAGGAAGCATCTACCTTTGGTGGAGTTTGCCTACAACAACAGCCATCATGCTAGCATCGGGATGGCTCCATATGAAGCTTTGTACGGGAGGAAGTGCAGGTCACCTGTTTGCTGGGAAGAAGTTGGAGAAAAGGCCTTGGCAGGGCCTGAGCTAGTAGAGATCACCAGCAGGGTGGTACCCATAATCAGAGAGAGAATTAAGACGGCTGCAAGCAGACAGAAGAGTTATGCAGACATCCGCAGAAGACTAGTAGAGTTTCAGGAGGGGGATCTGGTATTGCTCAAGGTGTCTCCAATGAAAGGAGTGGTTCGGTTCGGGAGGAAGGGTAAGCTGGCTCCGCGGTACATCGGACCCTTTGAAGTCTTGCAAAAGATTGGGAATGTATCGTACAAGCTAGATTTGCCTGCTTTAATGGAGAGAATCCATCCGGTTTTCCACGTTTCTATGTTGAGAAAGTTTGTGTCAGATCCGGGCAAGGTTCTTAGTGAGCCTGATGTGGAGATCCAAGAGGATCTCACCTATGTTGAGCAGCCAGTACGGATCATAGACACCCAGATCAGAAAGCTAAGGAACAAGGAAATCCCGATGGTGAAAGTCCTTTGGAACCACCACAATTTAGAAGAATGTACTTGAGAGACACGGGAGTCTATGCTCCGGCAATATCCTCATCTCTTTTAAGGTTAGTCTCTATGTATTTCATGTATGTATGCTATGTTGTTTGCTACGTATGTACTAGTTGAGGAACATTCAGGGACGAATGTTCTTAAGGGGGGAGAATGTAATACCCGGCTAGACTCCGGTATCGGAATTCCTACCGTCCGGTGGAATCTCGGATGCCGGAGACCTCTAGAAGGGTAGAATCATGTTTTCTAAAAATGTTTTAATGTGTTTTATGATTTTAAGTATGAAATTAAATGAGTTTTTGCATAAAAAGTCCTTGGAGGAAAACCCAGGTTCGGCCGCCGAAAGTCAAGTTCGGCCGCCGAACATGCATGCGTTTTGGAGGCACGTTAGGCCCCCGAAAGCATGAGTTAGGGAAGTCCAGTTTCGGCCGCCGAAAGTCAAGTTCGGCCGCCGAACATTGCATGGATGCGGAGGCACATTCGGCCCCCGAACGTGGCCTGGCCAGCCACCTATAAAAGGGGCACTTAGCCGAATGAGCGAGTTTTCTCCCATTCTCGGCCACAGCAAGCTTCCGACCTTCCCTTTGCAACTCTTGTGTTCTTCCTCCAAATCTCTTCCATTTTTCTTGAGTTTTAAACTCACATTGCAAGTTTTGAGCATTTAAACCAAGTTTTGGAGCTTTGGGAACTCAGGAGCTCATTTTCGTGGATCTCCAAGTTTAGGTCGTCTCCCTCTCGATCTTCAAGAGGTAAGAGCCGATCTTAAGCTCCTTATGTGTTTTAAATAAGTTTTATGCAAGATCTATGGGTAGAAAGGCATGTTAGGTTATATGTTGAGTTATGGGTTAATATTGATGTTTTGAACAATGTGTGTTGATTGTGTGTGTTTGAAGTGTTGTAGTTGGGGTATATGATTGTTTGAGACCCCTAGGAACTTGTATGCATGTTTTGGTTGAGATTTATGCATGATTTGAGGTTTTGGGAGGCAAGGGGTTCATGTGAACCAAGTTTCTGCCCTTCTGGCAGAAACCAGGTTCGGCCGCCGAAGGGAGTTTCGGCCGCCGAACCCCCTTGTGGAGGCAGCATTCGGCTGCCGAAGCTTGCCCCCGAAAGAAGACTTTCGGATCTGTCTGGGAGGTTCGGCCGCCGAAGGTGCCGCCGAACCTGCCTGACTTTCGGCTCTGGAGAGACTTTCGGCCGCCGAACCTGCCGCCGAAAGTGCCCTGTCCAGGCCTTCTTTGCATGTTTTTGTATGATTGGTTCATGATGTTTTAGGGGGTTTTTGGGGAGTATTTTAGAGTTATGTTCAAGTATGTTTGGTCCCTCATTTGAGTCCACCTGTGTAGGTTCGGACCCGAGGAACCGAGGACCCCAGCAGTGAGGTCAGCTGCTTCGGTGTTGTCAGAGTCAGCCAGAGGTGAGTGGAACTAAACTTAATCTTTTAAATTAAATGTTTTATCATGTTTCATGCATCATGATTATGCTATAGGATGATTGCATTAGCTTCACGAATATGCCGCATTGCATCTATGGTTGTTGATGTGGGTGAATGTTGGATGACCCAATTAGTCCATGACAGGAAGACCAGGACCCCATTCTACGGCCTGGCACGGAAATGAAAGACCAGGACCCCATTCTACGGCCAGGCACGATTGTGGACTCGAAGACCAGGAGCCCAGAGGAGGCCCTGGAATAATGGTAAGTAATGTATGTATGACAGGAAGACCAGGACCCCATGCTACGGCCTGGCACAATGTTAGCTTGGACTAATTGGTGACAAGTTCACCCAACCCTTATGTGAATTGTCTGTGTTATGATGCATTTCATTAAAGCATAGTGTTAAAATGTTTTATAGTTCAGCTCACTGGGCTTTTAGCTCACCCCTCTCCCTTCACCCCCAGGCTTGCAGGTACAGTATAGTGCGGGAGTCCAGATAGAGTAAAGAAGTCATGCTTATGTAATAGCTAGCAATGGACATGATCAAATTGTAATGTAAAAGTACAGTATAGTTATGTAATGAGGTTTATGGATGTTAGTGTGTGCTTGACCATAGATTGTTGTATCCCTTCTAATACATGATCTTAGAGATTTTTTTTTACGATGTTTATGTAAACCAACTCAACGTATGTTATGTCACCCATTGGGGGCACTGATGAGATCCCACAGAGGGATCAATGTTATGTTAATGTTTATGCACAGGTTGAGTTTGGTTGATGTTCATGTAAAGAAAAGTTTTAATTTTTATGTATGTTGTGGATCATGTATGGGATTATACAGGTTTACAGGTTATATGTCAGGCTTGCTACGGGTCCCGGCGGCCTTAAGCCGATCTGGATCCTAGCGCCGGTAGCGGTCCGATTTTCGGGTCGTTACAGTTTATGCTTTCAATAGAACACACACAACCACAACCTTCTTCTTCTTTTTGTTTTGCTATACTCAAACTGATGAACTATGTTGGATGAGTTTTTCTTTCCATGACCCCATTAATGTGATAACTCTTTAAACTTATGTTGAAGCAATTGCAGTGGGTTATATTCATGTTTGAGAATTGCCTTTTGAATTGAATCTTTGAGTTTGCCAATGGTGAAAAATATATTGATGACCCTCAATTGATGAGAATAAATTGAAGTTGTGTGAATGAACTTAATATGACTTGATTTAGCAATTGGTGTTGATTTGCCCAAATCATTGAGAGAAAGAAAATTCAGCAAAGGCAAAGACCTCAAAAGCACAAATTTAAAAAAAAAATTGTTCCAATGGTCAAAAGACTATGAACAAGGCTAGTAGCCACTTGGATAGGTGACCAACTGAAAAATATAAACCATGACATCAAAAATAGGTTGGTGACCTTTCCAAGCAAAATCTAAAGTGCAAAAGTCTGAATAAAGTACTTCAAGGTAAGGGCAAGTCAATCCAAAAGCTAGAAAAAGTCTTAATAGATTAATGTGCATGTCTCTCTTGAGGAAAACAAATCCTAGCCATGGTAAGCAAAGGGAAACAAGGAAAAGGGGTAAGTAATCTTCATGCATATATTCTTCACTGCAATGCTTCAAAATAAGTGTCTAGAGTATGAGCTTAAGTGGTAATAAGGATCTAGAGGAAGAAAACTTATTTGACTATGTTTGTTTGCTTGAGGACAAGCAAAAGATTAAGTGTGGGGATATCTGATAGAGCATATTTTAGTCCATATTTTCATGATCTTATTGATGTTTATTTGCACCTATTCTACCTAATTTTGTGGTTTTAATCATGTTTTGCAAATATTAGGTGTGAAGGAACAAATTGGAGAAAATGCTCTTAAAAATGCCAAAGGAAGCCAAAATTCAGCAACCTTCGGAAGCACTTTCGGAAGCCAAAAATCAGTCACCTTCGACGGCACTTTCGGCGGTCGAAAGAGGACTCCAGAGACGAAACTCTACCACCTTCGATGGCACCTTCGGCCGCCGAACCTTGCGTCCAGAGCTGAAAGTCCAGCCTCCGAAACTCATTTTAGGCAGCCGAAAATCCCTCTCAACACTCTCTTTCCTCATTCAAGAAGCCATATCTCAAGTTGCCATATTTGAGGAGCCAAACAAGGGAAGTATTTTGAGATCCAAATCTTCAAGATTCACATTCAAATATTGGATTTCAAGATCAAGCTATTTAAGGAAGCCAAATCCAAAGATCACATGTTTCCCACTTAGTATCATATGCACATTCAAAATTCAAAAGGAGGCTCCACCTTCCTTATTAGTGCATGAGCAACCTCTTAACTCTTAAGACAACATCTTGAAGACCTTGGGCAGCAATTAAAAAGACCAAAGAGCCCCCACTTGCCCCCCATCACATGCATCTCGTTTTTGCCTTCACCCATGCACAAAGAAGGCACATATGGGACCAAGGGCACTTTGGACAGCCTCTAAAAGACTCATGGACTGCCACCAAACCCTAAAGAGCCTCTCAAGATCTATTTAAAGGCTTCAAGAAGACAAGAAAGGCAGATTTTGTCTCCACCTCTCCTTCAAGAATTCGGCAAGGCTCTCCAAGCCTCTCCACACTTTAGTTCTTCATCTTCTTTCTTCTTTACTTCTATTTTTCTGTTTTGGTTCAGCCATGAGTGGCTGAAACCCTTCTCTCTAGTTGAAGTTTGGTTGAAACTAAGGTTGTTTAAAGGGTTGTGAGATCTGAACATAAAGTGTTTGCTTTTGACTTATTCAATATTCATGCAATTATGCTTAATTCTAAGATTGCTTTGTTGTTTTGATCAAATTGGCCACTTGATTCTTGATTGCAAAGTTAATTAATTGTTGATTAGGATATTTGTTAGTCCGTAATTGCTGGAAATATTATGATCTTAGAACACTTGGTGTAAAAACCCAAGAAATTGTATGATCTAGCAACATCTCATGCGTTTGAGTAGCTAGGGTTTGGATCTTTCTAGTTCTTCATGCAATTGGCCATTGTTTTGATGCCTTTGGCCCAAGGACGTTCCTTGAAAATTTGTTGATTAGTAATTGGTTAGAGGACGTTCCCTAATCAGTTTGTTCATAAGGAAAGACATGGTGGTGAGAAGCGTCTTCCACCCCCATAACCAACCTATTGAATCAATCAAGATAACCATGTTTCAATGATCAACCAAAACAACCAAAGTGGATCCATATCTTCAACTAGACTCTTCTCATACTGATTTCTTGTTTTATTTTAATTACTTGCTGTTTTAATTGCTTTCAATAGTTGTTAATCAAATCAATCTCAAAACCTCCCTTTTTACTTTATTGCACTTTATCTTTGTTCTACTTTCTATAACTTGCTTTCAATTGTGTTTTCAATTGGTTCTCTTGGTCTTGATTGAGAAAAATAAATAGGTAATCAATTCTCTGTGGATTCGATCCTTCACCACTATCTGCAGTTGTAAATTGTTGATAACCAAGAAGGTTATTTTTGACCGGTTTCGACAACCGCACTGTCACTAACTCTGAACTGACTCTGGAAACTCTGAAGCAGTGCTCACTGCTGATCTCTTTGGTTCCTCTGGTCCGTTCCTACACAGGTGGACTCAAATGAGGGACCAAACTAACTCAAGAACATTTCTAAAATACTCCCCAAAAACCCCCTACAATATCCCAAAACATGCAAAGGAAGGCTGGACAGGGCACTTTCGGTGGCAGGTTCGGCGGCCGAAAGTCCCTTCCAGAGCCAAAACTCAAGCACTTTCGGCGGCACTTCGGCTGCCGAAAGTCCTCTCCAGAGACGAAAGTCCCTAACCTTCGGCGGCACCTTCGGCGGCCGAAACCCCCCTCTAGAGCCGAAAGTCCAAACTTTCGGCTGCAAGCTTAGGCAGCCGAAACCACCTCCTTACCATGTTCGGCGGTCGAACCCTCTTTCGGCGGCCAAAACTGGGTTCCCCAGTAAGGCAGAACCCTGCTCAACCTCATGCAATCTTCCTCCAAACTTCTCAAACATGCAAACCTCAATTCTACAACACACAAATACTCAAACATATGCACAAAGGGGTCCAAAACTACCTCAAAATCCCAACAAATACCACAACCAAACACCTATGCAAGCTTTGACCACAAATCAACCAAAAACTCAACTTACCCTAATCATGCATCTCTATCCAAAAACCTTCACAAAACCTTCATAAAACATCAAAGAAGCTAAGGATCTACACTTACCTCTTGAAGATCTAGAGGATATGTGATCCTAACGTGGAGATATAGAGCAATTCTCTCTCAAAGTCTCCAAGCTTCAAAATCTTGGTTTTTAGCTCAAAACCTTCAAAACAACATACAAACTCAGCAAAACTTTGAAAGATTTGTACAAGTCATGAAGATCACCCAAGGAAGAGCATGGTCTCACTTAGGTCTGTGAAAATGGAAGAAACTTATCCATTTCACCGACCTAGGGCCTTTTATAGGTGGCTGGCCAGACCACCTTCGGCGGCCTAACGTGAATCCAAACTCATGCATGTTCGGCGGCCGAACTTTCACCTTCGGCGGCCGAACGTTGCATTTCTTCCTTGGCTCTTTTCTTTCAAAAACAACTTATTTCCTTTATACTTAAAACATAAAAACATACGAAAATGCTTTAGAAAAACATAAATCTTACCCTTCTAGAGGATTCCGACATCCTGGATTCCACCGGAAAGTAGAATTTCGATGCCGGACTCTAGCCGGGTATTACATTCTCCCCCCTTAATTGCATTCGTCTCCGAATGTTCCTCTTACAAATAAACACATAAAAAGGAGGAAATCTGACCTTAAAACATATATGGATATTGCTGGAGCATAGACTCCCGTGTCTCCCAGGTGCACTCTTCTAGATTATGATAGTTCCACAGGAATTTCACCATTGAAATTTCCTTATTCCTTAGCTGTCTGATCTGCGTATCTAGGATCCGTACTGGCTGCTCTATATAGGTGAGATCTCCAAGGATCTCCACATCAGGCTCACTCAGAACCTTACTCGGATCTGACACGAACTTCCGGAGCCTAGAAACATGAAAAAACGGGTGAATTCTATCCATAGAAGCAGGTAAATCCAGCTTATACGACACATTCCTAATCTTCTGCAAGATCTCAAAGGGTCCAATGTATCGTGGAGTTAGCTTACCCTTCTTCCCAAAGCGAACCACTCCCTTCATTGGAGACACCTTCAGCAACACCATATCACCTTCCTGGAACTCTATCTGCTTTCTGCGGATATTTGCATAGTTTTTCTGTCTGCTCTGAGCAGTTCTGATTCTTTCTCTGATCATGGGCACCACTCTGCTGGTGATCTCTACTAGCTCCGGCCCTACAAGAGCCGCCTCTCCTACTTCTTCCCAGCAAACAGGTGATCTGCACTTCCTTCCATACAAGGCTTCATAAGGAGCCATCCCGATGCTAGCATGATGGCTGTTATTGTAGGTACACTCCACCAAAGGTAGATGCTGCCTCCAAGAACTGCCAAAGTCTAACACACACATTCTGAGCATATCCTCTATGGTCTGGATGGTCCTCTCTGACTGTCCGTCAGTCTGTGGATGGAAAGCAGTGCTGAAATCCAACCTGGTACCCATAGCACTCTGCAGACTCCGCCAAAATCTGGAGGTGAACTGAGGTCCTCTGTCTGACACTATAGACATGGGAACCCCATACAATCGAACTATTTCCTCCAAATACACCTGTGCCAACTTATCCACAGAGTAAGTACTCCTAACAGGGATGAAATGAGCAGATTTAGTCAGTCTGTCCACAATCACCCATATGGAGTCTAACCTGTTGGACACTACCGGTAATCCCACTACAAAATCCATAGCTATGTTCTCCCATTTCTACTCTGGAATCGATAGTGGGTTAAGCATTCCAGCCGGCTTCTGATGTTCCAGTTTCACCCTCTGGCAAACCTCACAAGCGGACACAAACTGTGCCACTTCTTTTTTCATGGCTGGCCACCAATACACTCTTTTCAGATCCTGATACATCTTGGTGGCTCCAGGGTGAACACTGTACCTTGCATTATGAGCTTCCCTCATAATGTCTCCTTTCAAACTGATGTCATCTGGTACACATAGGCGATTCCCATAGCGGAGGATCCCTTTGCTGTCAAATCTGAACTCTGCACTATTGCCTGACTGAACAGTCCTGGCAATTTTCACTAACTCAGGGTCCTCATGTTGTTTCTGAGCCACTTGCTCCAGAAACACTGGTGTTACTCGCATCTGTGCTATCAACGCACCCGTACCAGACAACGCTAGCTGTAACCCTTCGTCGATGAGCTTGTAAAACTCCATCACCACTGGTCTTCTCTCTGCTGCTATATGGGACAAACTGCCTAGTGATTTCCGGCTGAGGGCGTCTGCCACAACATTCGCCTTTCCTGGATGATACTGAATGCTACAATCATAGTCACTGAGCAGTTCTACCCATCTTCTCTGTCTCAAATTCAGCTCTTTTAACTCTGCTGGCGCCATCCTGTAGGGAGGAATAGAGATAGGTCTGGTACCAGGCAGCAATTCTATTGCAAACTCTATCTCCCTATCAGGTGGTAGTCCTGGAAGCTCGTCTAGGAAGACGTCTGGAAACTCTCGGACTACTGGAACTGAGACTGGTTCCCTAACCGGACTATCTAGCTCTCTCACATGAGCTAGAAACCCCTGACAACCCCTCCTAAGCAAACGACGAGCCTGAAGGGCTGAGATCAAACCTCTAGGTGTCCCCCTCCTGTCTCCTCTGAAGGCACACTCTGACCTAGCCTGGTCTCTAAGACTGACTACCTTGTCTCTACAGTCCAAGGTAGCTCCATATGTAGATAGCCAATCCATCCCTATAATGACATCAAAATCCGTCAAATCTAGAACCACTAGGTCAGCTGGAAGGCATCTACCCTCTATGAACACTGGACTGAAGCGACAGACTGACACTGCCACTGATGGGTCATATTTGGGTCCACTGACCCAGAGAGGACACTCTAACTCAGAGATCATCAGACCCAACCTCTCTACGGCTGCAGAAGCAATAAAAGAGTGAGAAGCACTGGGGTCCATCAACGCATACACATCAGAACACCCAATGATGAGATTACCTGACACCACTGTGTTCGACGTGTTTGCCTCCTCTTGAGTCACAGTGAAGATCCGTGCTGGGGCTACAGGACCTCCACCTCGGGAACCTGCTGCTAGAGAAGAGGCTAACCCTCTCCCTTTACCTCTGCCACTACTCTGAGGCCTGGCTGAAGCTGCTGGCTGAGTCACACTGCCAGAAGTCATCTGCTGGGATGGTGCCATGAAAGTCGCCTTAGGACATTCCCGTGCAAAATGTCCCTCCTGCCCACAATTAAAGCAGGCTGTAGATCCCAACTGACAAACTCCTTTATGCGGTCTCCCACATCTCCCACATACTGGACTGCTTGCGCCAGAGCTGGAGCCACTACCCATTCCCAAACCAGACTTGATCTTGCTCCAGAACTTATTCTTTGTACCTTTTGCCTTTCCCCATTTCTTGCTGCCTGAAGCTGCTGCACTGGGGGTCTTAGAACCCGAAGGCTGTGCCACTTGCTGTTTTACTGCCCCCTGAATGATGGCACTTGCCTCCATCTTCCTGGTTGCATCCACAATAGAGTGGAAACTCTCTTTCTCTGCTGGAAGAATCAAGGAGGAATACCTGGGATGCAGTCTCATGGTATATCTCCTTGCCTTCTTCTGGTTAGTGTCATATGCCTGACCCACATACTGAAGCAGATCCAGAAACTTGTCTGTGTATTCATCTACACTCATCTCTTCAGTCTGCCTCAGTTGCTCAAATTCTATCACTTTCAGCTCCCTGGAACTATCAGGAAAAGCCCACCCTGCAAAATCATTGGCGAACTCTCCCCAAGACATGCTGTCCAACCTGGGGTCCACATAATTCTTGAACCACTCTCGAGCTTTCTTACATTTGAGTGTGAACCCTGCCATCTCAATGGCTCTGCTATCATCAGCTCTTAACTCATCGATTATCATCTTAACCGTTCTGAGGTACTCAAATGGATCATCTCCCGTGTTGAATTTGGGAGCATCCAACTTCAAATACTCTATCATTGTCATTTTACTTCCCTCAGCTAAGCTAGGTTGAGGTACTTGGACAACAGGGGCTACTGGTTCTGGTTCTGGTGGTGGAGGAGGTACTGACCTTGGATCTGGGTATGCTGAATTGGGATGGAATGGTGTGGGTGGATACATGGGATATGGTGGGTAAAAAGGAGGATAAGGCATATAAGGCATGTAGGTAGGATATGGGGTAAAACCAGAGTAATCCAACGTATCCCCCATCGGATACCCCGGGCCCTGTAGAAAGGGTGGATATTGGGGTGGATAACCAAATCCCGAGGCCTGAGCACCTCCCTGAGACTCTCCCATACCCTCTTCAGATCTGTCCATACCCATGCTTTCCTCTCTGCCCTGATCCACATCCATAGCTTCCCTCACTTCCTCTGACCTTCCTCCTCTATCTGTTCCTCTTCTGCTCTCGTCAACAGACCTTCTAGGGTCCCTTGACGTACCCTCCCTGCTTGATCTCTGAGATCTCGCCCTTGGCAACGCAGGAGGACGAGCAGCTGCACCCTCACTTTCTAGTGGGACTCCAGTCAATCGTACAGATCGACGAGTTCCTCTCATCTTAACTTACTAGAAAACAACACATATCAGCAACCATCAGCATATAAGCATATACCATCACATAACAACAATGCACATGCATAAATCATGGCATTACACATCATCATAAAGACAGGACTCTCCATCCTATCCTCGTGGACATGATTTCCTATTGTGCTTGACCTACACTCTATGAGCCCGACAATCTCTCTATAGGTCCGACCATATGAACCTAGGGCTCTGATATCAATCTGTAACGACTCGAAATCCGGACCGCTACCGGCGCTAGGATCCAGGTCGACTTAAGGTCGCCGGGACCCGTAGCAAGCCTGTTATACTGTTTGTGTACCTGTAAAATCCCATACATGATCATACATTTTCTGTAAATGTATAAACCTCTGATCTGAACCACGACTCTACCTGTGCATGCACTATCTCTGTACTACAGAACCCTTTTACTAGAGCTTGCTCCAGACGGGTTAAACTCATACTCTTGGTAAGCCTGGTTTACATTCTCATAAAAATATTTACATACAATAAACAGATCATGTATACAAAAAGGATTCACAACACATCTAGGTCAAGCACCATCTAAACTCTATACAATACCAATACATCTCTTACACATATTACATGTCCACAATATGCTATTACAAAACTCTTTACTCTTGTTGTACTCTTCTGACTTCCCCTGAACTCTGATCCTGCAAGATTGGGGTTAAGGGAGTGGGGTGAGCTACTGTAGCCCAGTGAGTAGAACAGATATAAAAACATGGTATAATACATGCTCTCATGAAATGCACCACAACACAGACAATACACATCATCTCAGGTGATTATGTCCCCAAATAGTCCCGACATCCTAAACTCGTGCCAGGCCGTAGAATGGGGTCTTGGTCTTTCTGTACACATCATAATAACTTACCATATACCGTGCCAGGCCGTAGAATGGGGTCCTGGACTTCCTTATCTACCGTGCCAGGCCGTAGAATGGGGTCCTGGTCTTTCTCAGGGACTATTGGATCATCCACTCTCACCAGCACCAACAATATAAAATACAATGCAACATATTCGTGAATTCTAATGCAATCAACCTATTGCATAATCATGGTGCATGAAACATGCTGAAAACCTTTTGTAATACCAGGCTAGATCCCGACATCGGAATCCCTACCTTCCGGCGGAATCTCCGTTGGAATCTGGAATTCTGAAGACGCCAGAGGCTTCTAGAGGGGTAAAATGTGTTTCTAAAATATTTTCACATGATTTCATGATTTTAAATGGAAAAGAATTGAGTTTTAAAAAAGAAAAGACCAAGGAGGCATTTGCCAGGTTCGGCCGCCGAAAGTGAAGTTTGGCCGCCGAACATGGGAAGGTTTCGGGAGCGCTTTTGGCCTTCGAAAGCTTTGTTTGAACGAAGCAAGGTTCGGCCGCCGAACATGCATGAGTTTAGAGGGCACGTTAGGCTGCCGAAGGTCGTTGACCAGGCCACCTATAAAGAGCCCTCAGATCGAAAATGGGTGAGTTTTCTCCCCATTCTCGAGCTCAGGTGAGTTTATACTCTCCCTTGGTCGTTTTCATGCTTTCTCTACCCATTCCTCAAGTTTTCATGAGTTCTACCCTTGTTTTGAAGTTTTAAAGTTCAAATAGGAGTTTTGGGAGCTTGGAGGCTTTTGGAGCTTAGATCCTCCACACCTCCGAGTTAGGGATCGCACCACCCCTCGATCTTCAAGAGGTAAGTGTAGATCCTTGCTTTCCTTGTGTTTTAATGAAGTTTTATGAAGTTTTAATGGTTGAGTATGGGTAGATATGCATGTTTAGGTTTATGTGGGTTTATGCCCAATGTATGTTATGTGATGTTTGTGTTGAGGAATTTATGTTAGTTTATGCTCCTTTATGCATGTGGGAGAGTGTATGCATGATTGGGAGAGAGCAAGTGAGGTTTTGAATAGTTTTGATGGGTTTGGCTTATGTGGGTTATAAGCTATTTATGTATGCTTTATGATGTTCTTTGTTGGAGTTTAAGCTTGTTTAAGCTCCTTTGTGCATGGTTAAGGGTTTATGCATGTTTTTAAAAGGTTGGGTGCTTGTTTTGGGTGTTTGGAAGGCTTGGGAGGCTTGTATGCATAAGAGGCTGAGTTCTGGATGAACTCAGGTTCGGCCGCCGAAGGTAGTTTCGGCCGCCGAACCTGCCTATGGATGCATGGATTGGCCGCCTAACCTTGCCCCAAAAGTTGTGTTTCGGATCTGGAGCAGACTTTCGGCAGCCGAAGGTGATGTTTGGCCGCCGAAAGTGCCTGACTTTCGGATCTGGAGAGAGGGTTTGGCCGCCAAAGGTGCCCCCGAACCTGCATGGCTTTCGGCTCTGGAAGGGACATTCGGCCGTCGAAGGTATCACCGAAAGTGCCCTGTCCAGCCCTTTCATGGTTATTTTCTATGCATGTTTAAGTGATGTTTAGAGGGGTTTTTGGGTAGTTGTTTATGAGTTGTTTAGAGTGTGTTTGGCATCTCATTCGAGTCCACCTGTGTAGGATTTGACCCGAGGGACCGAGGAGGCCATCAGTGTTAGCTGTTGCAGAGTCAGTCCAGCGTCTGCCAGAGGTGAGTAGAACTAAACTTAATCTTTTATTTTACAAAATCAAATGCCTAAAGCATGTTCATGCATCATGTTTATATGTAATAGGTTGTTTGCACTAGTCACACGAATATGACGCATTGCATTATTTACTGTTGATGTGGATGGACCAAGGCGACCCCAATAGCCCTAGATATATTATGTTAATGAAGTCCTGAGGAGCCGAAGGTCCGGGCATAATGAAGTCCTGAGGAGCTCGAAGGGCCGGGCATAATGAAGTCCTGAGGAGCCCGCAGGGCCGGACACCATGATATGTTACAAACAAAGGGAGTTTTGGTGGTCATGTCCATCCGTTATGTGAAATGTTTGTGCTGTGACGCATTTCATAAAAGCATGTAATTAATGAACTGTTTTTCTGTTTCTACTTACTGGGCTTTTTAGCTCACCCCTCTCCCCTAACCCCAGTGTTGCAGGTTTGAGGAAGATTGGAAAGTCTCAAGAGTTAAGGTTTTGCTTATGTAATAGATTAGTGCTTTAGTGTGGACATGTATTGTAAATTGATATAATGTATTGTAAGATAATGAAATGTAATGTAATGCAAGTATAGTAGAGTTGTGTTATGTATTAGTTCTGTGCTTGGCCCTAAGACTTGGTTAATCCCTGTTTAGTACATGATGTATGTTATGGTTTAATGTTGAGTTGTGTTTGACCTAAACTTGTGGCATGTGTTGTTTACGATGCTAGATTATTTGATGAGGACCCTAGTGGAGGTCTTATGTTTGTGGTTTGATGCATGCACAGGTTAGGTTTTGGTTCTTTGGATGTGATCCCAGCTTGATGTATGTTATGTTGACCCAGCTAGAGTTTTGATGAGGGCTCTAGTAGGGGGTTTTTTATGTTTCCAGTTATGTTGCATACAGTCAAGCTCAGTATATACATCAGATCTTTAAGTTTTTATGTTAAAGTTTTGATCATGTATGGGATTTGACCAGGTGATAGGAGGTATGTTTGGCTTGCTACGAGTCCCGGCGGCCTTAAGCCGATCCGGATCCTTGCGCCGGTGGCGGTTTGGGCCGTTACAGAGGGGTATCGGTTTCCGGGTCGTTACACCTTTAGTTTCTCATATTAAAAGATTAGGTTTAGTTCCACTCACCTCTGGCTAACTCTGAACTGACTCTGGAAACTCTGAAGCAGTGCTCACTGCTGATCTCTTTAGTTCCTCTGGTCCGTTCCTACACAGGTGGACTCAAATGAGGGACCAAACTAACTCAAGAACATTTCTAAAATACTCCCCAAAGACCCCCTACAATATCCTAAAACATGCAAGGAAAATATGCAAAGGAAGGCTGGACAGGGCACTTTCGGCGGCAGGTTCGGCGGCCGAAAGTCCCTTCCAGAGCCGAAACTCAAGCATTTTCGGCGGCACTTCGGCTGCCGAAAGTCCTCTTCAGAGACGAAAGTCCCTAACCTTCGGCGGTACCTTCGGCAGCCGAAACCCCCCTCCAGAGCCGAAAGTCCAAACTTTTGGGGGCAAGCTTAGGCAGCCGAAACTACCTCCTTAGCATGTTCGGCGGCCGAACCCTCTTTCGGCGGCCGAAATTGGGTTCCCCAGTAAGGCAGAACCCTGTTCAACCTCATGCAATCTTCCTCCAAACTTCTCAAACATGCAAACCTCAATTCTACAACACACAAATACTCAAACATATGCACAAAGGGGTCCAAAACTACCTCAAAACCCCAACAAATACCACAACCAAACACCTATGCAAGCTTTGAACACAAATCAACCAAAAACTCAACTTACCCTAATCATGCATCTCTACCCAAAAACCTTCATAAAACCTTCATAAAACCTTCATAAAATATCAAAGAAGCTAAGGATCTACACTTACCTCTTGAAGATCTAGAGGATATGTGATCCTAACGTGGAGATATGGAGCAATTCTCTCTCAAAGTCTCCAAGCTTCAAAATCTTGGTTTTTAGCTCAAAACCTTCAAAACAACATACAAACTCAGCAAAACTTTGAAAGATTTGTACAAGTCATGAAGATCACCCAAGGAAGAGCATGGTCTCACCTAGGTCTGTGAAAATGGAAGAAACTTATCCATTTCACCGACCTAGGGCCTTTTATAGGTGGCTGGCCAGACCACCTTTGGCGGCCTAACGTGAATCCAAACTCATGCATGTTCGGCGGCCGAACTTTCACCTTCGGCGGCCGAACCTTGCATTTCTTCATTGGCTCTTTTCTTTCAAAAACAACTTATTTCCTTTATACTTAAAACATAAAAACATACGAAAATGCTTTAGAAAAACATAAATCTTACCCTTCTAGAGGATTCCAACATCCTGGATTCTACCGGAAAGTAGAATTCCGATGCCGGACTCTAGCCGGGTATTACAGCTCAGTCATAACCTAGATATCCAAGGCCCAATAGTTATCATTTGTTATATCACTTTTTGAGTATTTTGATTTTTCCGCCCTTTCTTTTATGCATTTCATACTTCATACTCATAATATGACTATATTTTAACCAAGAAGTATGAATTTACCATTTATGTTTTGGATAATATAACATTGTATTTAGGATGGCGCAATCACAACTTACCAAACTTGAGAATGTCTTAACTCCCTAAATTTTTTTAGTATCCGTAGTGTACAATTTCTATTTGACAAATCCAAAGATTAATCTATTATGTCATTTTATTTTTTTTCTGATGTTATTATCAAATGTTTATATTTCTTTAACGGTGGATTATCTTAGATATTTTATATATTTACCTACTTTAACTTTTTGTTCTATAGTTTATTTTCTTACATTTTAGGAAATATTCTTAATTGTTTGGATAAGTTATTTACTTAATCTGAATTTGCCATAAATTGCACAACACTTCCATATATTGATTTTACTAATTTTATTTCAATTTTTATTTTTTATTTTTAAAAAATTATGTAGAATATATGATTCTATTTGCAAAATACCCATACAAGAAATTCAGAATCTAGTGAGAAGGTGAAATGATTTGATATTTGGCGAATCCTCTTTTTATTATGGTTTTCTACTTTATTGTGCCTAATACATATTTGGTGGGTTTCAAGTTTATAGTGTATCAAAAAAAAAGATGTTGATGTATTTGAAATTATCAGTAAGGAATTAATCATTCTTTTTCAAAAAAATTTCAGGCAGCAAGGATATACATGAGCATTGCTTTTGATCATATATGCTCAGCATATGAACAAAGCTCAAAACCAAAATTATTTGTGTAGTTTGCATTTGTATTTTATTACTCATGAAACTATTTATCATGCTCATAATAAATTTCATATTTTAAATAAGCACTCTATTTATAAAATATTTGAAAGTTTTTAAATATTTTCTTACAAATATAGCACAAAAATCTTGAATTATTTATAAAGCTTTTTATGAATATAAGAATAAATAATTCGCAGTATCACACGGGTTTCGAACTAGTTTTTAAGAAAAATGATTCTCATTATTATAAAGTTAGAAATTAAAATTTTATAATTAGCTAAACTCAATAGATCAATCATTAAGATGCTATTAGAAATCTTTTTAAAACTATTTCATGAATATGTAAAATGGTAATCTACTTAAAAGTAATAAAATTATCTTTCAAATTATATAAAATATAAAATATAAAATGTAATTTAATTTTAAAAATAAATTATCATTCATTTCATAAAAATAAAGTTACTAAAAATTCTCATTAATAATACTAGATTTTTTGCAAGCTATTATTTAGTTGCACATACAATATGATGTAAATATTTTTGTTTGAATGTTTATTAAACATTATTGTTTTTTAAAAGAAAATTTTTGATATTAATTATTAAGAATTTTAAATATAAATATTATTCACGTACCTGAAATTTTTTGACTACTTGACTAAAAGAACAATCTGCAAGATAAATAAGAATGAAATGGTTGGTGTCTAAAATTATGAATTGAATATAGTTTTAGAAAGAAGTGAGAATGATTGAGTATTTAGAAGTTGCGAAACTTGAATATCGATTTCTAATTGCTTTTATAGTATATAAATATAAGGTTAGTTGTCTATAATTCGTAGAATCTGGGCTATTCACCAGTAGATCTCACGTTTTTAGGAATTTTATTGATTCTATGTTGATGGTTAACAACGATTAAGTGATGAAGCCTTAGGTAGTACTGTTTATGTGAGTCTTCTTATTACATTCAAGTCTTAAGACTGGTCAAAGGTGGTGATTGAGCTACTAGTATGTCATCATCTTAATCCAGTTAAAGAGAAAGGATCTGAGTCATTGCCATGTCATTGTTGATGAACCAAATTCCTCCCTCACAAGTCTTTGCTCCTTTAAGTTCAAAAGAGTCCTTGACGGCTAGTCCATGTGTAGCGTTTTTAGAGGTTCTCATTGCACTTCATTTCACTTGAGCACAATTTGAAAGCTGATGCCTAGAGTTCCACTAACCCATTAATTGTCCCTATTCTAACTTTCCATTATCTCTCATTTTCACTTCCTCTTGTGCTTGGTTCACCTGATTTGGCATCCTTTGCTCCTTTCATCTATAACCTTCATGTTCGTTTTGGTCTTCAAATAATCCACATTTTTCTTTTTCCTTCTTTTTATTTTTCCAATTTTCACAAATTGAGAATGAGTCATTAGAGCCAAACATCTTCTTTAACCTCGACGGTTTCTATCCATTCAACAAACAATTCCTCTTCAAGCTCGTCTTCCTTTAGCTCTTATATTTCTTCAACTGATACCCAAATCCCCAATCACTTCTCAAGAAAGGGAAAAGGCCACATAAGGGCTAATTCCCGATATTAGATCAATTATTACAGAGAAAGACATGATATGTTTGTGCACAAATTACCAAATTCCATACAAGATATTTGAAATTCTTTCTCTTAAGCCTAATGTTCGTACTGATAGACCTACACTAGAAAAAGATGGTATCATTATGCATGAAGAATAGATGAAGGCTAGGTTGTGATTCCTATTGGAGGTATTTTACGGGGATGTTTTTACCTTCCACAAGCTCTCTATTGCCCAGCTCGACTTAAATTCTTCGAAAATCCTTATTACCTTTAAATTTCTTTACAATAATAATATCGAGGCCACTATGACTATCTTCTCTCAATTGTACTAGCTGGGTATAAGAAATAATGAGGATTATTAGTTCTTTAGTAGTAGAAGGCAATAGACACTCTTTGACCGCCTCCTTTTTTCTCTAAGAGATGGAAAAACAAATTCTTCCTTGTCAAGCACTGAGACTATAAAAGGCTTTGGCAACCTCTAGATTGAGTGGAACTTCTTTGCCAAACTTAGAAAAGAAGGCAAGAATCCTTCCCAAGATGAGTCAAAGTTTATGGACTTCTTGAAGAAGTTAGCTACACAAAGAAAGTTCAATACTATTGTGGTAGTAAGAAATGCAATGTTGGTGTGGCTGAGTCAATAGCGGGCTAAATGGGCAAGAGAATTAATAGACCAAGGTAATCAATCAAAACTTTTTATTTGATCTTACAATACATACTTGCTTTTTTGCTTGTGCAAGAATGACTGGTGAAAAAGGTGTTGGGTCAAGTTTGTTAACACACAAAGATAGTTCTTTTAATAGTTGGTGCATTAATTGGAACTGAATGATGGCGCTACGTTAATGGTTGCATTTGATATGTAAAAGTTAAATAATTATTATGATTTGACATTATAGCTTTATAATCATCATTTGGGATTCTATTTATATCAATTAAAAAAAAGGGCTTCTTTCAGTTGTATAAGAAATATTACCTAAAGCAAAATGTAGATATTTTGCAAGGCACATTTATGTTAACTGGAGTAAGAGGTGGAGAGATGGATGATTAAAAGGAAATTCTTTGCATGTATATGAAGCACTTACGAAAAAGAATTCAAAGAAAGTTTGAAAAGGTTGGCAAAGTATAGCCAACAAGCTATTGAATATTTATTATATAATCCTCTATAAAATTGGGCGAGGGCTTATCAAATTAGTATGTTTTAAAATGACATACCAAATAATAATGTCTCAAAGACCTCTAGGATAAGAAAAGCTAGAGATAAGCCCATCATTGCAACATCGGAGCAGTTAGGATTCACATTATGATAGGATAATGAAGAATAGAAAGTTTATTAGAAGGTGGACTAGTGGAGTCTAGATAGTGTTGAAAAATATGATAGTGTTAAAACATATGCATAGTATTTAAAGACATCAACTTGATGTCAAAGTGGTGTTCAATGAAAGTGATAGCTATGAAATTACTCAAGGGCATATTGTTTTTCTTAATAAAAAAGTGTGCACAAGTAAATTTTCGACTTAATTGGCATTCTGACTCACGGTTGTCGAAACCGGTCAAAAATAACCTTTCTGGTTATCAACAATTTACAACTGCAGATAGTGGTGAAAGGATCGAATCCACAGGGAATTGAAAACTTACCTATTTTCCTTATCAAGACCAATAAAATAAACTGAAACAAAAACAAACTGAAAAAGAAGAAAACTGAAAACAAGATAAACTGAAACGAGATAAAACTGAAACAAGATAAAACTGAAAGAAAAATAAATGGAAAGCAAAACAAACTGAAACGAGATATAACGAGATAAAACTGAAAGAGAAATAAACGGAAAGCAAAATAAACTGAAACAAAATAAAACTGAAAACGAGATAAACTGAAAGCGGAATAAAAATAAATTGCAGTAAAAGTAAAATGGGGGGTTTGAGATTGATTTGATTAACAAACTACTGAAAGCAATTAAAATAAGCGAATAATAAAATAAAATAGAAATAAATAATAAGAAAGCTCTAGTTGAAGAATTGGATCCACTTCAGTTGTTGGGATTGATCATTGACACTTAGTTTCTTTTGATTGATTCAATAGATTAGTTATGGAGATGGAAGACGCTTCTCACCACCATGTCTCTCCTTATGATTAAATCAATTAGGGAACGTCCTCTAATTAATTACTAATTAACAAATTACCAAGGAACGTCCTTGGGCCTTAGGCATCAAACAATTGTTAATTGCATGAAGAAAGAGAGAGATCCAATCCTAACTACTCAAACGCATGAGATGTTGCTAGATCATACAATTTCCTTGGTTTTTACACCAAGTGTTCTTATGTTCGAATAATCCAAGCAATTATGGACTTAAATCACCCAAACTAACATATTATTACCTTGCAATCAAGAATCAATTGGCCATATTGATCAAAACAACAAAGCAACAATGGAATTAAGCATGAGATTATATGAATATTGAATAACAAAAGATAAACAATGTTTGATCAAGTCTCCCAATCTATAAAACAACTAAAGCATCACCTAAACTTCAACTAGAATAAAAGTTTTCAGCCTCTCATGGCTGAAACAAAACCAAAAATAAAAGAAAAGAAGAAAGGTAGAAGAAGAGATGTGAATCCCGTAGGTGCCTCCCAAGGGGGGCTTAAAGGTTGTGTGGAGGCTCCTTATGTGTCTTTTTATAGTTGAAAGTACTGTCCTAGGTCATACTTGCTTCCTAATTAGTGAAGAGGCTGCCCAAAGTGTTGAAAAGGAAAGAATTGCGTTACAAATTCTCTAGAAGGAAGGAGGCGCACAGATCAAGCTTCAAAAGAGGAAGGATGCGCACGGATTGCAGAAGAGGAAGTGGAGCGCAGTCATTGAATGCAGAAGGGAAAGTGAATCTGTCCAGTCTTTCCTTTTTAGGTGGAGCCTTCGTTTGAATTTTAAATGCTGAACGCAAAAGAGGCAAGTGCGTCTTCATGAGATCTTGCTGCCTAAATAGAAAGATTTGACTGCTGCAGTGTGTGCATATCTTTGAATGAGGAAAGAAATATCTGCGATGTGAATTTCAAATAATCTTCTGACTGAGCTATCCTTATTTGCTTTTGCTTCTGCATTTCCCTTATTTGAGGACTTTCCTTTTCTGAAAACTTTCCTTATTTAGCACTTTCCATAATTGGCTTCACCTTCTGAATAAGGAAAGAAGAATCTGCAATTTGAATTTCAAAGAATCTGTTGATTGCGCTTTCCTTTTCTGGCACTTTCCTTATCAGAAAACTTTCCTTATTTAGCACTTTCCATATTTGAAAACTTTCCTTTTTTGGCACTTTCCATATTTGGCACTTTTGAGCAGTTTTAAGAGCATTTTCTCCATAATGTCTCTTTACACCTAATATCTGCAAAACATGATTAAAACCATAAAATTAGGTAGAAAAGGTGTAAATAAACATCAATAAGATCATGATAATATGGATTAAAATATGCTCTATCAAATACCCCTACACCTAGCCTTTTGCTTGTCCTTAAGCAAATAAACATAGTCAAATAATCTTTCTTTGCTCTAGATCCTTATTTCCACTTAAGCTCTTACTCTAGACCGCTATTTTCAATCATTGCAGTGAAGAATATATGCATGAAGATTACTCACCTTCTTTCCTTATTTCCCTTTACTTACCATGGCTAGGATTTGTTTTACTCAAGAGAGAGATCATACATGCACATATTATTTGTTCAGATAAGACTTTTTCTAGCTTTCAGAGTGACTTGCCCTTACCTTGAAGTACTTTATTCAGCTTTTTGCACTTTTAATTTTGCTTGAACAAGTCACCAACCTTTTGACGTGAAGGTACATATTTGTGATACCCACCCCCAGTTACTCAGTTGGTCACCTGTCCAAGTGGCTACTAGCTCTGTTCATAGTCTTTTGACCATTGGAACAGTTTTCAATTTGTGCTTTTGAAGTCTAAGCCTTTGTGAATTTCTTTCTCTCAATGATTTGGGCAAATTAACACCACTTGCTAAATCAAGTCCTATTAAGTTCATTCACATAATTTTCAATTCATTCCCTCTAATGAGTGTCATCAATATATTTTTCACCATGGCAAACTCAAATATTCAATTCAAAAGGCAATTCTCAAACGTGAATATAACTCACTGCAATTGATTCAACATAAGTTTAAAGAGTCATCACATCAATGGGGTCATGGAAAGAAAAGCTCATCAACATAGTCTATCAGTTTAAGTGAAGCAAATCGGAACACAAAAAGGAAGAAGACTGTGGTTGTGTGTGTTATTGAAAGCAAAACGAAAAATTTGAAAAAAAATCACACTGAAAATGAAAATAAAAATTCAAACTGAAAATCAAAGAAAAAATTAAAAATTCAGAAATATGCACCCCCACACCTAAATCATGCATTGTCCTCAATGTATAGGAAATATTAAAATGCAAAAGAAACTGAGTATTCCCCTAGGTGTGGTGTGCATGGTGCGATCCACTTGATCAAGGCTCAAGTAATTGGAGAATGGAAAAGGGTCCCAACTGCATTGAGTGAAAAGTGTAGCACTCCTTTTGATTTGGTCATAGCCCATCCTATTTTTTCCATGTACTCATGAAGCAACATGATTAGCCTCTCCTTTTTTAGATAAGGTGTGCCTCTAGCCCTTATGTTTGCATTTTTGAGATGATTGAGCAACATTTTGAACTCCAATTGATGTTTCTCTATGGCTAGCTGCAATTTAGTACTGAATTCAGGCAAAACAAACTCTACCTTATCCGGAGGTTTGGGAAGACATTGATCCGCATGGTCCTTTGGTTTTGGATCTTGGATTTCCGTTTGTTCCTTGTGAGCAAGGGCTGTTTGCGTTGGCTCTATGGCTGCATTGGTTTCAGATTGCTCCTTCTGCACAAGATTGGTCTGCAATGGAAGACTGGGAGGAGTTTCATGCGATAGAAGCTGAAGGGATGCGATGGAGGTGGCTTCAGGTTGCACAAGGCTCATATGCGAATTCTCCTGAAGAGGTGCGACAGAGCTCTCTTCAGTCTGTGCTTGGCTGCAGTTCACTTGTTGGATGCAGTTCACCTGTTGGATGCAACAGTCAGTTTCTTTCAATTCTGGCTCTTTCTGGTTCTCTTCCCTGCAAAAATCATTGTTTAGTATATCATCTTGATCTACATAAAAATTTTCTTGGCTCATACAATCAATGATATCTAAACTTTCAGCAAGTTCTGTTTGATCAGTTTGTTTAGGCAAACAATTTTCTGGTTGTTTTTCTTCAGCACTTTGTTCTTGCACTTGTGAACTTTCATCGTCATCCCATACATCTTGAAGTTCTTCCTCGCTTCTTAATTTGATTGCATTCAATGATTTGTTCAATTGATGCTCTTGCTGTTGGATATTTTGCAAAGTCTTCATTATCTTATCAAGATTGGAACTTTGAGGTGTTGCTTGGGCTTAATAGTTTTGGTAGTGGTTAGCCTCTGCATAACTGAAGTCTGGATAGTCTCCCCAACCTGGATTGTATGCATTATAGTAGGGATCATGTCTTGGTTGTTCGTAGAATCCTCCATATGCATGAACTGGTTGGTCATTGAATCCTCCAAATGTATGTCTAGGCTGACTATTCCCATAAAGCATAGGACATTGATCAGTTGGGTGTCCTACATATGCGTAGGTCCCATATAGCCTTGGTGGTTGAAATTGTTGAGCATATCTTCTGGCAATAATTTTTCCAAGAGATGTGAGTTCAAAAATTTGAAAAGAAAGGTCAGATGTACTTACCTCGTCCATGATTCAGATCTGCGATGGTGACTGTCCCTTTGGTGAGATGTTCGGCGGTGCTTTTTTTTTTTTTTTGGTCCTGAAAGAAAAACAAATAAGTTAAATCAACTCCCCGGCAACGGCACCAATTTTTGACTCGCGGTTGTCGAAGCCGGTCAAAAATAACCTTTCTGGTTATCAACAATTTACAACTGCATATAGTGGTGAAAGGATCGAATCCACAGGGAATTGAGAACTTACCTATTTTCCTTATCAAGACCAATGAAATAAACTGAAACAAAAACAAACTGAAAAAGAAGAAAACTCAAAACGAGATAAACTGAAACGAGATAAAACTGAAACGAGATAAAACTGAAAGAAAAATAAATGGAAAGCAAAACAAACTGAAACGAGATATAACGAGATAAAACTGAAAGAGACATAAACGGAAAGCAAAATAAACTGAAACGAGATAAAACTGAAAACGAGATAAACTGAAAGCGGAATAAAAATAAATTGCAGTAAAAGTAAAATGGGGGGTTTGAGATTAATTTGATTAACAAACTACTGAAAGCAATTAAAATAAGCGAATAATAAAATAAAATAGAAATAAATAATAAGAAAGCTCTAGTTGAAGAATTGGATCCACTTCAGTTGTTGGGATTGATCATTGACACTTAGTTTCTTTTGATTGATTCAATAGATTAGTTATGGAGATGGAAGACGCTTCTCACCACCATATCTCTCCTTATTATTAAATCAATTAGGGAACATCCTCTAATTAATTACTAATTAACAAATTGCCAAGGAACGTCCTTGGGCCTTAGGCATCAAACAATTGTTAATTGCATGAAGAAAGAGAGAGATCCAATCCTAACTACTCAAACGCATTAGATGTTGCTAGATCATACAATTTCCTTAGTTTTTACACCAAATATTTTTATGTTCGAATAATGCAAGCAATTACGGACTTAAATCACCCAAACTAACATATTATTACCTTGCAATCAAGAATCAATTGGCCATATTAATCAAAACAACAAAGCAACAATGGAATTAAGCATGAGATTGTATGAATATTGAATAACAAAAGATAAACAATGTTTGATCAAGTCTCCCAATCCATAAAACAACTAAAGCATCACCTAATCTTCAACTAGAATAAAAGGTTTCAGCCTCTCATGGCTGAAACAAAACCAAAAAAAAAAGAAAAGAAGAAAGGTAGAAGAAGAGATGTGAATCCCGGAGGTGCCTCCCAAGGGGGCTTAAAGGTTGTGTGGAGGCTCCTTATGTGTCTTTTTATAGTTGAAAGTGCTGCCCTAGGTCATACTTGCTTCCTAATTAGTGAAGAGGCTGCGCAAAGTGCTGAAAGGAAAGAATCGCATTGCAAATTCTCTAGAAGGAAGGAGGCGCGCGGATCAAGCTTCAAAAGAGGAAGGATGCGCACGGATTGTAGAAGAGGAAGTGGAGCGCAGTCATTGAATGCAGAAGGGAAAGTGAATCTGTCCAGTCTTTCCTTTTTAGGTGGAGCCTTCGTTTGAATTTTGAATACTTAACGCAAAAGAGGCAAGTGCGTCTTCATGAGATCTTGCTGCCTAAATAGGAAGATTTGACTGCTGCAGTGTGTGCATATCTTTGAATGAGGAAAGAAAGATCTGCGATTTGAATTTCAAATAATCTTCTGACTGAGCTTTCCTTATCTGCTTTTGCTTCTGCACTTCCCTTATTTGAGGACTTTCCTTTTCTGAAAACTTTCCTTATTTAGCACTTTCCATAATTGGCTTCACCTTCTGAATAAGGAAAGAAAAATTTGCAATTTGAATTTCAAAGAATCTGTTGATTGCGCTTTCCTTTTCTAGCACTTTCCTTATCAGAAAATTTTTCTTATTTAACACTTTCCATATTTGAAAACTTTCCTTTTTTGGCACTTTCCATATTTAGCACTTTTTGACAGTTTTAAGAGCATTTTCTCCATAATGTCTCTTTACACCTAATATCTGCAAAACATAATTAAAACCACAAAATTAGGTAGAAAAGGTGTAAATAAACATCAATAAGATCATGATAATATGGACTAAAATATGCTCTATCACATTCCATATCCATATTCCATAACTTCTTTGTTTTATAATTATGTCAATACAATATTAGAAGCACACATATATAAAGAGTCATTTATACTCAATTCAACTTATGAGAGGCAAATCTTTCTGAAAGTGTGAAGATTTTGAGTCGATTGAATATCCTAAATTTAATAAACAACTTGGTTTATCCAAAAAGAAAAGATTCAGAAGTAAGAATGGGCCTAAGAAATGCTAAAAAAATAGACCTCACTTAGAAATGGACACATAGTTACCTACATATGTATGTGTGTGCACGCATGTGTGTATGTTGAATATTTAGGATTAAATAGTAAGTTCTAAAGGCTTTAACTAAAGCCTTAGTTTTTTGAAAAGATAATGGTTTTCATTTGAATTTATCTTTTAGGTTATAAGAAATTCTTACATCATATAAGAAAAATGAACGTACAATTATAATCAATTCACCAAGTGTTATGAGGAACTTCAATTAAATTTGAGTCCAAACATGTAGACGCACCAAGTATACCTTTCTTTTTGAATCATGCCTTACAATTCATTTATATTTTTAAAAGTGTTCAAGTTTTCCATAGACATGACACTTTTATTCTTATATTCCTTTTTATGAACTTGGAGAAAATATTTATTTATCTTAATTGCCATTTCAAAAGCCTATGGAATTGTCTCAAATAATGAAGTGATGAGCAGAGCAATATCCACAGGAGTTGAAAATTAAGTATCAAAATATATGTAAATTTAATTATTATTTAGACAAAAAATAATGATGATGATTGTGAAAAACTGAAATAAAATAAGAGAATAAAATTAATAACTCAAAAAAATAGAATTTATGAAATTAATATTAAAAATTAAGGTACTTTAATTTTACTTGGACTTAATTCAATTAATTTATCTGGTTAACAATCCAATTTTAATTACTAAAATTAGAGAAAATAATCCTAAGGTAATTAACCATCCCTTCCAAGTAAGATCAAATTAATTAACTAAAAATTATCACATATATTCCAATAATCTCATAATTCTCTAATTAATTTCTCAAATAATGTGATTATTTTTCAAGGCTCCAAAAGTCAAATTTTTATCCCAGTCCAATTAATATTCTTGTAATATTCAATTCCCTATTCGATTATGAAAAGTTCTCTCCCAGTATTAGCAAAAAAAATCAATTCAAATAAATTAAATAAAATAACAAACCAAACTACATCAGGTCTTCTCGTAAAAGAATTTAATTACTCATTATCCTAGATTCAAGAAAAAATTCTATTGGAAAAATAATTCAAAATCATCCTAAAACAATTCTAAAAAATAAATTAAAAGAATAAGAGAAGAAAATAAAAACTCTAGATGCACAAATTCTGCTTTTCAAGTTTTTAAATCTTCCTCCTTGACTCCCTCGCGATCTCTGCCATAGAAAATAAGTAAAAGATCATTCAAACTCTCAAATATGATGTATTTATACTATGTTGAGACTCATTTCCTGCAGCCTTAGGAGTAAACTTGGAAAATTAAATTTTCTGTTAAAAAAAAGGATTGAGATGCTAAACAAAAGCAAAACACGAAATAAAAAGGAAAAACGCAAGGCATCCTTAGGTTACACGATATTGCCTCTTTGTTCTTTTCTATTACTTTCAAGAGTGTCCAAAATTTTCAAGTCTCTTTTGGATGTTTCTCCTTCATGCCTTAACTAATTTTAACCTATAAGAATAATAAAAATAAAAAAATATTTAAAAAATATAAAACTAAAAGTTTTACAAATAAACATAAAACATCTAATAAGTAAAAGAAAATTAATAAAATTAAATAGATGTAGTTCTAAAAATATATATAATAATTTATGCAAATTAGTAC
This sequence comes from Manihot esculenta, assembly GCF_001659605.2. NCBI lineage: Eukaryota > Viridiplantae > Streptophyta > Magnoliopsida > Malpighiales > Euphorbiaceae > Manihot > Manihot esculenta. The sequence goes on from NC_035177.2 coordinate 12,894,689, forward strand.
CATATTAAATATTCTCTAACTTAGAGTTTTGCTTGTCCTCAAGCAAAAAGAGATGTACAAGAACAAATAGGAAAATTAATTCTCAGTAGAATGATAAACATAATACAACTCAAAATTCTCAATATTTGTACCAAAATCAGTAAAAGAATCACATAAAATGATAGGACATTGAAATTTATTCATGCATCAATATTTAACAAAATTCAAATCTCTACTTGTATATAAATATTCATAAATAAATTAAATAGTATGACTTATGCAACTGTAACGACCCGAAATCGGACCGCTACCGGCGCTAGGATCCGGATCGACTTAAGGTCGCCGGGACCCGTAACAAGCTTAACATACAACCTGTTATACCTGATAATCCCAAAAATGATCATACATTTACATAAAAAAATTTTAAACTTTTTCATTCACCAAGCTTGACTTGTACATGCATCATAATCATAACATAAAGCCCACACAAGAGCCCTCATCAAACGCTCTAGTGGGACAACATATCATACATCAAGCTTGATCTAACATTTCTTAACATTAGTAAAGCATTATATAAAGGTCATGTATCAAAAGGGATTCTCATACATTAGGGCCAAGCACAATACTAATCCTCAATACAAATTCATACAATACTTTACAATACATTACAATATCTTTCATGTCCACAACTAACTATTACATATACTATGCCTTTACTCTTGCTGACCTCCTGGTCTATCCCGAACCTGCAAACCTGGGGGTTAAGGGAAAGGGGTGAGCTACTAGAGCCCAGTGAGCAGAATAGTGAAACAGTATTTTAAAACATATGCTTTCATGAAATACATCACATCACAAACAATTCACATCAAGGATGGACTTGTCACCAATAGTCCTCTACACATTCCAATGGTGCCAGGGGCATAGAATGGGCCTCGACTTGGACTTTCTCTTATCATAACATAACATACATAACATTCCAATGTGCCAGGGGCGTAGAATGGGCCTCGACCTGGACTTCCATACCATACCATATCATATCATATCATATCATATCGAGGACTAATGGATCATCCAACATCCATCCACGTCAATAATAATTAATGCAATGCATCATATTCGTGAATTCTAATGCAAGCAACCTAGTATATAACATGGCATTCGTGATGCATGAACATGCTCAAAATTTATTTACTTTGAAACATAAAGATCTATTCTACTCACCTCAGGCTGACTCTGGAAATACTCTGAAGCTGCTATCTCACTGCTGGGGTCCTCGGTTCCTCGGATCCGAACCTACACGGGTGGACTCAAATGAGGGACCAAACAAACACTAATATAACTCTAAACATCTCCCCAAAAACCCCCTAAAACACCACAAAACATTCATAGAAAACATGCAAAGGAAGGCTGAACATGGCACTTTTGGCGGCACCTTCGGCGGCCGAACCCCCTTCCAGATCCGAAAGCCATGCACCTTCGGCGGCACCTTCGGCAGCCGAAAGTCCCTTCCAGATCCGAAACTCATGCACCTTCGGCGGCCGAAACTCCCCTCCAGAGCTGAAAGTCCAACTTTCGGGGGCGAGTTTAGGCGGCCAAAACATGCCACCACAGGCAGGTTCGGCGGCCGAACATGGCTTCGGCTGTCGAACCTGAGTTCTTCCAGAATGGCAGAACTCAGCCTCTCATGCACAATTTGCCTCCCAAATCCTCCAAACTCAAACCAAACCATGCAAAAACATGCATAAACGTGCTCCTAAGCATTTAGGGGCTTAAAACTAGTCTATACCCCAACAACATTACATTTTAACAAACAATAAACATACTTTGCATCATTTAACTCACATAAATCCTAACCTTTTACAACTAAGCTAATCATGCATCCAACACCCTTCAAACCCCTCAAAACTTACTAAAATCATAAAAGAAGGGTAGGATCTACTCTTACCTCTTGAAAAACGAGAGGGAAGACGATCCAAACTCGGAGATGGGAGAAATCGAGCTCCAAGGTCTCCAAGCTTCAAAACTTGATCTTTAGCTCAAAATTTTCAAAACCAAGTTAAAACTTGTCAAAAACATGAATGATTTGAAGGAAATCATCAAAACTAACCATGGAAGGGTATGGACTCACCTTTGCCCGAAAATGAGGAAGAAAACTCGCCCATTTTCGGACATGGGGCCTTTTATAGGTGGCTGCCAGACCACCTTCGGGGGCCAAAGGTGCTCCCTAAAGTCACCAACGTTCGGCGGTCGAACCTGGATTTCCTTCCAAGGCACTTTTCTTTCAAAAACTCAATTTCTTTCTTACTTAAAACCTTAAAACACATGAAAACATTTTAGAAAAACATATTTTACCCTTCTAGAGATTTTCGACATCCGAGATTCCACCGGAAAATAGGAATTCCGATGCCGGAGTCTAGCCGGGTATTACATTCTCCCCCCCTTAAGAACATTCGTCCCCGAATGTTCACCAAACAAGCAAAACATGGCATAACACACATAATACATAAAAACACATAGATACTAACCTTAAAAGAGATGAGGGTATTGCTGGTGCATAGACTCCCATGTCTCCCAGGTACATTCTTCTATGTTGTGGTGATTCCAAAGGACTTTCACCATCGGGATTTTCTTGTTCCTCAACTTTCTGATCTGCGTGTCTAGGATCCGCACTGGCTGCTCAACATAGGTGAGATCTCCTAGGATCTCCACATCAGGCTCACTAAGAACCTTGCCCGGATTTGACACGAACTTCCGTAACATGAAAACATGGAAAACCGGATGGATTCTCTCCATAGAAGCAGGTAAGTCCAACTTGTACGATACATTCCCGATCTTTTGCAAGATTTCAAAGGGTTCGATGTACCGTGGAGTTAGCTTACCTTTCTTCCTAAAACGAATCACCCCTTTCATAGGAGACACCTTGAGCAACACCAAATCTCCCTCCTGAAACTCTACTTGCTTCCTGCGGACATCTGCATAGCTCTTTTGCCTGCTCACAGCAGTTCTGATCCTTTCTTTGATGATGGGCACTACTCTGCTGGTGATCTCTACTAGCTCAGGCCCTTTCTCCAACTTCTTCCCAGCAAATAGGTGACCTGCACTTTCTTCCATACAAAGCTTCATATGGGGCCATCCCTATGCTAGCATGATAGTTGTTCTTGTAGGCAAACTCCACCAAAGGTAGATGCTGCCTCCAAGAACCGCCAAAATCTAGCGCACACATTCTGAGCATATCTTCAATTGTCTGGATGGTCCTCTCTGACTGTCCGTCAATCTGTGGATGGAAAGCAGTGCTGAAATCCAACCTGGTACCCATAGCATTCTGTAGACTCCGCCAAAACCTGGAGGTGAACTGGGGTCCCCTATCAGACACTATTGAAACAGGAGCCCCATGCAGCCTGACCACTTCATCAACAAACACCTGCACCAATTTATCCACAGAGTAGCCACTCCTAACAGGGATGAAGTGAGCAGATTTGGTCAGTCTGTCCACAATCACCCATATGGAGTCTAATCTGTTGGATGTTGCCGGTAACCCCACCACAAAATCCATAGCTATATCCTCCCATTTCCACTCTGGAATCGGTAGTGGGTTAAGCATTCCAGCCGGCTTCTGATGTTCTAGCTTCACACTCTGACATACTTCGCAAGCGGACACGAACTCTGCCACTCCTCTCTTCATAGCTGGCCACCAATAAACTCTCTTCAGATCTTGTACATTTTGGTGGCTCCAGGGTGAACACTGTATCTAGCATTATGAGCTTCCCTCATAATGTCTCCCTTCAGACTCACGTCATCTGGTACATCTAATCTACTCCCATAGCGGAGGATCCCCTTGCTGTCAAATCTGAACTCTTCATTCTTGCCTGACTGAACAGCCCTGGCAATTTTCACTAACTCTGGGTCCTCATGCTGTTTCTGAGCCACTTGCTCCAGAAACACGGGTGTCACTCTTATCTGGGCTATCAAAGCACCTGTACCAGACAACTCCAACTGCAGCCCTTCATCAATGAGCTTACAGAACTCCCTCACTATCAGTCTCCTCTCTGCTGTAATATGGGATAGACTACCAAGTGACTTCCGGCTTAGGGCATCTGCCACAACATTTGCCTTACCCGGATGGTACTGAATTTTGCAATCGTAGTCACTAAGCAATTCCATCCATCTCCTCTGCCTCAGATTCAATTCTCTCTGACTCAAGATGTACTGCAGGCTTTTATGATCTGTGAAGATCTCACACCTTACCCCATAAAGGTAATGTCTCCACATGTTGAGTGCAAAGATCACAGCTACCATCTCTAGGTCATGTGTAGGATAATTCAACTCATGCTTCTTCAGCTGCCTAGAAGCATAAGTAATTACCCTCTCATTTTGCATCAACACACAACCTAGTCCCACACGGGACGCATCACAAAACACTATGAAGTCTTCATTACTGGTAGGCAGAGCTAACACCGGTGCTGACGTCAACCTTTTCTTCAGCTCTTCAAAGCTTTCCTCGCACTGATCAGACCACACAAACTTCTGATTCTTTTTGGTTAATCTGGTCATAGGAGCGGCAATCTTAGAGAAGTCCTGAACGAACCTCCTATAGTAACCTGCCAAACCCAAAAAGCTCTTGATCTCTGTTACTGTAGTGGGTCTAGGCCAGTTTGCTACAGCTTCCACCTTCTTGGGGTCCACTTCAATTCTGTTTTCTGATACAACATGCCCCAAGAATAAGATGCTCCTCAACCAGAATTCACACTTGGAGAACTTAGCATACAAGCCGTGCTCCCTCAGGGTCTGCAAAACTAACCTCAGATGATGGGCATGCTCCTCTGCATTTCTGGAATACACTAAGATATCATCAATGAAGACAATAACAAAGTGATCCAGATACTGGCTAAACACTCTGTTCATGAGATCCATGAATGCTGTAGGGGTATTGGTAAGCCCAAATGGCATTACTAGGAACTCATAATGCCCATATCTAGTCTTGAACGCCGTCTTCGGCACATCTTCTTCTCTGATTCTCAGCTGGTAATACCCGGATCTCAGATCTATCTTAGAAAAACAACCTGCTCCTGCTAGCTGGTCAAATAGATCATCGATCCTAGGTAACAGATACTTATTCTTGGTAGTGACTTTGTTCAACTGCCTGTAGTCGATACAAAGTGTCAAGAATCCATCCTTCTTTTTCACAAACAGCACTGGAGCACCCCAAGATGAGGTACTCGGTCGGATGAAACCCTTGTCTACCAACTCTTGCAACTGCTCCTTTAGCTCTTTCAACTCTGCAGGTGCCATCCTGTAGGGAGGGATAGAGATGGGTCTGGTTCCAGGCATCAATTCTATTTCAAACTCTATCTCCCTAGCAGGTGGTAGTCTTGGAAGCTTGTCTGGGAAGACATCTAGAAACTCTCTAACCACGGGCACTGAGGCGAGCTCCCTAACCTGACTATCCAGCTCTCTCACATGAGCTAGAAACCCCTGACAACCTCTCCTGAGCAACCTACGAGCCTGTAGGGCTGATATCAGACCTCTAGGTGTACCCCTCCTGTCTCCTCTAAAGACAACCTCTGACCCATCCTAACCTTTGAACCTGACTACCTTGTCTCTACAGTCCAAGGTAGCACCATGAGCAGATAGCCAATCCATCCCTAGAATGACATCAAAATCCGTTAAGTCTAGAACCACAAGGTCGGCTGGAAGGCATCTACTCTCCACAAACACTGAGCTATACCGGCAGACTGACTCTGCCACTGATGGATCACACTTGGGTCCACTGACCCAGAGGGGACACTCTAACCCAGAGACTATCAAACCCAACCTCTCTATGGCTCTCAGAGCAATAAAAGAATGAGATGCACCAGGGTCCATTAAAGCATACACATCTGAACAACCAATGATGAGATTACCTGACACCACGGTGTTGGATGTGTTCGTGATAGAGCATATTTTAGTCCATATTATCATGATCTTATTGATGTTTATTTACACCTTTTCTACCTAATTTTGTGGTTTTAATCATATTTTGCAGATATTAGGTGTAAAAAGAAAATCAAGAGAAAATGCTCTCAAAAATGCTAAAAAGTGCCAAATCTGGAAAAGCCACATTCGGAAGCACCTTCGGCGGCTGAAAGTCTGCTCCAGATCTGAAAGTCCAGCTTTCGAAAACAAGTTTAGGCGGCCGAAAGTCCCCCCGAACTACCTCTTCCTTATTCAAAAAGTCAAATCTTAAAGATCACATGTTTCCCACTTCATGCCATGCACATTCAAAATTCAAAAGGAGGCTCCACCTTCCTCTTCAGTGCATGAGTGGCAAGAATAATGTGAAGGAAACTTCTTGGACACACTTGGGCAGCAATTAAAAGACCAAAAAGTCCTTGTAACTTCACACATACACCTAGAAGGCACATACAAGACCAATGGCACTTTGGGCAATCTCTAAAAGATGCATGGACACCCAAGAAACCCTAAGCAGCCTCCCAAGATATATTTAAAGGCCTTATGAAGACAATAGGAGGCAGACTTGAAGAATTCAATCTCCCAACCTCTCCAAGGGTTCGGCCGCCGCTCCTCCTCCACTCTTGCCGCCGCCGGTTCCTCCTTCCTCTTCTCTTCTTCTATTTTCTGTTTTGGTTCAGCCATGAGTGGCTAAAACCCCTAATTCTATTTGAAGTTTGGTTGAAACTAAGGTTGTTTAAAGGGTTGTGAGATCTGAACATAAAGTGTTTGCTTTTGATTTGTTCAATATTCATACAATTGTGTGCTTAATTCTAAGATTGCTTTGTTGTTTTGATCAAATTGGCCACTTGATTCTTGATTGCAAAGTTAATTGATTGTTAGTTGGGATATTTTTTAGTCCGTAATTGCTGGAAATATTCTGACCTAAGAACACTTATTGTAAAAACTAAGGAATTGTATGATCTAACAACATCTCATGCGTTTGAGTAGCTAGGGTTGGATCTCTCTCTTTCTTCATGCAATTGACAATTGTTTTGATGCCTAAGGCCCAAGGATGTTCCTTGGCAATTTGTTAATTAGTAATTGATTAGAGGACGTTCCCTAATTGATTTAATCATAAGGAGAGACATGGTGGTGATAAGCGTTTTCCATCCCCATAACCAATCTATTGAACCAATTAAGAGAACATAAGTTTCAATGATCAATCCAAACAACCAAAGTGGATCCATATCTTCAACTAGACCTTTCTCATATTGATTTCCTCTTTTATTTTAATTACTTGCTATTTTAATTGCTTTCAATAGTTGTTAGTCAAATCAATCTCAAAACCCCCTTTTACTTTATTGCACTTTACTTTTGATCTACTTGTTTTCAATTGTGCTTTCAGTTGATTCCAATTGATCTTGTTTGGGAAAAATAGATAAGTACTCAATTCTTTGTGGATTCGATCCTTTACCACTATCTGCAGTTGTAAGATTGTTGATAACCGTAGAGGTTATTTTTTATCGGCTTCGACAACCGCGAGTCAGTTCGCCTCCTGTTGTGTCATAGTGAAGATATAGCTGGAGCTGATGGACCTTCACCTCGGGAACCTACTGAAGAAGAGGCTACCCCTCTCCCTCGGCCTCTGCCACTACCCTGAGTCATGGCTGGAGCTGCTGGCTGTGCCACACTACCAGAAGCTGTCTGCTGGGATGGTGCCATGAAAGGTGCCCTAGGACACTCCCGTGCCATGTGTCCCTCTTGCCCACATCTGAAGCAGGCTGTGGTCCCAAACCGACACACTCCCTTGTGTAGCTTGCCACACCTCAAACATTATGCACCATCTGAACCCGAGCTCGAGCCACCACCGAGTCCCAAACCTGATTTCAAGCGATTCCAAAACTTATTCTTCTTTGTTTTGGCTTTACCTCATTTCTTACTGCCTGAAGCTGCTGCACTCAGAGAAGAGGGGTCTAACTTTCCCCCGCCCAGGGTCTTGGAACCCGAAGACTGTGCCACTGACTGCTTAACTGTCCCCTGAATGATGGCACTAGCCTCCATCTTTCGTGCTGCATCCATAATAGTGTGGAAGCTCTCCCTCTCCGCTGCAAGAATCAAGGAGGAATACCTAGAGTGGAGCCTCATGGTATACCTCTTTGCCTTCTTCTGATCCGTATCATAAGTTTGCTCCACAAACGGCAACAACTCTAAAAAGCTGTCTGTAAACTCATCAACACTCATCTCTTCAGTCTGCCTCAACTATTCAAACTCAATTATCTTCAATTCCCTTGAGCTATCAGGGAAAGCCCATCCTGCAAATTCATTAGCAAATTCCTCCCAGGTTAGGCTGTCCAATCTTGGGTCCACATAGTTCTTGAACCACTCACGGGCCTTTTTGCATTTAAGTGTGAACCCCGCCATCTGAATGGCTCTACAATCATCTGCTCCTAACTCATCTGTAATCATTTTTACTGTCTTCAAGTACTCAAATGGGTCATCTCCCATCTTGAACTTGGGAGCATCCAGCTTCAAGTAGTCAGTCATTTTGACTCTGCTCCCTCCAAATGAGCTAGGTTTAGGTACTTGGACTTCAGGAGCTACATATTCAGGGGGTGGTGGAGGAGGTGCAACATTCCCTTGGTCAGGGTTTGTTACATTTGGATAGAAAGGTGAGGGTGGATACATTGGGTATTGGGGGTATGGTGGATAGAAAGGTGGGTAAGGCATGAAAGAGGGATAAGGGTTAAAGCTGGGGTGATCCGATGTACCTCCCATCGAATACCTGGGGCCCTGTGGAAAGGGTTGATATTGGGGTGGTTGAGCAAACCCAGAGGCCTGAGTGCCTCCTTAAGATTCTCCCATGCCCTCTTCAGACATGCTTACACCCAGACTTCCATCCCTTCTCTGGTCAACATCCACTTCTCCCCCCTCAGCTGACACTCCACCCTGAATTGCTCCTCTTCTGCTTGCATCAAAAGACCTTCTAGGGTCCCTTGACACTCTCTCCCTGCTAGATCTGCAAGACATTGCCCTTGGCAATGCAAGGGGACGGGCATCCATGCCCTCATTTTCTGGTGGGACTCCAGTCAATCGCGCAGATCGACGAGTGCCTCGCATTCTGATTACTGAAAAACGACACACATCACATAAAACATTAGCATCAAATGGTTCATGTGGAAACACATGAACTCACATCACATACATAACATATCATTAATGCACATGCATAAAATCATGGCATTTCACATCATTATTCAAGATAGGACTCCGCATCCTATCCTAGTGGACATGATTTTCCTATTGTGCTTGCCCTTTCTAGAACATCTATGAACCTAGGCCTCTGATACCAATTTGTAACGACCCAAAATCGGACCGCTACCGGCGCTAGGATCCAGATCGACTTAAGGTCGCCGGGACCCGTAGCAAGCCTAACATACAATCTGTTATACTTGATAATCCTAAACATGATCATACATTTATATAAAAATTTTTAAACTTTTTCATTCACCAAGCTTGACCTGTGCATGCATCATAATCATAATATAAACCCCACACAAGAGCCTTCATCAAATGCTCTAGTGGGACATCATATCATACATCAAGCTTGGTCTAACATTTCTTAACATTAGTAAAGCATTATATAAAGGTCATGTATCAAAAGGGATTCTCATACATTAGGGCCAAGCACAATACTAATCCTCAATACAAATTTATACAATACTTTACAATACATTACAATATCTTTCATGTCCACAACTAACTATTACATACACTATGCCTTTACTCTTGCTGACCCCCTGATCTATCCCGAACCTGCAAACCTGGGGGTTAAGGGAAAGGGGTGAGCTACTAGAGCCCAGTGAGCAGAATAGTGAAACAGTATTTTAAAACATATGCTTTTATGAAATGCATCACATCACAAACAATTCACATCAAGGATGGACTTGTCACCAATAGTCCTCTACACATTCCAATGGTGTCAGGGGCGTAGAATGGGCCTCAACCTGGACTTCCATACCATACCATATCATATCATATCATATCATATCGAGGACTAATGGATCATCCAACATCCATCCACATCAACAATAATTAATGCAATGCATCATATTCATGAATTCTAATGCAAGCAACCTAGTATATAACATGGCATTTGTGATGCATGAACATGCTCAAAATTTATTTACTTTGAAACATAAAGATCTATACTACTCACCTCAGGCTGACTCTGGAAAGACTCTGAAGCAGCTATCTCATTGCTGGGGTCCTCGGTTCCTCGGGTCCGAACCTACATGGGTGGACTCAAATGAGGGACCAAACAAACACTAATATAACTCTAAACATCTCCCAAAAACCCTCTAAAACACCACAAAACATTCATAGAAAACATGCAAAGGAAGGCTGAACAGGGCACTTTCGGCGGCACCTTCGGCGGCCGAACCCCCTTCCAGATCCAAAAGCCATGCACCTTCAGCGGCACCTTCGGCGGCCGAAAGTCCCTTCCAGATCCGAAACTCATGCACCTTCGGCGGCTGAAACTCCCCTCCAGAACCGAAAGTCCAACTTTCGGGGCGAGTTTAGGCGGCCAAAACATGCCACCATAAGCAGGTTCGGCGGCCGAACATGGCTTCGACTGCCGAACCTGAGTTCTTCCAGAATGGCAGAACTAAGCCTCTTATACACAAATTGCCTCCCAAATCCTCCAAACTCAAACCAAACCATGCAAAAACATGCATAAACACACTCCTAAGCATTTAGGGGATTAAAACTAGTCTATACCCCAACAACATTACATTTTAACAAACAATAAACATACTTTGCATCATTTAACTCACATAAACCCTAACCTTTTACAACTAAGCTAATCATGCATCCAACACCCTTCAAACCCCTCAAAACTTACTAAAATCATAAAAGAAGGGTAGGATCTACTCTTACCTCTTGAAAAACGAGAGGGGAGACGATCCAAACTCGAAGATGGGAGAAATCGAGCTCCAGGGTCTCCAAGCTTCAAAACTTGATCTTTAGCTCAAAATCTTCAAAACCAAGTTAAAACTTGTCAAAAACATGAATGATTTGAAGGAAATCATTAAAACTAACCATGGAAGGGCATGGACTCACCTTTGCCCAAAAATGGGAAAGAAAACTCGCCCATTTTCGGACATGGGGCCTTTTATAGGTGGCTGGCCAGACCACCTTCGGGGGCCAAAGGTGCTCCCTAAAGTCACCAACGTTTGGCGGCCGAACATGGGGTTCGGCGGCCGAATCTGGATTTCCTTCCAAGGCACTTTTCTTTCAAAAACTCAATTTCTTTCTTACTTAAAACCTTAAAACACATGAAAACATTTTAGAAAAACATATTTTACCCTTTTAGAGGTTTTCGACATCCGAGATTCCACCGGAAAATAGGAATTCCGATGCCGGAGTCTAGCCGGGTATTACAACAACTAAAAGAATAAACATGCATCTACTGACATCCTATCTACCTCAAATCAATTTATGTAATTCAAAATTTGGCCCATTATTCCAGTCTAAAGGTAAATTCAATATTTTTCATTATTATGATGCTCATAGATAAAAAAAAAAGACAAATAAAAAGATCAAAAGGATTTCACTTGAGACAAGAAAATGGATTTATGGTAAAACTAAGCTATAGAAAGAAAAGGAAATAATTAACAAAAATAGTTGGTGTATAAGAGTAATATTTGTTGTGTACATTACAATAAAGATTACAACATATTTATACATCACAACTTAGCAGCCCCCGAAACTTGCCCCCGAAAGGGTTCGGCCGCCGAAGATTGAGATTCGGCCGCCGAAGGTGCATGAGTTTCATCTCTAGAGAGGACTTTCGACCGCCAAACCTGCCGCCGAAAGTGTTCTGTCCAGCTTTTCTTTTGCATGCTTTGCATGAGTTTTTTAGAGTGAGATTAAGGGGATTCTTGGGGAATTTAATGGAGTTATTTCTAAGCTAGTTTGGTCCCTCAATTGAGTCTTTCTGTGCTTTCACAGATCAGAGGAACCAGAGAGAGCAGCAGTGAGTACTGCTCCAGAGTTTTCAGAACCTGCAGAGTCAGTCCAGACAGCCAGAGGTGAGTGGAACTAATCATGTTACTCGTTTTAATTGAGACATTAACTGCTTTTAGCATTCTTCATGCATCATGTTTATGCAATAGGTTGATTGCATTAGAATTCACAAAGATGTTGCATTGCATAGCTATATTGTTGGTGTGGGTAAATGCTGAATGATCCAATAGTTCCAGACAGGAAGTCCAGGACCCCATTCTACGGCCTGGTAGGTATAGGAAGTCCAAGACCCCATTCTACGGCCTGGCAGGTATAGGAAGTCCAGGACCCCATTCTACGGCCTGGCAGGTATAGTAAGACCTGGTTTCCGGTCTATGCCTGGCAAATGGTAAGTACAGGTGCTATATACACATATACATGTACAGGACAGGAAGACCAGGACCCCAGTCTACGGCCTGGCACGGTTTACTGGGACTATGTGGTGACAGGTTTACTCTTGATGTGGATTGTCTGTGTTATGATGCATTCCATCAGATCATATTTTAATGAATTGTTTTACTGTTCTACTCACTGGGCTATAGAGCTCATCCCACTCCCTTAACCCCAGTCTTGCAGGTTCAGTATACAGTGTACAGGGGAAGTCCAGAAGAGTGCAGGAAGAAAGAAGAGACTTGTAATAGCTTAGAGTGGACATGTAATCTTAAAGAGATGTACTAGTTGTGTATTCAGTTAGACTTGTGCTTGACTTAGTGGTTTGTATTATAAATCTTTTGTTATGTACATGATCTATGTATGTATGTGTTTTACAGAGTATGTGAAAAACCAGGCTTAACAGGTATGAAATAACCCATCTAGAGCAAGCTCTAGTCAGGGGTACAGAGTACAGAGTACAGAGATAGTGCATGCACAGGTTAAGCCTTGGTACAAAGAAAAGAGTTTTTATTTTCACAGAAAATGTATGATCATGTATGAGATTTACAGGTACACAGAGAGTATAGCAGGCTTGCTACGGGTTCTGGCGGCCTTAAGCCGACTTGAATCCTAGCGCCGGTGACGGTCCATTTTGGGGTCGTTACAGATTGGTATCAGAGCCCTAGGTTCACATGATCGGACCTATAGAGAGAGTGTCGGGCTCATAGAGATTACAGTTGGTCAAGCACAATAGGAAATCATGTCCACTAGGGTAGGATGTTGAGTCCTGTCCATTTGATGCTATGAACTGCTTATGCATATGCATGTGTTTTATCATTGAGATATATGTTTATGTGCTGATATGAGATAGTGTGTGTTGATTTTCAGAGTTAAAATGCGAGGAACTCATCGATCAGCTCGATTGACTGGAGTCCCATCAGATAGTGAGAGATTAGCTGCTCGTCCTCCTGCATTGCCGAGGGCAAGGTCACAAAGATCTAGCAGGGAAGGCATCTCAATAGACCCTAGAAGGTCTGTAGACGAGAGCAGAAGAGGGATAGTTAGAGGAGGTAGATCAGAGGAAGTGAGGGAGGCCATGGAGACTGATCCGTCTAGGGATGAAGGTATGGGAGAATCCCAGGGAGGCGTTCGGGCCTCAAGTTTTGATTATCCAGCTGTTTCTCAGGATCCAGAGTATCCGATGGAGGGTATGTCGGAGTACTCTCGATTTGACCCATATCCTACATACATACCATATATGTCATATCCTCACTATTATCCACCATATCCTATGTATCCACCCTCCCCTATCCATCCAAGTGCAGCACACCCAGAAATAAATGAACCAGTGCCCCCACCACCACAAACAGAACCAGTAGCCCCTGTTGCCCAAATACCTCCACCTAGTTCATCAGGAAGTAAGGTGAAAATGACTGAGTACCTGAAATTGGATGCTCCTAAGTTGAATACAGGAGATGATCCATTTGAGTACCTGAGAACTGTGAAGATGATAACTGATGAGTTGGGTGCAGATGATAGCAGAGCCATTGAGATGGCGAGGTTTACACTAAAATGTAAGAAGGCTCGGGAATGGTTTAAGAACTATATAGAGCCCAGAATGAACAGTATGTCGTGGGGAGAGTTCGCCAATGAGTTTGCAGGGTGGGCTTTTCCTGATAGCTCCAAGGAGATGAAGATAATAGAGTTTGAACAGCTGAGACAAACAGATGAAATGAGTGTTGATGAGTTTACGGATAAATTCCTGGATTTGCTTCAGTACGTGGGTCAGGCCTATGATACTAATCAGAAAAAGGCAAGAAGATATACCATGCGACTTCATCCCAGGTATTCTTCTTTGATCCTTCCAGCAGAAAAGGAGTGTTTTCACTCTATTGTGGATGCAGCCAGGAAGATGGAAGCTAGTGCCAATATTCAGAAACAGTCAAAGGCACAGGCTTCGGGTTCTAAGGCCCCCAGTTCAAGCACCTCAGGCAGCAAAAGATGGGAAAAGGCAAAAGGAACAAGGAATAAGTTCTGGAGTAAAGTCAAGTCTGGTCTGGGAATGGGTAGTGACTCAAGCTCTGGCACAGCTAGTCCAGTATGTAGGAGATGTGGGAGACCACACAGAGGAGCTTGTCAGTTGGGATCTTCAGCCTGTTTTAGATGTGGACAGGTAAGGCATTTTGCTCGAGAGTGTCCTCAGGAGACTTTTGTGGCACCATCCCAGCAGATGAGTTCTGGCAGTGTAGCACAGCCAGCAGCTCCAGTTTTGCCTCAGAGCAGTGGCAGAGGTAGGGGAAGAGGGGCAGCCTCTACTTCAGCAGCAGGTTCCTGAGGTGGAAATCCTGTAGCCCCAGCACGGATTTTCACTGTGACTCAGGAGGAGGCTAATACATCGAACACAGTGGTGTCAGGTAATCTCATCATTGGGTGTTCAGATGTGTATGCTTTGATGGACCCCGGTGCTTCTCATTCCTTTATTGCTTCGAGAGCCATAGAGAGATTGGGTTTGATCAGTTCTTAGTTAGAGTATCCTCTCTGGGTCAGTGGACCCAAGTGCGACCCATCAGTGGCAGTGTCAGTCTGTCATTTCAATCCTGTGTTTATAGAGGGTAGATGCCTTCCAGCTGACCTTGTGGTTCTAGATTTGACAGATTTTGACGTCATTCTAGGGATGGATTGGCTATCTACATATGGTGCTACCTTGGACTGTAGAGACAAGGTAGTTAGTCTCAGAGACCAGGATGGGTCAGAGTGTGTTTTCAGAGGAGATAGGAGAGGTACACCCAGAGGTCTGATTTCAGCCCTTCAGGCTCGTCGTTTGCTTAGGAGGGGTTGTCAGGGGTTTCTAGCTCATGTGAGAGAGCTAGATAGTCAGGTTAGGGAACTAGCTTCGATACCAGTAGTTCGAGAGTTTCCAGATGTGTTTCCAGACGACTTATCAGGACTACCGCCTAGTAGGGAGATAGAGTTTGAAATTGAATTGTTACCTGGTACCAGACCTATCTCTATTCCTCCCTACAGGATGGCACCAGCAGAGTTAAAAGAGTTGAAAGAACAGTTGCAAGACTTGGTAGATAAGGGTTTCATCCGCCCTAGTACCTCACCTTGGGGTGCTCCAGTGCTCTTTGTCAGAAAGAAGGATGGATCCCTCAGACTTTGTATTGACTACAGACAGTTAAACAAGGTCACTACCAAGAATAGATATCCTTTGCCTAGGATTGATGATCTATTTGACCAGCTAGCTGGAGCAGGTTGTTTCTCTAAAATAGATCTGAGATCCGGGTATCATCAGTTGAGAGTTAAAGAGGCAGATGTGCCTAAGACAGCTTTCAGGACCAGATATGGGCATTATGAGTTCTTAGTAATGCCGTTCGGGTTGACTAACGCCCCTGCAGCATTCATGGATCTCATGAACAGAGTTTTCAGTGAGTATCTGGATCACTTTGTGATTGTCTTTATCGATGACATCTTAGTGTATTCCAGAGATGCAGAGGAGCATGCCCAGCATCTGAGAATAGTTCTGCAGACACTGAGAGAGCATGGTTTATATGCCAAGTTCTCGAAGTGTGAGTTTTGGTTGAGGAGCATTTCCTTCTTGGGACATGTAGTATCAGCAGATGGGATTGAAGTAGACCCCAAGAAGATAGAGGCTGTAGCTAACTGGCCTAGACCCACTACAGTGACTGAGATTAAAAGCTTTCTGGGACTGGCAGGTTACTATAGGAGGTTCGTTCCGGACTTCTCAAAGATAGCAGCTCCTATGACCAAACTGACTCAGAAGAATCAGAAGTTTATCTGGTCGGACCAGTGCGAAGAGAGCTTTGAGGAGCTCAAGAGGAGATTGACATCAGCACCAGTGCTAGCTCTGCCTGTTAGTGATGAGGATTTCACAGTGTTCTGTGATGCATCTCGAATGGGATTGGGTTGTGTTTTGATGCAGAATGATAGGGTGATTGCTTATGCTTCTAGACAGTTTAAGAAGCACGAGTTGAATTACCCCACCCATGACCTAGAGATGGCAGCAGTTATCTTTGCACTCAAGATGTGGCGGCATTACCTCTATGGGGTTAAATGCGAGATCTTCACTGATCACAAGAGTTTACAGTACATCTTGAGCCAGAGAGAACTGAATTTGAGGCAGAGAAGATGGGTAGAATTGCTTAGTGATTATGATTGTAAGATCTAGTATCATCCGGGTAAGGCGAATGTTGTGGCAGACGCCCTAAGCCGGAAGTCACTAGGCAGTTTATCTCATATAGCAGCAGAGCGGAGACCAGTAGTGATGGAGCTTTACAAGCTCATAGAGGAGGGGTTACAGTTAGAGTTGTCTGGTACAGGTGCATTGATAGCACAGATGAGAGTAACACCAGTGTTTCTGGAGCAGATAGCTCAGAGACAGCATGAGGACCCTGAGTTGATGAGAATTGCCAGGACTATTCAGTCAAGCAATAATGCAGAGTTCAGATTTGACAGCCAAGGGATCCTTCGCTATGGAAGTCGAGTTTGTGTACCAGATAGTAGCAGTCTGAAGGAAGACATTATGAGGGAAGCTCATAATGCGAGGTATAGTATTCACCCAGGAACCACCAAGATGTATCGGGATCAAAAAAGGGAGTATTGGTGGCCAGCCATGAAAAAGGAAGTGGCGCAATTTGTGACAGCCTGTGAGATTTGTCAGCGGGTGAAATTAGAACACCAGAAGCCAGCTGGAATGCTTAACCCACTGCCGATTCCAGAATGGAAATGGGAAAACATAACTATGGATTTTGTAGTGGGCTTACCAGCAGCGTCCAACAGGATAGACTCTATATGGGTGATTGTGGACAGACTCACGAAATCTGCTCATTTCATTCCAGTTAGGAGTAACTATTCTGTGGATAAGTTGGCACAGGTATATCTGGATGAGATAATGAGATTGCATGGAGTCCCAGTGTCTATAGTTTCAGACAGAGGACCTCAGTTTACCTCCAGATTTTGGCGAAGTCTGCAGAGTGCAATGGGTACGAGATTAGATTTTAGTACTGCTTTCCACCCACAGACTAATGGGCGGTCAGAGAGGACCATCCAGACCATAGAGGATATGCTCAGAATGTGTTTGTTAGACTTTGGCGATTCTTGGAGGCAGCATCTACCTTTGGTGGAGTTTGCCTACAATAACAGTCATCATGCTAGCATTGGGATGACTCCTTATGAAGCATTATATGGGAGGAAGTGCAGATCACCTGTTTGCTGGGAAGAGGTAGGAGAGAAAGCTCTGGCAGGACCAGAGTTAGTAGAGATTACCAGTAAAACAGTGCCAGTGATTAGAGAGAGGATCAGAATAGCTCAGAGTAGACAGAAAAGCTATGCAGACATTCGCAGGAAACTGTTAGAGTTTCAGGAGGGAGATTGGGTATTGCTGAAAGTGTCTCCAATGAAAGGAGTGGTTCGTTTTGGGAAGAAGGGTAAGTTAGCTCCACGGTACATTGGACCCTTTGAGATTTTGCAGAGGATTGGAAATGTATCATATAAGCTGGATTTACCCACTTCTATGGAGAGGATTCACCCGGTATTTCATGTTTCTATGCTACGAAAATTTGTGTCAGATCCGGGTCAGGTTATTAGTGAGCCTGATGTGGAGATTCTAGAGGATCTCACTTATATAGAGCAGCTAGTACGGATTCTGGACACGCAGATCAGACAGCTAAGGAACAAGGAGATTCCGATGGTGAAAGTTTTGTGGAACCACCATAACCTAGAGGAATGCACCTGGGAGACGCGGGAGTCTATGCTCCAGCAGTATCCATATCTGTTTTCAGGTTAGTTTCCTCCTTTTGTTGTGTTTATTGTTGTGTTAGGAACATCCGACGATGAATGTTCTTAAGGGGGGGAGAATGTAATACCTGGCTAGAGTCCGGCATCGGAATTCCTGTCGTCCGGTGGAATCCAGGATGTCGGAATCCTCTAGAAGGGTAGGATTTATGTTTTCTAAAGTAAAATGATATGTTTTAATGTTTTAAAGTTGAAATGACTTGAAGTTTTGAAAGAAATGAACCAAGGCAGAAAAGCCAGGTTCGGCCGCCGAAGGTGAGGTTCGGCCGCCGAACATGCATGGCTTTCAGTTTCACGTATGGCCGCCGAAGGTGGTCTGGCCAGCCGCCGAAGGTGGTCTGGCTAGCCACCTATAAAACGGCCCTCAGTCGGTTAAAGAGATAAACATCACCGTTTCTTCGACTTGCTGAGGTGAAACCTTGTCCTTTGTGAGTATTTCTTCATGTTGTCATTGAATCATGCAATACAAAGTTGTGCATTTTGGAGAGTTTGAAGACAAGTTGCTTCAAAACTTCACGTTATGATCATTCATCTACTTGTTTTCAGAAGGTAAGTGAAGATCCTGAGCTTGTTTTAATGATTTATAATGGTTTTATGGGGTTTATGGAGAGAGTTGCATGAATAGGTTAAAAGAAGAGGTTTTGATGATTTTGTGAGAAAGGTTTGCTTGTGTGTTATATGATTTGTGTTGTTGGGGTTTTTAGGTAGTTTTTGACCCCTTTGAGCATATACTTAGGTGTATGCAAGTTGAGGAAGTGAGGTGTGAAGTTGGAGAGGAGTTTGGTGCATTTGGCGAGAGGCAGGGCAAGTTTATGCCCTGCTGATGAACTCAGGTTCGGCCGCCGAAGGTACATTCGGCCGCCGAACCCTGAGGAGGTGAGAGGAGGTGGCTTCGGCTGCCCAAGCTTACCCCCGAGCTTTTGGACTTTCGGCTCTGGAGGGAAGTTCGGCCGCCGAAGGTGCCGCCGAAGGTTAGAGTCTTTCGTCTCTGGAGTGCCTTTCAGCCCCCGAAACTTGCCCCCGAAAGGGTTCGGCCGCCGAAGATTGAGATTCGGCCGCCGAAGGTGCATGAGTTTCGTCTCTGGAGAGGACTTTCGGCCGCCGAACCTGCTGCCGAAAGTGTTCTGTCCAGCTTTTCTTTTGCATGCTTTGCATGAGTTTTTTAGAGTGAGATTAAGGGGATTCTTGGGGAATTTAATGGAGTTATTTCTAAGCTAGTATTGTCCCTCAATTGAGTCTTTCTGTGCTTTCACAGATCAGAGGAACCAGAGAGAGCAGCAGTGAGTACTGCTCTAGAGTTTTCAGAACCTGCAGAGTCAGTCCAGACAGCTAGAGGTGAGTGGAACTAAACTTGTTACTCGTTTTAATTGAGACATTAACTGCTTTTAGCATTCTTCATGCATCATGTTTATGCAATAGGTTGATTGCATTAGAATTCACAAAGATGTTGCATTGCATAGCTATATTGTTGGTGTGGGTAAATGCTGAATGATCCAATAGTTCCAGACAGGAAGTCCAGGACCCCATTCTGCGGCCTGGCAGGTATAGGAAGTCCAGGACCCCATTCTACGGCCTGGCAGGTATAGGAAGTCCAGGACCCCATTCTACGGCCTGGCAGGTATAGTAAGACCAGGTTTCCGGTCTATGCCTGGCAAATGGTAAGTACAGGTGTTATATACACATATAAATATACAGGACAGGAAGACCAGGACCCCAGTCTACGGCCTGGCACGGTTTACTGGGAGTATGTGGTGACAGGTTTACTCTTGATGTGGATTGTCTGTGTTATGATGCATTCCATCAGATCATATTTTAATGAATTGTTTTACTGTTCTACTCACTGGGCTATAGAGCTCATCCCACTCCCTTAACCCCAGTCTTGCAGGTTCAGTGTACAGTGTACAGGGGAAGTCCAGAAGAGTACAGGAAGAGAGAAGGGACTTGTAATAGCTTAGAGTGGACATGTAATCTTAAAGAGATGTACTAGTTGTGTATTCAGTTAGACTTGTGCTTGACTTAGTGGTTTGTATTGTAAATCTTTTGTTATGTACATGATCTATGTATGTATGTGTTTTACAGAGTATGTGAAAAACCAGGCTTAACAGGTATGAAATAACCCATCTAGAGCAAGCTCTAGTCAGGGGTACAGAGTACAGAGTACAGAGATAGTGCATGCACAGGTTAAGCCTTGGTACAAAGAAAAGAGTTTTTATTTTCACAAAAAATGTATGATCATGTATGAGATTTACAGGTACACAGAGAGTATAGCAGGCTTGCTACGGGTTATGGCGGCCTTAAGCGGACCTAAATCCTAGCGCCGGTGACGGTCCATTTTGGGGTCGTTACAGATTGGTATCAGAGCCCTAGGTTCACATGATCGGACCTATAGAGAGAGTTTCGGGCTCATAGAGATTACAGTTGGTCAAGCACAATAGGAAATCATGTCCACTAGGATAGGATGTTGAGTCCTGTCCATTTGATGCTATGAACTGCTTATGCATATGCATGTGTTTTATCATTGAGATATATGTTTATGTACTGATATGCGATAGTGTGTGTTGATTTTCAGAGTTAAAATGCGAGGAACTCGTCGATCAGCTCGATTGACTGGAGTCCCATCAGATAGTGAGAGATTAGCTGCTCGTCCTCCTGCATTGCCGAGGGTAAGGTCACAAAGATCTAGCAGGGAAGGCATGTCAATAGACCCTAGAAGGTCTGTAGACGAGAGCAGAAGAGGGATAGTTAGAGGAGGTAGATCAGAGGAAGTGAGGGAGGCCATGGAGACTGATCCGTCTAGGGATGAAGGTATGGGAGAATCCCAAGGAGGCATTCGGGCCTCAGGTTTTGATTATCCAGCTGTTTCTCAGGATCCAGAGTATCCGATGGAGGGTATGTCGGAGTACTCTCGATTTGACCCATATCCTACATACATACCATATATGCCATATCCTCACTATTATCCACCATATCCTATGTATCCACCCTCCCCTATCCATCCAAGTGCAGCACACCCATAAATAAATGAACCAGTGCCCCCACCACCACAAACAGAACCAGTAGCCCCTGTTGCCCAAATACCTCCACCTAGTTCATCAGGAAGTAAGGTGAAAGTGACTCAGTACCTGAAATTGGATGCTCCTAAGTTGAATACAGGAGATGATCCATTTGAGTACCTGAGAACTGTGAAGATGATAACTGATGAGTTGGGTGCAGATGATAGCAGAGCCATTGAGATGGCGGGGTTTACACTAAAATGTAAGAAGGCTCGGGAATGGTTTAAGATCTATATAGAGCCCAGAATGAACAGTATGTCGTGGGGAGAGTTCGCCAATGAGTTTGCAGGGTGGGCTTTTCCTGATAGCTCCAGGGAGATGAAGATAATATAGTTTGAACAGCTAAGACAAACAGATGAAATGAGTGTTGATGAGTTTACGGATAAATTCCTGGATTTGCTTCAGTACGTGGGTCAGGCCTATGATACTGATCAGAAAAAGGCAAGAAGATATACCATGCGACTTCATCTCAGGTATTCTTCTTTGATCCTTCCAGCAGAAAAGGAGAGTTTTCACTCTATTGTGGATGCAGCCAGGAAGATGGAAGCTAGTGCCAATATTCAGAAATAGTCAAAGGCACAGGCTTCGGGTTCTAAGGCCCCCAGTTCAAGCACCTCAGGCAGCAAAAGATGGGAAAAGGCAAAAGGAACAAGGAATAAGTTCTGGAGTAAAGTCAAGTCTGGTCTGGGAATGGGTAGTGACTCAAGCTCTGGCACAGCTAGTCCAGTATGTAGGAGATGTGGGAGACCACACAGAGGAGCTTGTCAGTTGGGATCTTCAGCCTGTTTTAGATGTGGACAGGTAGGGCATTTTGCTCAAGAGTGTCCTTAGGTGAGTGCTGGCAGTGTAGCACAGCCAGTAGTGCAGCCAGCAGCTCCAGTTTTGCCTCAGAGCAATGGCAGAGGTAGGGGAAGAGGGGCAGCCTCTACTTCAGCAGCAGGTTCCCGAGGTGGAAATCCTGTAGCCCCAGCACGGATTTTCACTGTGACTCAGGAGGAGGCTAATACATCGAACACAGTGGTGTCAAGTAATCTCATCATTGGGTGTTCAGATGTGTATGCTTTGATGGACCCCGGTGCTTCTCATTCCTTTATTGCTTCGAGAGCCATAGAGAGATTGGGTTTGATCAGTTCTTAGTTAGAGTATCCTCTCTGGGTCAGTGGACCCAAGTGCGACCCATCAGTGGCAGTGTCAGTCTGTCGTTTCAGTCCAGTGTTTATAGAGGGTAGATGCCTTCCAGCTGACCTTGTGGTTCTAGATTTGACAGATTTTGACGTCATTCTAGGGATGGATTGGCTATCTACATATGGTGCTACCTTGGACTGTAGAGACAAGGTAGTTAGTCTCAGAGACCAGGATGGGTCAGAGTGTGTTTTCAGAGGAGATAGGAGAGGTACACCCAGAGGTCTGATTTCAGCCCTTCAGGCTCGTCGTTTGCTTAGGAGGGGTTGTCAGGGGTTTCTAGCTCATGTGAGAGAGCTAGATAGTCAGGTTAGGGAACCAGCTTCGATACCAGTAGTTCGAGAGTTTCCAGATGTGTTCCCAGATGACTTATCAGGACTACCGCCTGGTAGGGAGATAGAGTTTGAAATTGAATTGTTACCTGGTACCAGACCTATCTCTATTCCTCCCTACAGGATGGCACCAGCAGAGTTAAAAGAGTTGAAAGAACAGTTGCAAGACTTGGTAGATAAGGGTTTCATCCGCCCTAGTACCTCACCTTGGGGTGCTCCAGTGCTCTTTGTCAGAAAGAAGGATGGATCCCTCAGACTTTGTATTGACTACAGACAGTTAAACAAGGTCACTACCAAGAATAGATATCCTTTGCCTAGGATTGATGATCTATTTGACCAGCTAGCTGGAGTAGGTTGTTTTTCTAAAATAGATCTGAGATCCGGGTATCATCAGTTGAGAGTTAGAGAGGAAGATGTGCCTAAGACAGCTTTCAGGACCAGATATGGACATTATGAGTTCTTAGTAATGCCGTTCGGGTTGACTAACGCCCCTACAGCATTCATGGATCTCATGAACAGAGTTTTCAGTGAGTATCTGGATCACTTTGTGATTGTCTTTATCGATGACATCTTAGTGTATTCCAGAGATGCAGAGGAGCATGCCCAGCATCTGAGGATAGTTCTGCAGACACTGAGAGAGCATGGTTTATATGCCAAGTTCTCGAAGTGTGAGTTTTGGTTGAGAAGCATTTCCTTCTTGGGACATGTAGTATCAGCAGTTGGGATTGAAGTAGACCCCAAGAAGATAGAGGCTGTAGCTAACTGGCCCAGACCCACTACAGTGACTGAGATTAAAAGCTTTCTGGGACTGGCAGGTTACTACAGGAGGTTCGTTCAGGACTTCTCAAAGATAGCAGCTCCTATGACCAAACTGACTCAGAAGAATCAGAAGTTTATCTGGTCGGACCAGTGCGAAGAGAGCTTTGAGGAGCTCAAGAGGAGATTGACATCAGCACCAGTGCTAGCCCTGCCTGTTAGTGATGAGGATTTCACAGTGTTCTGTGATGCATCTCGAGTGGGATTGGGTTGTGTTTTGATGCAAAATGATAGGGTGATTGCTTATGCTTCTAGACAGTTGAAGAAGCACGAGTTGAATTACCCCACCCATGACCTAGAGATGGCAGCAGTTATCTTTGCACTCAAGATGTGGCGGCATTACCTCTATGGGGTTAAATGCGAGATCTTCACTGATCACAAGAGTTTACAGTACATCTTGAGCCAGAGAGAACTGAATTTGAGGCAGAGAAGATGGGTAGAATTGCTTAGTGATTATGATTGTAAGATCCAGTATCATCCGGGTAAGGCGAATGTTGTGGCAGACGCCCTAAGCCGGAAGTCACTAGGCAGTTTATCTCATATAGCAGTAGAGCGGAGACCAGTAGTGATGGAGCTTTACAAGCTCATAGAGGAGGGGTTACAGTTAGAGTTGTCTGGTACAGGTGCATTGATAGCACAGATGAGAGTAACACCAGTGTTTCTGGAGCAGATAGCACAGAGACAGCATGAGGATCCTGAGTTGATGAGAATTGCCAGGACTGTTCAGTCAGGCAACAATGCAGAGTTCAGATTTGACAGCCAAGGGATCCTTCGCTATGGAAGTCGACTTTGTGTACCAGATAGTAGCAGTCTGAAGGAAGACATTATGAGGGAAGCTCATAATGCGAGGTATAGTATTCACCCAGGAACCACCAAGATGTATCGGGATCTAAAAAGGGAGTATTGGTGGCCAGCCATGAAAAAGGAAGTGGCGCAATTTGTGACAGCCTGTGAGATTTGTCAGCGGGTGAAATTAGAACACCAGAAGCCAGCTGGAATGCTTAACCCACTGCCGATTCCAGAATGGAAATGGGAAAACATAACTATGGATTTTGTAGTGGGCTTACCAGCAGCGTCCAACAGGATAGACTCTATATGGGTGATTGTGGACAGACTCACGAAATCTGCTCATTTCATTCCAGTTAGGAGTAACTATTCTGTGGATAAGTTGGCACAGGTATATCTGGATGAGATAGTGAGATTGCATGGAGTCCCAGTGTCTATAGTTTCAGACAGAGGACCTCAGTTTACCTCCAGATTTTGGCGAAGTCTGCAGAGTGCAATGGGCACGAGATTAGATTTTAGTATTGCTTTCCACCCATAGACTGATGGGCAGTCAGAGAGGACCATCCAGACCATAGAGGATATGCTCAGAATGTGTGTGTTAGACTTTGGCGGTTCTTGGAGGCAGCATCTACCTTTGGTGGAGTTTGCCTACAATAACAGTCATCATGCTAGCATTGGGATGGCTCCTTATGAAGCATTATATGGGAGGAAGTGCAGATCACCTGTTTGCTGGGAAGAGGTAGGAGAGAAAGCTCTGGCAGGACTAGAGTTAGTAGAGATTACTAGTAGAACAGTGCCAGTGATCAGAGAGAGGATCAGAATAGCTCAGAGTAGACAAAAAAGCTATGCAGACATTCGCAGGAAACTGTTAGAGTTTCAGGAGGGAGATTGGGTATTGCTGAAAGTGTCTCCAATGAAAGGAGTGGTTCGTTTTGGGAAGAAGGGTAAGTTAGCTCCACGGTACATTGGACCCTTTGAGATTTTGCAGAGGATTGGAAATGTATCATATAAGCTGGATTTACCCACTTTTATGGAGAGGATTCACCCGATATTTCATGTTTCTATGCTACGAAAATTTGTGTCAGATCCGGGTCAGGTTATTAGTGAGCCTGATGTGGAGATTCTAGAGGATCTCACTTATATAGAGCAGCCAGTACGGATTCTGGACACGCAGATCAGACAGCTAAGGAACAAGGAGATTTCGATGGTGAAAGTTTTATGGAACCACCATAACCTAAAGGAATGCACCTGGGAGACGCGGGAGTCTATGCTCCATCAGTATCCATATCTGTTTTCAGGTTAGTTTCCTCCTTTTGTTGTGTTTATTGTTGTGTTAGGAACATCCGAGGACGAATGTTCTTAAGGGGGGGGGAGAATGTAATACCTGGCTAGAGTCCGGCATCGGAATTCCTGTCGTCCGGTGGAATCCAGGATGTCGGAATCCTCTAGAAGGGTAGGATTTATGTTTTCTAAAGTAAAATGATATGTTTTAATGTTTTAAAGTTGAAATGACTTAAAGTTTTGAAAGAAATGAACCAAGGCAGAAAAGCCAGGTTCGGCCGCCGAAGGTGAGGTTCGGCCGCCGAACATGCATGGCTTTCGGTTTCACGTATGGCCGCCGAAGGTGGTCTGGCCAGCCACCTATAAAACGGCCCTCAGTCGGTTAAAGAGATAAACATCACCATTTCTTCGACTTGCTGAGGTGAAACCCTGTCCTTTGTGAGTATTTCTTCATGTTGTCATTGAATCATGCAATACAAAGTTGTGCTTTTTGGAGAGTTTGAAGACAAGTTGCTTCAAAACTTCACGTTAGGATCATTCATCTACTTGTTTTCAGAAGGTAAGTGAAGATCCTGAGCTTGTTTTAATGATTTATAATGGTTTTATGGGGTTTATGGAGAGAGTTGCATGAATCGGTTAAAAGAAGAGGTTTTGATGATTTTGTGAGAAAGGTTTGTTTGTGTGTTATATGATTTGTGTTGTTGGGGTTTTTAGGTAGTTTTTGACCCCTTTGAGCATATACTTAGTTGTATGCAAGTTGAGGAAGTGAGGTGTGAAGTTGGAGAGGAGTTTGGTGCATTTGGCGAGAGGCAGGGCAAGTTTCTGCCCTGCTGATGAACTCAGGTTCGGTCGCCGAAGGTACATTCGGCCGCCGAACCCCTGAGGAGGTGAGTGAGGTGGCTTCGGCTGCCCAAGCTTGCCCCCGAGCTTTTGGACTTTCGGCTCTGGAGGGAAGTTCGGCCGCCGAAGGTGCCGCCGAAGGTTAGAGACTTTCGTCTCTGGAGTGCCTTTCAGCCCCCGAAACTTGCCCCTGAAAGGGTTCGGCCGCCGAAGATTAAGATTCGGCCGCCGAAGGTGCATGAGTTTCGTCTCTGGAGAGGACTTTCGGCCGCCGAACCTGCTGCCGAAAGTGTTCTGTCTAGCTTTTCTTTTGCATGCTTTGCATGAGTTTTTTAGAGTGAGATTAAGGGGATTCTTGGGGAATTTAATGGAGTTATTTCTAAGCTAGTTTGGTCCCTCAATTGAGTCTTTCTGTGCTTTCACAGATCAAAGGAACCAGAGAGAGCAGCAGTGAGTACTGCTCTAGAGTTTTCAGAACCTGCTGAGTCAGTCCAGACA
The DNA here is from genome assembly GCF_001659605.2 of Manihot esculenta. Classification (NCBI taxonomy): domain Eukaryota; kingdom Viridiplantae; phylum Streptophyta; class Magnoliopsida; order Malpighiales; family Euphorbiaceae; genus Manihot; species Manihot esculenta. The sequence goes on from NC_035177.2 coordinate 12,921,639, forward strand.
GCCAGAGGTGAGTGGAACTAAACTTGTTACTCGTTTTAATTGAGACATTAACTGCTTTTAGCATTCTTCATGCATCATGTTTATGCAATAGGTTGATTGCATTAGAATTCACAAAGATGTTGCATTGCATAGCTATATTGTTGGTGTGGGTAAATGCTGAATGATCCAATAGTTCCAGACAGGAAGTCCAGGACCCCATTCTACGGCCTGGCAGGTATAGGAAGTCCAGGACCCCATTCTACCGCCTGGCAGGTATAGTAAGACCAGGTTTCCGGTTTATGCCTGGCAAATGGTAAGTACAGGTGTTATATACACATATACATATACAGGACAGGAAGACCAGGACCCCAGTCTACGGCCCGACACGGTTTACTGGGACTATGTGGTGACAGGTTTACTCTTGATGTGGATTGTCTGTGTTATGATGCATTCCATCAGATCATATTTTAATGAATTGTTTTACTGTTCTACTCACTGGGCTATAGAGCTCATCCCACTCCCTTAACCCCAATCTTGCAGGTTCAGTGTACAGTGTACAGGGGAAGTCCAGAAGAGTACAGGAAGAGAGAAGAGACTTGTAATAGCTTAGAGTGGACATGTAATCTTAAAGAGATGTACTAGTTGTGTATTCAGTTAGACTTGTGCTTGACTTAGTGGTTTGTATTGTAAATCTTTTTTTATGTACATGATCTATGTATGTATGTGTTTTACAGAGTATGTGAAAAACCAGGCTTAACAGGTATGAAATAACCCATCTAGAGCAAGCTCTAGTCAGGGGTACAGAGTACAGAGATAGTGCATGCACAGGTTAAGCCTTGGTACAGAGAAAAGAGTTTTTATTTTCACAGAAAATGTATAATCATGTATGAGATTTACAGGTACACAAAGAGTATAGCAGGCTTGCTACGGGTTCTGGTGGCCTTAAGCCGACCTGAATCCTAGCGCCGGTGACGGTCCATTTTGGAGTCGTTACAGAAAACCAGAGGTAACTCGCAGAAATGGTTTGGGCAAGTGATTTGCCCAAATCAACTGTCTCCAGCAAGTAAAATACAGAAGCACGGGAAAGGCAGAAATTCAAAAATTCAAAAGTCTTAGAGTCCTATCCTACTTCAAATACAATAAGACTAATCCTATGACACCTCCATAAATCGCAAAAAGAATTCCTTCACTCAAGAAAGTCTATTTATGAAGAAATACAAGCAAAGAAGGAATCAAAGACCATCAAAGACTAACAGCCCGGCCCTTTCACCGGCACTGTTACCGTTCACGGCCCAGGGCTATCCCTCGCCTGGCCTCTTGCCACCTCGGGCTTTCCACTGGCATCGTGAACAGCTCTTAACATCCATTCACCCTCACGGGTTCCTGGCAGGATTTGTCCCCTTGGGTTCTCGCATCGCATCCTTCCCCAAGTGGATTTGGCCCAAATTTTCCTTTGGAAATTAGGTCGCCTCCCCCACTACTCAAACCCTTGACCTCCCACTTTAAGGGAATAGTCTGGTGAGAGTGAGTACCAATTGTTCCATCCTTTTTATGTAACAGCCCGGCCCTCTCACCGGCACTGTTACCGTTCACGGCCCAGGGCTATCCCTCGCCTGGCCTGTGCCACCTCGGGCTTTCCACTGGCCCCGTGAACAGCTCTTAACATCCATTCACCCTCACGGGTTCCTGGCAGGATTTGTCCCCTTGGGTTCTCGCATCGCATCTTTCCCTTAATTGTTGATTATCAATAGGTTTATTTTTTACGGTTTCGACAACTGCTATCAACAAACCTTGCCTAACTCCCTCCTGAGTAATAAAGACAGGTGGTTGCTCAATATAAACTTCCTCCTGAAGGTCACCATGGAGAAAAGTATTTTTAATTTCCAGTCGATGTAAAGGCCAATCATGTATAGTTGCCAGAAAAATAACAATCGAACAAATACGAGCACAACAACTAGATAGAAGGTATCAGCATTGTCAACTCCATAAGTTTGAGTATAACCTTTAGCCACTAAACGAGCCTTGAGGCAAGTAGATCTATCAGGGTTTACTTTCACCGCAAACACTCATTTACATCCAATAGCCCGCTTTCCTGGAAGTAAGGACATCAACTCCCACATACCATTAGTGTCTAGGGCCATTATTTCTTCTTCCATCGTAGAACACCAACCAGGATAGGATAAAGTCTTAATAATAGTTTTGAGGACTGAAATAGAATCTAAAGTAGTGGCAAAATAATGAGAAGAAAATGATAATTGATCATAAGAAACAAAAGATGAAATAGGATGAGTGCAAGTACGTCTACCTTTACAAAGGGAAATGGGTAGATCCAAGTCAGACGGTGAAGGATCAACGGGGCAGGGTCCACCGACGAAGAACTTGGTAGCGGAGTGGAGTCAGAGTCCTCTAGGCTTCTGGAATAAACATGAAAAATGGAAGAGCGACCTAGCATATGAGCGAAAGGTGCAAGAAGATTCTGAAGATGAGACTAAGAGTGAACAGTGTATACTAAGAGGTCATCTTCCTCCCTCTGTGTTCATAAATAGATGATGGTGGAAAGAACAGAGTGGACTCAAAAAATTTTACATCAACAGACACAAGGTATTGATTAAGATCAGGAGAAAAACAACAATATCCTTTTTGAAGTCGAGAGTAGCCAAGAAAGACACATTTGAGTGATTTGAGATCCAATTTAGTAGCCTGTGGACGAATATCACGAACAAAATAAGTACAACCAAAGATACATGGTTCAATAGAAAATAAAGATTTAGTGGGAAACAAAATATTATAAGGGATATCACCATGAAGAACAGAGGAAGGCATGCGATTGATAAAAAAATAAGCAGTGGACATAGTATCAGCCCAAAAATATTTAGAAACTTTCATTTGAAATAAGAGAGCTCTGGCTACTTCAAAAAGATGTCGATTTTTTCCTTTAGCAACCCTATTCTGTGAAGGAATGTCAACACAGGAAGGCTGATGAAGAATTTCTTTTTGTAACAAATAAGATTGAAATTCCCTAGAAAGATATTCTTTAGCATTATCACTTTACAATATTCGAATATAAATATTGAATTGAGTTTTGATTTCAGCATAGAAAGCACAAAAAATAGAGAATAATTATGAACAACTCTTCATTAAAAATAACCAAGTAGTGCAAGAGAAATCATCAATAAAAGTAACAAAGTACTTAAAGTCAGACTTAGACATAATAGAATAAGAACCCCAAACATCTGAATGTACTAACTCAAAGGGAGACGAAGTCCGTATATTGACTTGAGATACTGTAGGTAAACAATGACGTTTGAAAAATTGACACAACTAACAATCTAAAACAGATAAAGAGTGAAATTGCTGGCATAACTTCTTCAAAACAAAGAGAGAAGAATGCTCCAATCGACAATGAACATCAAAAGGAGTTAAACTTGTGGAACATGCAAGAGATCTAGGTAGTTTCTGATCCAAGATGTAAAGACCATCTGACTCACGCCCTCTACCAATAATAAACCTCTGACTCACGCCCTCTACCAATAATCTACTTCATCGAAAGATCCTGAAAAACACAATGATTAGAAAAGAATGAGACACAACAATTTAGTGCACGAGTGAGTTTACTAACAGAAAGCAAATTAAAGGAGAACTTAGGAAGGAATAACATAGAGGATGCAAAAAGAGAAGGTGTTAAGTTGACATGTCCAGAGCCCATGACAGAAGATTTAGAGCCATCAGCAAGAGTAACATAAGAAGACGATGTATGAGACTTAAGATTGGACAAAATGGTAGAATTACATGACATATGATGGTAGCACCAGAATCAATAACACATTTTGAGGATGAAGACATAAGGCATGCAATAGAGTTACCTGATTCAGCAATTACAGTGATAGGAGAATTAGAGGATTTCAGAGATACCTGGTATTAAGTGAATTGTGCATATTCATTTGCAAATATCAAAATTCCCTGATCAGGAGAGTCTCAACTGCCATATGTGCAATTTGTGAGCGCTTATTCTTATTCTAAAGTTTCAGGCATGTCTTCTTAGTGTGTCTAGGTTCACGACAGTAATAACAAATGATTACACTAGATTTAGAAGTAAGAACTACTTCCCTAGGACGCTGAGATCTTCTACCACCATTAAAACTCCCATATTCCCCCCTTTGTTATTCTGTCTGCTATTGTTATTGCAGCTAATAAAGGTACTAGTGGTGTGTGAAGGAATTAGAGAGGAAGATTCTGTATGCAATAGCCTAGTGAAAACATCATGTAATGATGATATTTCAGAGTCAGAAAGAATATGAGATTTAGTTGTCTCAAAGTCTGGAGGGAGACCTGCAAGGAAACTCTTAGCAGATATTTACTCTCGTTGAGCTTGTTGAGTTTTCACATTTGTGCTAAAAGACATCAAGACATTAAGTTCCTCATAAACTCTTTTAAAATCTATGAAATATGAGGTCAGAGTTCTATCTTGTTTCTCAGCTCGATAAAACACCTTACACACATCATAAAGGGAAGAAATATTCCCTTTGCCAGAATATAAAAACTTCAAATAATCCATTAATTCTTTAAAAAATTCACAGTGAGTAATAAGATTGATTACCTCACTATGAATGAAATTTCAAATTTGCAAAAATAATCGAGCATCATCCCTCATCTAATCTTTCCTAATGTCATCAGTTGGAGGATCCTTGATAAGATGATCGTCCATTCCGATACTTCATAAATAAATACGGATAGTCTTACTCCAATCCAAAAAATTAGATCCATTTAATTTGTGTTTTGTGATTTTAGTCATTACATGAATCACATTAGGTATGGTGTTTTTAATTTCAGCCATGAAAATAACCCACCCAAATCAATAGCAACAGAAGGCACAGAAAAAAAAGGGACGTAAACAATATTAGAGTGATGTGAAAAGTACTAGAATTGTGTGAACAGTACCCAAAAATACAATCCAAACTAAAAACACCTCCACAAAACACCCAAACGGTAAACTGGCCACAGAACTGAAGAGAGTACTTCGAGGTGACACCCACGATGGTAACCGGAGCACAATTGAACACGTGATGCACCTCCACACGCTAGCGAGTGAGACAATGTCAAAAACTTGTTGCAGCGTGTGAAAACCACTTGCTGGTCAGACAACCTTCAGTTCTTCAGGGCAGCATCGCCAACTCTCCAGCGTCCTTCCTGGGTGGGCGGTGAAAGACAAATATCACCCTATATGGGTAACCTAAAAGAACAACACAAATGAAGCCCTAAGTCTCCAAACACAATAGAAGAAAAAATTCAAATCTTTTATATAGAAGGCTTTGATACCATATAGAAGAGCAATATTTGTTATGTATATTACAATAGAGATTATAACATATTTATACATAAAAAAACCTTATCTAGAAAGAAATGAAAATTTTTTATCAAGCCTATAATCATGCAATATCTAAGATTAAGCAACTAACAAATCTATCAATATTTACTTTCTATATCAATATATTTATTTCTTATGACATATGGAAATTAAATATATATATTTTTTAATTTTTTTATATAACATCTTCCTTGAGTTGAAATGCATCTTTTTATATAAATATCCATATTTTGTGATGCCAGTACCCAATTATTTAACAGATCAAACTATTCATGGTGTTTTGGATATTATTTTTTTTAGATTATCATTTGATGTAAAAGTACACATGGAGCTATACTTACTTCTAGTTACTAAGCAACTCAAAATATTATAGTAAAATGTCACACTTTTTTATTTATTTATTTATTTATTTTCTATTCACATGAATAATTTTTTTTTTGTTTAGCAGGTTCTAAGGTAAATAAGAAAAAAAAAAAAAAAAGAGGAAAAGGCTAAAATATAATGGGTCATAATGGCTAACAAAGAGTAAAATAAAAATAAGTAGCTAAAGGTCCAACAAGTTAAAAAAAAAAAAAAAAAGAATGCATGTATTATTTCTCCCTAGTGTAAACACTAATTATTTAAAATTTAGCAAATTTATTCTAGAACTAGTGAGGTAGTCTAATTGTCATATTTATACATGCGTATTACTCGGTACATGAAAAAAAACTATGTAATCCATTTATGAATATTTATCTAAAAGGAATGGATAAATTAAACTAAATAAAAATACACAATTATAGTGATTTAGAGAAAAAAAACTGATTCTAGCATAATCATCAAGTTAATTAGATGCACAAGATTTATTATATTACTAAAATTTTATGCATAAAGTACAAAAAATCAAAATAAGAAAACAAGACGTAAAGTTATACCCTAAATTTATTTTTGATATTATCCTCAATATCATCAAGATAAAATAAATAAGTACATAACTAATGAAGGTGAAGTAGCAGAAATAGAGATACCCCTTTGAAGCATGTCTTTTTCTTTTTTCCTCTTTATTAATCTTAAATCCTATAAAAAATAACAATTATCTAAACAAGTTTAGGAGATAAACAAAATAAAAATAAAGAAATAAAAATAATAAAAAATAAAATTTAAATTGCCTCTCAAAAAACGCTTAATTTATAATTTTTAGCTAGACTTTCAGTAGAAGTGCTCATCATAAAGCGACTTTCATCCATAATAAGTGTCAAATGAATCAACATATAGATCTTGATTTATGATGTCTTCAAGATTGGCAAGATTTGTTAAATTTTTGCACAAAGTACAAATAACACTTAGCTTTAAACAATGAGCTTGAAAATAGAACTTCAACTTCTATTTTAGCTCTTGGAGAATATTACAAAATGAAAATGGTACTATTGAAAACTAAGTTTTACCAAATTTTCTCACAATTTTTTCTCCAAACTGAGACAATGGCAAAGACGGCACCCATATCAGTTGCTTTGACAATGGAAATCACCGTATGCTCTAGAAATGACAGTGGAAGAAAGCTGCAAATGGGGCTGACAAGGAAATCGGTGCATCGGCTAGCAAAAACAAGATAGTGTACAACATCAGAGAATGAAATAGCTAAAATGAGAATCTTGTTGTCATGGACCAAATGTTGATGGAAAGGCTGTTTTTCTTCTTCCATGTTTGTGTTAGAGTAGTTTCTTGGTTTAAAAATAAAACCGTGGGGATGGATTAGGTTTCTTTGCTTTGGTTTAATGTTGAGAGGAGTGCTTGAAAATAGAAAACCAAAGAAGAATAAGGCTTTGGCAGGGGGAGAGAGAGAGAGAGAGTTATTGACATAAGATGGGCATATTGAAAAGGACTAGAATATTAATTGATTTCTTCTATTATTTATATTGAGTCTATATTGGGGATAAACAAATAGGAATACAAAGGAAAAATAAAGATTATCAGAAATGCACAAAATAATTAATAAAATCCCATATTTGTGAAAAATTTCTCTCACATGGTAATTCTTTAATTGTCTTTGGTTCAAGAAAAAATATAGGAGTTATGAAGTTTGAAGAGAAAAAGGCTAAAAAAAAAAAAAAAAAGAAAAGGAAAAATTAATGAAATTAAATAATAAAGACACTTCGATCCTTTCACAATTTTTTAATAATAAAATTAAATGAAAGTGGATAGAAGTATTTATACGCTCGTAAAAATAAAAGATAGGAATGTTTAATGTACTTTTAAAAATATTTTTAAAATTATAGAAAATGATAATACTTAAGAATTAAATTATAAATTTTAAAAAAAATTAAATTCAAATTAAGATTTAATTATGATTTAATTATGATGTAGCATGTGATTTATTTCCTTGATAATAAAAAAAATTAGGTGACATTTAAGATTGGACAGATATTTTATATTATGAATTTAATTATAAAAGGTCGAAGAAATTTAAATTATTTTTGTGCTATTAGCCCTTTTTCATTTTCCTAATTGACAATAACACTTCAATCTCTCATCATTTAATTTTAACAATAAAAGTAAATTTGATAATACTTGCCAATTTTTATTACCTTAATAATTACAAATATAGATAAAAAAAATATTAACTTAATTTGGATACCACTAAATTTCAATAACAAGGTAAAGATATATTTCCCATTTCTAATTTTATTTTTCTCTAAATGGACTTTTACTTATTTAATTTACAACCAATTTTTACATTTGATTCATTTCTATTATATTTTCTTAAAACAAATGTTAGAATTATATATATATAGAGAGAGAGAGAGTAACTTTATGGTAATTTTTAATAAAATGTAAAAACATTAAATTAGTAAAAATGATACCTATTGAATATAATAATGTGCAATAGAAGTTCTAAAATTATATTATTTATCAAATAGGCTATGTTAATTTCAAAAGAATTGAACTGATTTCCATTTTACAATCTTTTAAATAATTAGTCAACAATAAGTCACAGGGTTCCATGGTGTAGTGGTTAGCACTCTGGACTTTGAATCCAGCGACCTGGGTTCGACTCCCGGTGGGACCTTAATTTTCCTTGACAAAATTTAATTTAATTATTTTTTTTAAACCTTAATTCTTGAACTTGTTTAATCGTTAAATAATGATTTTAATATTATGGTCCTTGGTTTATTTTTCTGAAAATGTAATGCAAAAAATAAACCATTCTCTTTTTTCCCAATTATGATTTATTTGTGCTGCCGTCTATGACTATGAATTATATATTCCATATTCTAGTTGAATATAATGAATATTACAAAAAAACAAAAAAAAAAAAAATGATTTGGGTCAAATTATTTTTGGTTTATTTTAATTTTAGTTCTAATTGTTTAAAAAAATCTATAAATTACTTTTTATATTTTAAAAGTCATCTATTTAATTTTGTAATTAAAAAACTAATAAATTAATTATGCTATGAGCAATACAAACAAATTTCTTTATTTAATTTATAATTGGGCAATTTAATAAAAGAATACAAAAATCTAATTTAAAAAATTTATTTATAATTTAAAAAGTTTAGAAAAAATAAATAATGTATGAAAATCATATTAAATTTAATGAAAAATTCAATACAAAAATTTGGAAAACAAAATTCCTATCGGACTAACATTCGATCAAGTGTCTGGCGGTTACCCGCCTTGTGGCGTTGACATAAAATGTAGAAAATTTATTAATGGGACTAACACCTAGTCAAGTGCCTGAAGATTATCTACCTAATGGTTTTGGCATAAAATGCCTTTAAAAATTTATTAATGGGATTAACACGCGGTTAAATGCTTGGCAATTACTTGCCTTGTGGCTTATCCCTGAAAAATGCTTAATCGTCGGCTCCTACTTATTTTGGCAAACCATCATTTCTCATAACTGAATAAAGCATAACACATAAAAAAAATATCATTAATATTATTGATAAGACTTGCATAAATTAAGATATTTCAGGAATGGGGAATTACTCGGCCATCTAATTTGGCCAGCTTATAAGCCCCAGTGTGAATAACCTTCGAGACCCTAATAATGTTTTTCAGTTTTCACCTAACTTACCAAACTCGACAATACTACTTGTTATATCAGTCCTTTTAAGAACTAAGTTTCCTATATTAAAGACTCGAGATTTAACCCGACTATTGAACATCTAAGATATTTTGTTCCTATAGACATCCATTCTAATTGAAGCTTTCTCTTGTAAAAACTTGGCTTGGTCAAGGTTGAATTGTATTTCCTCGGGGTCCAGAGGACTCGGAATGCTGAGTCCTGAAGCTACTTACTTAGACCTCTACAGGGATTACTGCTTTGGCCCCATACACCAGTGAGAAAGGGATTTCCCCTGTGGCTACTCTTGGAGTTGTTCTGTATGCCCAAAGAATATGAGGCAACTCCTCAGGCTAGCTGCTTTTGGCTTTTTCAAGCCTTTTTTCAAACTTTGAGGGATTGTTCTGTTTATAACTTCGGTCATACAGTTGGTTTGAGGATGGTATGCTGAGCTGAATTATAGGTCTACATCACATTTCCTGTAAAAGTCCTTAAATTTGGAACTTGAAAACTAGGTCCCATTGTTAGTGATAACTACTTTGGAGATTCCAAAATGGGTGAAAATATTTTTGCTGATGAAAGAGATGTCATATTGTGTTGCCTCCACCCACTTACTGAAATGGTCAACCGCCATGATCACAAATTTCTTTGACCCGATTGTTTTTGAAAATAGACCAAGGATATCTAGCCCACTAAAAAAAAGGCTAGGAGCTTTTGATTGCTGCTTGCATTCCACCTGGGGTTCGAGGAATGCTTGCATGTACTTGACACCATTGATACTTTTGGACGAGCTTCTTTGATCTTGCATCACTGTTGGCCAATAATATCCTTGTCTTAATGTTTTTCGGACGATCCTCCAAGCTCCTTCATAGTTTTCACAATCTCCTTCTTGGATATCTTCGAGGATACTTTGACCATCATTCTTTGTTATGTATCGTAACCACAGTTGAGTTGACGATCTCCTGTACAACCAACCATTTATTAATACATAGCTAGAATATCTTTTTATTACCTATTTGGCTGATACTTTGTCTGTCGGCAACTCGTCCTCCGTTAAGAACCTGTACACCGGAGTCTTCTATGATTCCCTTTCCTCAATTGGCAAAGTCTCCTCTTCATCAATCCTCGGAGTATGTAGTACTTCAAATTAGAATGACCTAGTCATGTGTTGCTCGCCTGTTGCTGCCATTTTTGCCAACTGATCAGCTTTTTTATTGTCATTTCTGGCCACTTGGTGAAGTTCACAGTTGCCTTTCTTGTAATACCCGGCTAGACTCCGATATCGGAATTCCTACCGTCCGGTGGAATTCAGATGTCGGAGACCTCTAGAAGGGTAAAATCATGTTTTCATAAAATGTTTCCATGTATTTAATTATATTAAGTAAAAAGGAAAATGAGTTTTAAATGAAAAAGACCAAGGAGACATTTCCAGGTTCGGCCGCCGAACATTGGATGGTTTTGGAGGGCAAGTTAGGCTTCCGAAAGTTTCAAAGGTTCGGCCGCCGAACCTCATGTTCGGCCGCCGAACCTCATGTTCGGCCGCCGAACATGCATGAGATGTGGGGGCACGTTCGGCTGCCGAAAGGTGGTCTGGCAGCCCCTATATAAGAGCTCCATGGCCGAAACGGGCGAGGTTTTCTCCCCATTTTCGGCCACGGTGAGTTCATGCTCTCCTAAGGTTGTTTGCAATGTTTTTCCTTCCGATCTTTCATGTTTTAACAAGTTTTATGTCGATTTGAAGGTATTTGAGCAAAAGAGCAAGTTTTTGAGCTTGGAGACCCAAGGAGTTAAATCTCTCCCAACTCCAAGTTAGATCGCCTTTACTCTCGATCTTCAAGAGGTAAGAGTCGATCTCTAGCTTATAATGTGTTTTAAGCAAGTTTTATGCAAGTTCATGGGGTAAAAATGCATGTATAGGTTGAGATGGAGTTTATGGGTTCAATATGGGTTATATATGCTTATTTGATGTGTTGTAGTTGGGGTTTAGTATAGTTTGAGACCCATATTGACTTGTATGCTTGTTTGTGTATGATTGGGAGTGTTGTAGAATAGGTTTATGCATGTTTGAAAGGTTTGGGAGGCGTTGGTGCATGTTGGAGCTGAGTTTCTGCCACTTTGGAGAAACTCAGGTTCGGCCGCCGAAGGAACTTTTGGCCGCCAAACCCGCTTGTGGAGGCAGCCTTCGGCTGCTGAAGCCTGCCCCCGAAAGAGGACTTTCGTCTCTGGAGGGCAGTTTCGGCCGCCGAAAGTGCCGCCGAACATGCATGAGTTTCGTCTCTGTCTAGGAGTTTCAGCCGCCGAAGGTGCCGCCGAACCTGCCTGACTTTCGGCTCTAGAGGGACTTTCGGCCGCCGAACCTGCCGCCAAAAGTGCCCTGTCCAGCCTTCTTTTGCATGATTTCTATGTTTGTTTTAAGGTGTTTTAAAGGGGTTTTTGGGGAGTAGTTTAGAGTATGTTCATGTATGTTTGGTCCCTCATTTGAGTCCACCTGCGTAGGTTCGGACCCGAGGAACCGAGGACCCCAGCAGTGAGTCAGCTACTCCAGTGTCTGGTTAGAGCTAGCCAGAGGTGAGTGGAATAACTCTTTATGTTTTAAAGTAAATAATGAATATTTCAGCATGATTCACGCATCATGGATACCATGTGTTATGTTAGGGTGCTTGCATTAGTATTCACGAAGATGTTGCATTGCATTCTTATATTGTTGATGTGGATGAATGTTGAATGATCCATAGTCCTCGACCTATGATATGAATATATGATATGTACGGTATGGAATGTGAGACCAGTGGGACCCATTCTACGTTCGCTGGCACTATGTAAGAGAAAGACCAGGACCCATTCTACGTTCTGACACTATTGGATATGTGGAGGACTATTGGTGACAAGTTCATCCTTGATGTGATATGTTTGTGATGTGACGCATTCCATGAAAGCATGAAATTTTAATATGATGTTTTTATTATTCTGCTCACTGGGCTCTTGTAGCTCACCCCTCTCCCTTAACCCCCAGGTTTGCAGGTACAGGATAGAGCAGGAGGTCGGATAGAGTAAAGTCTTAAGTCTTGTAATAGCTCGTACTGGACATGATAGATATTGTAATGTAATGTTGAGTTATGTAATGTAATGATGATATTGAGGTTTAGAAGTGTGATTGACCATAGTATGTTAGTAATCCCTTTCTATTACATGATCTCAGATGTTATGGATGTTTATGTTAACCAAACTTAATGCATGATTATGTCACCCCATTGGAGCATTGATGAGGACGCCAAGGCGGGTTTAATGTTAATGTCTATGTATAGTGCATGCACAGGTTGAGTTTGGTTTATGAATGAAAAAAGAAAAAGTTCAAATTTTTATGTATGTGTTGATCATGTATGGGATTAAACAGGTATTCAGGATGAATGTTTGGCTTGCTACAGGTCCCAGCGGCCTTAAGCCGATCTGGATCCTAGTGCCGGTAGCAGTCCGGTTTCCGGGTCGTTACAGAGTGGTATCAGAGCCCTAGGTTCATATGGTCGGACCTAGAGTGTCGGGCTCATAGATGTTCTAGGAGGTCAAGCACAATAGGAAAGATCATGTCCACTAGGATAGAATGTTGAGTCCTGTCTTGTATGATGATGTGAAATGCCATGATAATATGCATGTGCATTACTGCTATGATATGTATGCTATGTATGTGATGCAGGTTCATGTGTTTCCACATGAACCATATGATGCTGATGTTCTATGTGTTATGTGCTGTTTTTCAGAAAATAGGATGAGAGGAACTCGTCGATCTGCACGATTGACTGGAGTACCACCCCAGGATGAGGGCACTGATGCCCGTCCTCCTGCATTGCCTAGGGCAATGTCATGTAGATCAAGCAGAGAAAGAGTGTCAAGGGACCCTAGAAGGTCTTTTGATGCTAGCAGAAGGGGAACAGATAGAGGAGGAAGTTCTTCAGATGTGAGGGAGGTTATGGAAGAGGATCAGAAGAGGGATGGGAATCTGGATGTCAGTATGTCGGAAGAAGGGACAGGGGAGTCTCAGGGAGGCGCTCAGGCCTCGGAGTATGGTTTTCCACCCCATTATCCGCCCTTCCCACAGGGTTCAGGGTATCCGATAGGGGGCACATCGGATTACTCCAACTTTAATCCCTACCCTACCTACATGCCTTATCCACCTTTCTATCCACCTTACCCACAGTATCCAACTTATCCACCCTCACCCTTCTATCCTAACCCAGCAAACCCCACTTCGGGGAATGCTGCACCCCCACCTCCACTACCTACAGAACCAGCAAACCTAGTTGCTCAACCTTTTAGACCTAGCTCAGCCGGTGGGAGCAAGGTGAAAATGATAGATTACCTCAAGCTGGATGCTCCCAAATACAAATCAGGGGATGATCCCTTTGAGTACCTGAGGATAGTAAAGATGATACCAGATGAGCTAGGGGCAGATGACAGTAGGGCCATTCAGATGGCAGGGTTCACTTTAAAGTGCAAGAAGGCACGGGAATGGTTCAAGTGTTATGTGGACCCAAGACTAGACAGCATGTCATGGGAGGAATTTGCTAACGAGTTTGCTGGATGGGCTTTTCCAGACAGTTCCAGAGAACTAAAGATGATTGAATTTGAGCAGTTGAGGCAGACAGAACACATGGGTGTATAGGAGTACACGGATAAATTCTTGGAGCTATTGCCTTTTGCAGGGTAAGCTCTAGATACAGATGCGCAGAAAGCCAAGAGATACGTCATGAAACTGCATTCTAGGTACTCCTCATTGATTCAGTCAGTTGAGAGGGAAAGCTTCCACACTGTAGTGGATATGGCTCGAAGGATGGAGGCTAGTGCTATAATTGAGGGGTCAGTGAAGCAGTCGGTGACCCAGTCTTCAGGGGTTAAGACCCCAGTCAGAGGAGGGCTAGGTCCCCCTTCTCAGAGCTCAAGTAGCAAGAAGTGGAGTAACACCACCAAGAAGCCGAAGAAGAACAAGTTATGGAGTAAGTTGAAATCCGGTCTGGGATTAGGCGGTGGCTCGAGCTCAGGCTCAGATGGTACAGAATGCCTAAGGTGTGGGAAGCCACACAAGGGAGTGTGTCGGGCTGGGACTAATGCATGCTTCAGATGTGGACAGGAGGGACACATGGCTCGGGAGTGTCCTAGAGCACCTTTTATGGGCCAGCCCCAGCAGACAGCTTAGAGGGAGAGGGACAGCCTCTTCTTCTGGTTCCCGAGGTGAAGGTCCATCAGCTCCAGCCAGGATCTTCACCATGACTCAGTAGGAGGCTAACACATCCAACACCGTGGTGTCAGGTAATCTCATCATTGGGTGTTCTGATGTGTATGCTTTAATGGACCCGGGTGCATCTCATTCTTTCATTGCTCCGAGGGCCGTCGAGAGGTTGGGATTGATGGTCTCTGGATTAGAGTGTCCCCTATGGGTCAGTGGACCCAAGTGTGACCCGTCAGTGGCAGAGTTAGTCTGCCAGTGTAGTCCAGTTTTTGTGGAGGGAAGATGTCTGTCTTCTGACCTTGTGGTTCTAGATTTGACAGATTTTGACGTCATTCTAGGGATGGATTGGCTATCTACCCATGGTGCTACCTTGGATTGCAAAGACAAGGTAGTCAGGTTCAGATGCCAGGATGGGTCAGAGGTTGTCTTCAGAGGAGACAGGGGGAGTACACCTAGAGGTTTTATATCAGCCCTACAGGCTCGTAGGCTGCTCAGGAGAGGTTGTCAGGGTTTTCTAGCTCATGTGAGAGAGCTAGATAGTCAGGTCAGGGAGCCAGCCTCAGTGCCAGTGGTCAGAGAGTTCTTAGATGTTTTCCCAGACGAGCTGCCAAGTTTACCACCTGCTAGGGAGATAGAGTTTGAAATTGAATTGATGCCTGGAACTAGACCGATCTTTATCCCTCCCTACAGGATGGCACCAGCAGAATTGAAAGAGTTAAAAGAGCAGTTGCAAAAGCTGGTAGATAGGGGTTTCATCCGACCGAGTACCTCACCTTGGGGTGCTCCAGTGCTATTTGTGAAAAAGAAGGATGGATCCCTTAGACTTTGTATCGACTACAGGCAGTTGAACAAGGTCACTACCAAGAATAAGTACCCGTTGTCGAGGATCGACGATCTATTCGACCAGCTAGCCGGAGCAGGTTGTTTCTCCAAGATAGATCTGAGATCGGGGTACCATCAGCTAAGGATAAGAGAAGAGGATGTACCGAAGACAGCCTTCAGGACCAGATATGGGCATTATGAGTTTCTTGTGATGCCGTTCGGGTTAACCAATGCCCCTACAGCATTCATGGATCTCATGAACAGAGTGTTTAGCCAGTACCTGGATCACTTTGTTATTGTCTTCATAGATGATATCTTAGTGTATTCCAGGAATGCAGAGGAGCATGCCCATCATCTGAGGTTGGTTTTGCAGACCTTGAGAGAACATGGCTTGTATGCCAAGTTCTCCAAGTGTGAGTTCTGGCTGAGGAGCATCTCTTTCTTGGGGCATGTGGTGTCAGAAAATAGAATCGAGGTAGACCCCAAGAAAGTGGAAGCTGTAGCTAACTGGCCTAGACCCACTACGGTGACAGAGATCAAGAGTTTCTTAGGTTTGGCAGGTTACTACAGGAGGTTCGTTCAGGACTTCTCTAAGATTGCAGCTCCCATGACCAGACTGACTAAGAAGAACCAAAGGTTTGTGTGGACCGACCAATGTGAGGAGAGCTTTGAGGAGCTAAAGAAGAGGTTGACTTCAGCACCAGTGTTAGCTCTGCCATCTAGCAATGAAGACTTCTCAGTCTATTGTGATGCGTCCCGTGTGGGACTGGGTTGTGTACTAATGCAGAATGAAAGGGTGATTGCTTATGCTTCAAGGCAGCTGAAGAAGCACGAGTTGAATTACCCTACACATGACCTTGAGATGGGAGCAGTAATCTTTGCACTCAAGATGTGGAGGCATTACCTCTATGGGGTTAAATGTGAGATCTTCACCGATCATAAGAGCCTGCAGTACATCTTGAGTCAGAGGGATCTGAATCTGAGGCAGAGGAGATGGGTAGAACTGCTCAGTGACTATGATTGCAAGATCCAGTACCATCTGGGTAAGGCGAATGTTGTGGCAGACGCCTTAAGCCGGAAATCACTTGGCAGTTTGTCCCATATATCAGCAGAGAGGAGGCCGGTAATGAGGGAGTTCTTCGAGCTCCTCAATGAAGGGCTACAGTTGGAGTTGTCTGGTACAGGTGCTTTAGTTGCCCAGATGAGAGTGACACCCGTGTTTCTGGAGCAGGTGGCTCAGAAACAGCATGAGGACCCAGAGTTAGTGAAGATTGCCAGGACTGTTCAGTTGGGCAAGGATAGTGAGTTCAGATTTGACAGCAAGGGGATCCTCCGCTATGGGAGCAGATTGTGTGTACCAGATGACGTAGGGCTGAAGGGAGACATTATGAGAGAGGCTTATAATGCCAGATACAGTGTTCACCCGGGAGCCACCAAGATGTATCAAGATCTGAAGAAGGTTTATTGGTGGCCAGCTATGAAGAGAGGAGTGGCACAGTTTGTGTCAGCCTACGAAATATGTCAGAGGGTGAAGCTGGAACATTAGAAGTCGGCTGGAATGCTTAACCCACTACTTATTCCAGAGTGGAAATGGGAGAATATAGCTATAGACTTCGTGGTGGGGTTACCGGCAACGTCCAACAGATTGGACTCCATATGGGTGATTGTGGACAGACTCACCAAATCTGCTCACTTCATCCCTGTCAGGAGTGGCTATTCTGTGGATAAGCTAGTGCAGGTGTATGTTGATGAGGTTGTCAGGCTGCATGGGGTTCCTGTTTCAATAGTGTCTGATAGAGGGCCCCAGTTCACCTCCATGTTTTGGCGGAGTCTGCAGAACGCTATGGGTACCAGGTTGGATTTTAGCACTGCTTTCCATCCACAGACGGACGGACAATCAGAGAGGACCATCCAGACAATAGAGGATATGCTCAAAATGTGTGTGCTGGACTTTGGCGGTTATTGCAGGCAGCTCTACCTTTGGTGGAGTTTGCCTACAATAACAGCCATCATGCTAGCATCGGGATGGCTCCATATGAAGCTTTGTATGGAAGGAAGTGCAGATCACCTGTTTGCTGGGAAGAAGTTGTAGAAAAGGCCTTGGCAGGGCCTGAGCTAGTGGAGATCACCAGCAGGGTGGTACCCATAATCAGAGAAAGGATCAAGACTGCTGCAAGCAGGCAAAATAGTTATGCAGACATCCGTAGAAGGCAAGTAGAGTTTCAGGAGGGGGATTTGGTATTGCTCAAGGTGTCTCCAATGAAAGGGGTGATTCGGTTTGGGAAGAAAGGTAAGCTAGATCCACGGTACATCGGACCCTTTGAGATCTTGCAGAAGATTGGGAATGTATCGTACAAGCTGGACTTGCCTGCTTCAATGGAAAGAATCCATCCGGTTTTCCATGTTTCTATGTTAAGAAAGTTCGTGTCAGATCCGAGCAAGGTTCTTAGTGAGCTTGATGTGGAGATCCAGGAGGATCTCACCTATGTTGAACAGCCAGTACGGATCCTAGACACCCAGATCAGGAAGCTAAGGAACAAGGAAATCCCGATGGTGAAAGTCCTTTGGAATCACCACAACATCGAAGAGTGTACCTGGGAGACACGGGAGTCCATGCTCCAGCAATATCCTCATCTCTTCTAAGGTAAGTGTTATGTGTTCCTTTGTGTATACTTATGTTTGATGCCATGCTATGTTTGTTTGAGGAACATTCGGGGACGAATGTTCTTAAGGGGGGGAAAATGTAATACCCGGCTAGACTCCGGTATCGGAATTCCTACCGTCCGGTGGAATTCGGATGTCGGAGACCTGTAGAAGGGTAAAATCATGTTTTCATAAAATGTTTCTATGTATTTAATGATTTTAAGTAAAAAGGAAAATGAGTTTTAAATGAAAAAGACCAAGGAGGCATTTCCAGGTTCGGCCGCCGAACCTCAAGTTCGGCCGCCGAACATTGGATGGTTTTGGAGGGCAAGTTAGGTTTCCGAAAGTTTCAAAGGTTCGGCCGCCGAACCTCATGTTCGGCCGCCGAACATGCATGAGATGTGGGGGCACGTTCGGCTGCCGAAAGGTGGTCTGGCAGCCCCAATATATGAGCTCCATGGCCGAAACGGGAGAGGTTTTCTCCCCATTTTCGGCCACGGTGAGTTCATGCTCTCCTAAGGTTGTTTCCAATGTTTTTCCTTCCGATCTTTCATGTTTTAACAAGTTTTATGTTGATTTGAAGGTATTTGAGCAAAAGAGCAAGTTTTTGAGCTTGGAGACCCAAGGAGTTAAATCTCTCCCAACTCCAAGTTAGATCGCCTCTACTCTCGATCTTCAAGAGGTAAGAGTCGATCTCTAGCTTATAATGTGTTTTAAGCAAGTTTTATGCAAGTTCATGGGGTAAAAATGCATGTATAGGTTGAGATGGAGTTTATGGGTTCAATGTGGGTTATATATGCTTATTTGATGTGTTGTAGTTGGGGTTTAGTATAGTTTGAGACCCATATTGACTTGTATGCTTATTTGTGTATGATTGGGAGTGTTGTAGAATAGGTTTATGCATGTTTGAAAGGTTTGGGAGGTGTTGGTGCATGTTGGAGCTGAGTTTCTGCCACTTTGGAGAAACTCAGGTTCGGCCGCCGAACCCGCTTGCTGAGGCAGCCTTCGGCTGCTGAAGCCTGCCCCGAAAGAGGACTTTCGTCTCTGGAGGGCAGTTTCGGCCGCCGAAACTGCCGCCGAACATGCATGAGTTTCATCT
The DNA here is from genome assembly GCF_001659605.2 of Manihot esculenta. Lineage (NCBI taxonomy): Eukaryota > Viridiplantae > Streptophyta > Magnoliopsida > Malpighiales > Euphorbiaceae > Manihot > Manihot esculenta. The sequence goes on from NC_035177.2 coordinate 12,940,815, forward strand.
CTGTCTGGGAGTTTCGGCCGCCGAAGGTGCCGCCGAACCTGCCTGACTTTCGGCTCTGGAGGGACTTTCGGCCGCCGAACCTGCCGCCGAAAGTGCCCTGTCCAGCCTTCTTTTGCATGATTTCTATGTTTGTTTTAAGGTGTTTTAAGGGGGTTTTTGGGGAGTAGTTTAGAGTATGTTCATGTATGTTTGGTCCCTCATTTGAGTCCACCTGCATAGGTTCGGACCCGAGGAACCGAGGACCCCAGCAGTGAGTCAGCTACTCCAGTGTCTGGTTAGAGCTAGGCAGAGGTGAGTGGAATAACTCTTTATATTTTAAAGTAAATAATGAATATTTCAGCATGATTCACGCATCATGGATACCATGTGTTATGTTAGGGTGCTTGCATTAGTATTTACGAAGATGTTGCATTGCATTCTTATGTTGTTGATGTGGATGAATGTTGAATGATCCATAGTCCTCGACCTATGATATGATGATATAATATGTACGGTATGGAATGTAAGACCAGTGGGACCCATTCTACATTCGCTGGCACTATGTAAGAGAAAGACCAGGACCCATTCTACGTTCTGACACATTGGAATGTTATGTTATGCTATGTAAGGGAAAGACCAGGACCCATCTACGTTCTGGCACTATTGGATATGTGGAGGACTATTGGTGACAAGTTCATCCTTGATGTGATATGTTTGTGATGTGACGCATTCCATGAAAGCATGAAATTTTAATATGATGTTTTTATTATTCTGCTCACTGGGCTCTTATAGCTCACCCCTCTTCCTTAACCCCTAGGTTTGCAGGTACAGGATAGAGCAGGAGGTCGGATAGAGTAAAGTCTTAAGTCTTGTAATAGCTCGTAGTGGACATGATAGATATTGTAATGTAATGTTGAGTTATGTAATATAATGATGATATTGAGGTTTAGAAGTGTAACGACCCGAAAATCGGACCGCTACCGGCGCTAGGATCCAGGTCGGCTTAAGGCCGCCGGGACCCGTAGCAAGCCTGACATGCAACCTGTAAACCTGTTTAATCCCATACATGATCAACAACATACATAAAAATTAAAACTTTTACTTTCGTTCATACACCAAACTCAACCTGTGCATGCACAATACATAATCATAATCATAACCATGACCCCTCTGTGGGATCTCATCAATGCCCCAATGGGCGATACAACATATGTTGAGTTGGTTTACATAAACATCATAAAACATCTAAGATCATGTATTAAAGGGATAACAACATTCTATGGTCAAGCACACCTCTATCATCCATAAGCCTCATTACATTACATGACTAAACTATACTTTTACATAACATCAAATACATTTATCATGTCCACACTATCTATTACAAAAAAAACAAGACTTCAATACTCTTGCTGACCTCCTGGTCTACCCTGTACCTGCAAACCTGGGGGATTAGGGAGAGGGGTGAGCTACTAAAGCCCAGTGAGTAGAATAATAAAACATTTAAAACATATGATAACATGGAATGCATCACATCACAGCTAATCACATTAAGGATGAACTTGTCACCAATAGTCCTCTACATAGTCCAATGTGTCAGAACGTAGAATGGGTCCTGGTCTTTCTCTTACATAGTGCCAACGAACGTAGAATGGGTCCCACTGGTCTTACATTCCGTACCGTACATATCACATCGTCAAATCATAGATCGAGGACTATGGATCATCCAATGTTCATCCACATCAACAACAATAAAGTATGCAATGCAACATATTCGTGAATTCTAATGCAACAACCTAGTATATCTCATGGCATTCATGATGCGTGAATCATGCTAAGACTGATTTATTTTTTTTTAAAGCATAAGAGTTATTCCACTCACCTCTGGATAGCTCTGACCAGACACTGGGGCAACTGACTCACTGCTGGGGCCCTCGGTTCCTCGGGTCCGAACCTACACAGGTGGACTCAAATGAGGGACCAAACATACATGAACATAACTCTAAACTACTCCCCAAAACCCCCTAAAACATCATGAAACAATCATAGAAAAACATGCAAAGGAAGGCTGGACAGGGCACTTTCGGCGGCAGGTTCGGCTGCCGAAAGTCCCTCCAGAGCCGAAAGTCAGGCAGGTTCGGCGGCACCTTCAGCGGCCGAAACTCTCAGACAGAGACGAAACTCATGCATGTTCGACGGCACTTTCGGCGGCCGAAACTCCCAGACAGAGACGAAAGTCCTCTTTCGGGGGCAGACTTCGGCAGCCGAAAGGCTTGCCTCCCAGGCAGGTTTGGCGGCCGAAAGTCCTTCGGCTGCCGAACCTGGTTTCTGCCAAAGGGCAGAAACTTGGTTCCTCATGCATATTTGCCTCCCAAAACCATCCAAACATGCATTAGTCCAAATCTACAACATATATACTCAAGCATACAAGTTCCTAGGGGCATCAAACTAACTTAAACCCCATCTACAACACATCAAGCATTCACATCGCTCAAGAACACACATTAAACCCATAAACTCAAAACAATCTAAACATGCATTTCTACTTCATAAACTTGTATAAAACTTGTTTAAAACACATTGTAAGCTAGAGATCGGCTCTTACCTCTTGAAGATCGAGAGTAGAGGCGATCTAACTTGGAGTTGGGAGAGATTTAGCTCATTGGGTCTCCAAGCTCAAAACTTGACCTTTTGCTCAAAAATCTTCAAAACAAGGTGAAAACTAGTGAAAATCGTGAAAGATTTGAAGGAAAGAACTCAAGATCGGTGAGGGGCGGCGGAGAGCTCACCTTGGCCAAAAATGGGAAAAAAGCTCGCCCGTTTTCGGCTAAGGGACCCCTTTATAGGTGGCTGGCCAGGCCACGTTCGGGAGCCGAAAGTGCCTCTGCATGCATGCCATGTTCGGCGGCCGAACCTGGACTTCCCTCACTTATGCTTTCGGGGGCCTAAGGCACACCCGAAGCGCATGCATGTTCGGCGGTCGAACTTGAGGTTCGGCGGCCGAACCTGAGTTTTCCTCCAAGGTTGTTTTCATGCAAAAACTCATTTCCTTTTTACTTAAAACCATGAAATACGTTAAAACATTTTATGAAAACATGTTTCTACCCTACTAGAGACTTCCGACATCCGAGATTCCACCGGACGGTAGGAAATTCCGATACCGGAGTCTAGCCGGGTATTACATTCTCCCCCCCTTAAGAACATTCATCCCCGAATGTTCACCAACTAACACATAGCATGGCATAAACAAAACATACATATAAGCACATGGACTCACAAGGAACTAACCTTAGAAAAGATAAGGGTATTGCTGGAGCATGGACTCCTGTGTCTTCCAAGTGCATTCTTCCAAATTGTGGTGGTTCCACAGGACTTTCACCATTGGGATTTCCTTGTTTCTCAGCTTCCTAATCTGGGTGTCTATGATCCGTATTAGCTGCTCAACATAAGTGAGATCCTCTTGGATCTCCACATCAGGCTCACTAAGAACCTTGCTCGGATCTGACACAAACTTCCTCAACATGGAAACATGGAAAACCGGATGGATTCTCTCCATAGAAGCAGGTAAATCCAGCTTGTACGACACATTCCCAATCTTTTGCAAGATTTCAAAGGGTCCGATGTATCGTGGGGCTAGTTTACCTTTCTTCCCAAAGCGAACCACTCCTTTCATAGGAGACACCTTGACCAATACCAGATCCCCCTCCTGAAAATCTACCTGTCTTCTGCAGATGTCTGCATAACTCTTCTGTCTGCTTGCAGCAGTCTTGATCGTTTCTTTGATTATGGGTACTACCCTGCTGGTAATCTCTACTAGCTCAGGCCCTGCCAAGGCTTTTTCTCCAACTTCTTCCCAGCAAACAGGTGATCTGCACTTCCTCCTATACAAAGCTTCATATGGAGCCATCCCGATGCTAGCATGATGGCTATTATTGTAGGCAAACTCCACCAAAGGTAGATGCTGCCTCCAAGAACCGCCAAAGTCCAGCACACACATTCTGAGCATATCCTCTATGGTCTGGATGGTCCTTTCTGATTGTCCGTCCGTCTGTGGATGGAAAGCAGTGCTAAAATCCAACCTGGTACCCATGGCGTTCTGCAGACTCCGCCAAAACCTGGAGGTGAACTGGGGCCCTCTATCGGACACTATCGAAACAGGAACCCCATGCAGTCTGACGATCTCATCGACATACACCTGCACCAACTTGTCCACAGAATAGCCACTCCTGACAGGGATGAAGTGAGCAGATTTGGTGAGTCTGTCCACAATCACCCATATGGAGTCCAATCTGTTGGACGCCGCCGGTAACCCCACTACGAAGTCCATAGCTATATTCTCCCATTTCCACTCTGGAATAGGTAGCGGGTTAAGCATTCCAGCCGGCTTCTGATGTTCCAGCTTCACCCTCTGACACACTTCGCAAGCTGACACAAACTGTGCCACTTCTTTCTTCATAGCTGGCCACCAATAAACCTTCTTCAGATCTTGATACATCTTGGTGGCTCCGGGGTGAACGCTATATCTTGCATTATGAGCCTCTCTCATAATGTCTCCTTTTAGCCCTATGTCATCTGGTACACATAGTCTGCTCCCATAGCGGAGGATCCCTTTGCTGTCGAATCTGAACTCACTATCTTTGCCTGACTGAACAGTCCTGGCAATATTCACTAACTCTGGGTCCTCATGCTGTTTCTGAGCCACCTGTGTAACGACCCAAAAATCGGACCGCTACCGGCGCTAGGATCCGGGTCGACTTAAGGCCGCCGGGACCCGTAGCAAGCCAAACATACATCCTGGAAACCTGTTTAATCCCATACATGATCAAGAACATACATAAAAATTAAAACTTTTCTTTCATTCATTTCTCATACACCAAACTCAACCTGTGCATGCACTGAACATGTACATAAACATCATCATAACCTGACCCCTCTATGGGATCTCATCAATGCCCCAAAGGGCGATATACATGTGTTGAGTTTGGCTAACATCTGTATCATTAAATATCTAAGATCATGCATCAACAAGGGATTACAATACTTATAGGGTCAAGCACATCTATAACCTCAATATACCTCATTACATAACATACTGTAATCTCTTACATTACATCATAGTACAATTGTCATGTCCACAATCTAGCTATTACATACACATACTTCAAAACTCTGGCTAACCTCTTGGTCTACCCTGTACCTGCACACCTGGGGTTAGGGGAGAGGGGTGAGCTACAAAGCCCAGTGAGCAGAATAGTGAAATCATATATTAAAATTTCATGCCATTATGTAATGCAACACATCACAACTAATCACATCTCGGATGGTATTGTCACCAATAGTCCTCTACATAGTCCAACTGTGCCGGGACGTAGAATGGGTACAACCGGTCTTTCTCTTATCATAACATATCATAACATACCAATGTGCCAGGGACGTAGAATGGGTACAACCTGGACTTTCTCTTACATCGTGCCAGGGACGTAGAATGGGTACAACCTGGACTTCCATACCACATCATGCCGTAACATCATCATGCCATATGAGGACTAAAGGATCATCCAATAACCAATCCACATCAACATCATAAATGCAATGCAACATATTCGTGAATACTAATGCAAACAACCTACTATATCTCATGGCATTCGTGATGCATGGATCATGCTCGAAATTCATATTTCAATTATTTTAAAACTTAAGGTTTATTCCACTCACCTCTGGCTAGCTCTGACAAACTCTATAGCAGCTGGCTCACTGCTGGGGTCCTCGGTTCCTCGAGTCCGAACCTACACAGGTGGACTCCAATGAGGGACCAAACATACATAAACATAACTCTAATATACTCCCCAAAAACCCCCTAAAATATCATAAAACAACTACATAAAAACATGCAAGAAATGGCTGGACAGGGCACTTTCGGCGGCAGGTTCGGCGGCCGAAAGTCCCTCCAGAGCCGAAAGTCAGGCAGGTTCGGCGGCACCTTCGGCGGCCGAAACTCCCAGACAGAGGCGAAACTCATGCATGTTCGGCGGCACCTTCGGCGACCGAAAGTCCCAGACAGAGACGAAAGTCTCATTTCGGGGGCAACTTCGGCAGCCGAAAGGCCTGCCTCCCCAGCCATGTTCGGCGGCCAAAAGTGCCTTCGGCTGCTGAACCTGGTTTCTGCCAAAGGGCAGAAACTTGGCTCCTTTATGCACATTTGCCTCCTAACTCTTCCAACATGCATAAAACTCAACCAAAACATGCATACAAGCTCCTAGGGGTCTCAAACTATCAAATACCCCAACTAGAACACACATACACCAGCATTTGCAAGCCACATTTGCATAAACTAAAAAATCATCCATAACTCACTAAAAACCTACACATGCATTTCTACCCCATAAAACAACTTAAAACTTACTTAAAACATACAATGAGCTTAAGATCGGCTCTTACCTCTTGAAGATCGAGAGAGAGACGACCTAAACTCGGAGATCCAAGCAAATGAGCTCCTGAGTTCCCAAAGCTCCAAAACTTGTCTTAAATGCTCAAAACTTGCAATGAGAGGTGAAAACTCAAGAAAAATGGAGGAGATTTGGAGAAAGAACACAAGATCTGGGGAGAGGGAGGTTGGAAGCTAGCTATGGCCGAAAATGGGAGAAAGCTCGCCCATTTCGGCCAAGTGACCCTTTTATAGTGGCTGGCCAGGCCACGTTCGGGGGCCGAAAGTGCTCCCGCATGCATGCCATGTTCGGCGGCCGAACTTGATTTTCGGCGGCCGAACCTGGACTTCCCTCACTCATGCTTTCGGGGGCCTAACGTGCCTTTAAAACGCATGCATGTTCGGCGGCCGAACTTGACTTTCGGCGGCCGAACCTGGATTTTCCTCCAAAGACTTTTCATGCAAAAACTCATTAAATCTTCATACTTAAAACCATGAAATACCTTAAAACATTTTATGAAAACATGTTTCTACCCTACTAGAGGCTTCCGACATCCGAGATTCCATCGGACGGTAGGAATTCCGATACCGGAGTCTAGCCGGGTATTACATTCTCCCCCCCTTAAGAACATTCGTCCCCGAATGTACCTGAACTAGCACATAACATGGCATAAAACATAACATACATACAAAGCACATAAACACAAAGAGATCTAACCTTAAAAGAGATGAGGGTACTGCTGGAGCATAGACTCCCGTGTCTCCCAAGTGCATTCTTCCAAGTTATGATGGTTCCACAGGACTTTCACCATCGGGATTTCCTTGTTCCTTAACTTTCTGATCTGGGTGTCTATGATCCGTACTGGCTGTTCAACATAGGTGAGATCCTCTTGGACCTCCACATCTGGCTCACTAAGAACCTTGCTCGGATCTGACACAAACTTCCTCAACATTGAAACATGGAAAACCGGATGGATTCTTTCCATTGAAGCAGGTAAATCCAGCTTGTATGACACATTCCCAATCTTTTGCAAGATTTCAAAGGGTCCGATGTATCGTGGGGCTAGTTTACCTTTCTTCCCGAAGCGAACCACTCCCTTCATTGGAGACACCTTGAGCAATACCAGATCCCCCTCCTGAAACTCTAACTGTCTTCTGCGGACGTCTGCATAGCTCTTCTGTCTGCTGGCAGCAGTCTTGATTCTCTCTCTGATTATGGGTACCACCCTGCTGGTGATCTCTACTAGCTCAGGCCCTGCCAAGGCCTTTTCGCCAACTTTCTCCCAGCAAACAGGTGATCTGCACTTCCTTCCGTACAAAGCTTCATATGGAGCCATCCCGATGCTAGCATGATGGCTGTTGTTGTAGGCAAACTCCACCAAAGGTAGATGCTGCCTCCAAGAACTGCCAAAGTCCAGCACACACATTCTAAGCATATCCTCGATAGTCTGGATGGTCCTTTCTGACTGTCCATCAGTCTGGGGGTGGAAGGCAGTACTGAAATCCAACCTAGTACCCATGGCATTCTGCAGACTCCGCCAAAACCTGGAGGTGAACTGGGGCCCTCTATCTGACACTATCGAAACAGGAACCCCATGCAGCCTGACGATCTCGTCCACATACACCTGCGCCAACTTGTCCATAGAGTAGCCACTCCTGACAGGAATAAAGTGAGCAGATTTGGTGAGTCTGTCCACAATCACCCATATGGAGTCCACCCTGTTGGACGCCGCCGGTAACCCCACTACGAAGTCCATAGCTATATTCTCTCATTTCCACTCTGGAATAGGTAGCGGGTTAAGCATTCCAGCCGGCTTCTGATGTTCCAGCTTCACCCTCTGACACACTTCGCAGGCTGACACGAACTGTGCCACTTCTTTCTTCATAGCTGGCCACCAATAAACCTTCTTTAGATCTTGATACATCTTGGTGGCTCCGGGGTGAATGCTGTATCTTGCATTATGAGCTTCTCTCATAATGTCTCCTTTTAGCCCAATGTCATCTGGTACACATAGTCTGCTCCCATAGCGGAGGATCCCCTTGCTGTCGAATCTGAACTCACTATCATTGCCTGACTGAACAGTCCTGGCAATCTTTACTAACTCCGGGTCCTCATGCTGTTTCTGAGCCACCTGCTCCAGAAACACGGGTGCCACTCTCATCTGGGCCACCAAGGCACCTGTACCAGACAACTCCATCTGTAGACCTTCCTCAATGAGCTTGTAAAACTCCTTCACCACTGGCCTCCTCTCTGCCGATATGTGGGATAAACTGCCTAGTGACTTCCGGCTTAGGGCGTCTGCCACGACATTCGCCTTACCCGGATGATACTGAATCTTGCAATCATAGTCACTCTGCAGCTCCACCCATCTCCTCTGTCTCAAGTTCAAATCTCTTTGACTCAGGATGTACTGCAGGCTCTTATGATCTGTGAAGATCTCACATTTTACCCCATAGAGGTAGTGCCTCCACATCTTGAATGCAAAGATTACTGCTGCCATCTCCAGGTCGTGTGTGGGGTAATTCAACTCATGCTTCTTCAGCTGCCTAGAAGCATAAGAAATCACCCTCTCATTCTGCATCAGTACACAATCCAGTCCCACACGGGACGCATCACAAAAGACTGTAAAGTCTTCATCACCAGATGGCAGAGCTAAAACTGGTGCTGAAGTCAACCTCTTCTTAAGCTCTTCAAAACTCTCTTCGCACTGGTCGGTCCACACAAACTTCTGATTCTTCCTGGTTAGTCTGGTCAGAGGAGCTGCTATCTTTGAGAAACGAACCTCCTGTAGTAACCTGCCAAACCCAAGAAACTTCTAATCTCTGTCACTGAAGTGGGTCTAGGCCAGTTAGCCACAGTTTCTGTCTTCTTGGGGTCCACCTCAATCCCATTCTCTGACACTACATGCCCCAAGAACGAAATGCTCCTCAGCCAGAACTCACACTTAGAGAACTTGGCATACAAGCCATGTTCCCTCAAAGTCTGCAAGACCAACATCAGGTGATGGGCATGCTCCTCTGCATTCCTGGAATACACCAAGATATCATCTATGAAGACAATAACGAAGTGATCCAGGTATTGGCTAAATACTCTGTTCATGAGATCCATGAATGCTGCAGGGGCGTTAGTCAACCCAAACGGCATTACAAGGAACTCAAAATGCCCATATCTGGTCCTGAAAGCTGTCTTCGGCACATCTTCATCCCTTATCCTTAGCTGATGGTACCCTGATCTCAGATCTATTTTGGAGAAACAACCTGCTCCTGCTAACTGGTCGAATAGATCATCGATCCTTGGCAAAGGGTACCTATTCTTGGTAGTGACTTTGTTCAACTGCCTGTAGTCGATACAAAGTCTAAGGGATCCATCCTTCTTTCTCACAAACAAGACCGGAGCACCCCAAGGTGAGGTACTCTGTCGGATGAAACCCTTTTCTACCAGCTCTTGCAATTGCTCTTTCAACTCCTTCAACTCGGCTGGAGCCATCCTGTAGGGAGGGATAGAGATCGGTCTAGTTCCAGGCACCAACTCTATCTCGAACTCTATCTCCCTAGCAGGTGGTAAACCTGGAAGCTCATCCGGAAAAACATCTTGAAACTCTCTGACAACTGGCACCGAGGCCGGCTCCCTGACCTGACTGTCTAGCTCTCTCACATGAGCTAAGTACCCCTGACATCCCTTCCTAAGCAACCTACGAGCCTGAAGAGCTGATATCAGACCTCTAGGTGTGCCCCTCATGTCTCCTCTGAAGACGACCTCTGACCCGTTCTGATCTCTGAACTTGACTACCTTGTCCCTGCAGTCCAAGGTAGCACCATGGGTAGATAGCCAATCCATCCCTAGAATGACGTCAAAGTCTGTCAAATCTAGAACCACAAGGTCGGCGGAGAGGCATCTTCCCTCAATAAAAACTGAACTGTACTGGCAGACTGACACTGCCACTGACGGGTCACACTTGGGTCCACTGACCCATAGGGGACACTCTAACCCATAGACTATCAGACCCAACCTCTCAACGTCTCTCGGAGCAATAAATGAATGAGATGCACCCGGGTCCATTAATGCATACACATCAGAACACCCAATGACGAGATTACCTGACACCACGGTGTTGGATGTGTTAGCCTCCTGCTGAGTCATGGTGAAGATCCTGGCTGGAGCTGATGGACCTTCACCTCGGGAACCAGAAGAAGAGGCTGCCCCTCTCCCTCTACCTCTGCCACTGCCCTGAGTTGTGGCTGGAACTGCTGGCTGTGCCACACTACCAGAAGCTGTCTGCTGGGGCTGGCCCATAAAAGGCGCTCTAGGACACTCCCGAGCCATGTGTCCCTCCTGACCACATCTGAAACATGTATTAGTCCCAGTTCGACACACTCCCCTGTGCGGTCTTCCACATCTCTGGCATTCTGTACCATCTGAGCCTGAGCTCGAGCCATCGCCAAATCCCAGACCGGATTTCAACTTGTTCCAAAACTTATTCTTCTTCGACTTCCTGGTGGTGTTATCCCACCTCTTCTTGCCTGAGCTCTGAGAAGAGAAGCCTGGTCCTCCTCTGCCTGGGGTCTTAACCCCTGAAGACTGGGTCATTGACTGCTTCACTGACCCCTCAACTATAGCACTTGCTTCCATTCTTCGATCCATATCCGCCACAGTGTGGAAACTTTCTCTCTCAGCTGACTGAATCAACGAGGAGTACCTGGAATGCAGCTTCATAACATACCTCTTGGCTTTCTTCGTATCTGTATCTAGAGCTTGCCCTGAAAAAGGCAATAGCTCTAAGAATTTATCCGTGAACTCCTCTACACCCATGTGCTCTGACTGCCTCAGTTGCTCAAATTCAATCATCTTCAGTTCTCTAGAACTGTCTGGAAAAGCCCATCCAACGAACTCATTCGCAAATTCCTCCCATGTCATACCGTCTAGTCTCGGGTCCACATAACACTTGAACCATTCCCGTGCGTTCTTGCACTTTAAAGTGAACCCTGCCATCTGAATGGCTCTGCTGTCACTTGCCCCTAGCTCATCAGTTATTGTCTTCACCACTCTCAGATACTCAAAGGGGTCATCCCCTGACTTGTATTTAGGAGCATCTAGCTTGAGGTAATCTGTCATCTTTACCTTGCTCCCATCAGCTGAGCTAGGTCTAGGAGGTTGAGTAACTGGGGCTGCTGGTTCTGTAGGTGGTGAAGGTGGAGGTGCAGCATTCCCCGAGGTGGGGTTTGCCGGGTTTGGATAGAAGGGTGAGGGTGGATAAGCTGGGTACTGTGTGTAAGGTGGATAGAAAGGTGGATAAGGCACGTAGGTAGGGTAGGGGTTAAAGCTGGAGTAATCCGATGTACCTCCCATCGGATACCCTGAACCCTGTGGGAAGGGTGGATAATGGGGTGGAAAACCATACCCCGAGGCCTGAACGCCTCCCTGAGACTCCCCTATCCCTTCTTCCTCCATGCTCACATCCAGGTTCCCATCCCTCCTCTGATCCTCTTCCGTAACCTCCCTCACATCTGAAGAACTTCCTCCTCTATCAGTCCCGCTTCTACTAGCATCAAAAGACCTTCTAGGGTCCCTTGACACTCTTTCTCTGTTGGCTCTACAAGACATTGCCCTAGGCAATGTAGGAGGACGGGCGCTCGTGCCCTCATCCTCAGGTGGCACTCCAGTCAATCGTGCAGATCGACGAGTTCCTCTCATCCTATTCTCTGAAAGACAGTACACATCAAGCAAGCATTAGCATCATATGGTTCATGTGGGCACACATAAACCCTCATCACATACATCACATAGCATAGCATATCATTAATGCACATGCACAAAGTCATGGCAATTCACATCATCATGCAAGACAGGACTCCACATCCTATCCTAGTGGACATGATCTTCCTATTGTGCTTGACCTTCTATAACATCTATGAGCCCGACACTCTAGGTCCGATCCTATGAACCTAGGGCTTTGATACCATTCTGTAACGACCCGAAAATCGGACCGCTACCGGCGCTAAGATCCGAGTCGACTTAAGGCCGCCGGGACCCGTAGCAAGCCAAACATACATCCTGGAAACCTGTTTAATCCCATACATGATCAAGAACATACATAAAAATTAAAACTTTTCTTTCATTCATTTCTCATACACCAAACTCAACCTGTGCATGCACTGAACATGTACATAAACATCATCATAACCTGACCCCTCTATGGGATCTCATCAATGCCCCAAAGGGCGATATACATGTGTTGAGTTTGGCTAACATCTGTATCATTAAATATCTAAGATCATGCATCAACAAGGGATTACAATACTTATAGGGTCAAGCACATCTATAACCTCAATATACCTCATTACATAACATACTGTAATCTCTTACATTACATCATAGTACAATTGTCATGTCCACAATCTAGCTATTACATACACATACTTCAAAACTCTGGCTAACCTCCTGGTCTACCCTGTACCTGCACACCTGGGGTTAGGGGAGAGGGGTGAGCTACAAAGCCCAGTGAGCAGAATAGTGAAATCATATATTAAAATTTCATGCCATTATGTAATGCAACACATCACAACTAATCACATCTCGGATGGTATTGTCACCAATAGTCCTCCACATAGTCCAACTGTGCCGGGACGTAGAATGGGTACAACCGGTCTTTCTCTTATCATAACATATCATAACATACCAATGTGCCAGGGATGTAGAATGGGTACAACCTGGACTTTCTCTTACATCGTGCCAGGGACGTAGAATGGGTACAACCTGGACTTCCATACCACATCATGCCGTAACATCATCATGCCATATGAGGACTAAAGGATCATCCAATAACCAATCCACATCAACATCATAAATGCAATGCAACATATTCGTGAATACTAATGCAAACAACCTACTATATCTCATGGCATTCGTGATGCATGGATCATGCTCGAAATTCATATTTCAATTATTTTAAAACTTAAGGTTTATTCCACTCACCTCTGGCTAGCTCTGACAAACTCTGTAGCAGCTGGCTCACTGTTGAGGTCCTCGGTTCCTCGAGTCCGAACCTACACAGGTGGACTCCAATGAGGGACCAAATATACATAAACATAACTCTAATATACTCCCCAAAAACCCCCTAAAACATCATAAAACAACTACATAAAAACATGCAAGAAATGGCTGGACAGGGCACTTTCGGCGGCAGGTTCGGCGGCCGAAAGTCCCTCCAGAGCCGAAAGTCAGGCAGGTTCGGCGGCACCTTCGGCGGCCGAAACTCCCAGACAGAGGCGAAACTCATGCATGTTCGGCGGCACCTTCGGCGGCCGAAAGTCCCAGACAGAGACGAAAGTCTCATTTCGGGGGCAACTTCGGCAGCCGAAAGGCCTGCCTCCCCAGCCATGTTCGGCGGCCGAAAGTGCCTTTGGCTGCCGAACCTGGTTTCTGCCAAAGGGCAGAAACTTGGCTCCTTTATGCACATTTGCCTCCTAACTCTTCCAACATGCATAAAACTCAACCAAAACACGCATACAAGCTCCTAGGGGTCTCAAACTATCAAATACCCCAACTACAATACACATACACCAGCATTTGCAAGCCACATTTGCATAAACTCAAAAATCATCCATAACTCACTAAAAACCTACACATGCATTTCTACCCCATAAAACAACTTAAAACTTACTTAAAACATACAATGAGCTTAAGATCGGCTCTTACCTCTTGAAGATCGAGAGAGAGACGACCTAAGCTCGGAGATCCAAGCAAATGAGCTCCTGAGTTCCCAAAGCTCCAAAACTTGTCTTAAATGCTCAAAACTTGCAATGAGAGGTGAAAACTCAAGAAAAATGGAGGAGATTTGGAGAAAGAACACAAGATCTGGGGAGAGGGAGGTCGGAAGCTAGCTATGGCCGAAAATGGGAGAAAGCTCGCCCATTTCGGCCAAGTGACCCTTTTATAGTGGCTGGCCAGGCCACGTTCGGGGGCCGAAAGCGCTCCCGCATGCATGCCATGTTCGGCGGCCGAACTTGATTTTCGGCGGCCGAACCTGGACTTCCCTCACTCATGCTTTCGGGGGCCTAACGTGCCTCCAAAACGCATGCATGTTCGGCGGCCGAACTTGACTTTCGGCGGCCGAACCTGGGTTTTCCTCCAAAGACTTTTCATGCAAAAACTCATTAAATCTTCATACTTAAAACCATGAAATACCTTAAAACATTTTATGAAAACATGTTTCTACCCTACTAGAGGCTTCCGACATCCGAGATTCCATCGGACGGTAGGAATTCCGATACCGGAGTCTAGCCGGGTATTACACCAGAAACACGGGTGCCACTCTCATCTGGGCTACCAAAGCACCTGTACCAGACAACTCTAACTGTAGACCTTCCTCAATGAGCTTGTAAAACTCCTTCACCACTGGCCTCCTCTCTACCGATATGTGGGATAAACTGCCGAGTGATTTCCGGCTTAAGGCGTCTGCCACAACATTCGCCTTACTCGGATGGTACTGAATCTTGCAATCATAGTCACTCTGCAGCTCTACCCATCTTCTCTGTCTCAAGTTCAAATCTCTTTGACTCAGGATGTACTGTAGGCTCTTATGATCCGTGAAGATCTCACATTTAACCCCATAGAGGTAGTGCCTCCACATCTTGAGTGCAAAGATTATTGCTGCCATCTCCAGGTCATGTGTGGGGTAATTCAACTCATGCTTCTTCAGCTGCCTAGAAGCATAAGCAATCACCCTTTCATTCTGCATTAACACACAATCCAAACCCACTCGGGATGCATCACAGAAAACTGTGAAATCCTCATTGCTAGCTGGCAAAGCGAACACTGGTGCTGACGTTAACCTCTTCTTAAGCTCTTCAAAACTCTCTTCGCACTGGTCAGTCCACACAAACTTCTGATTCTTCCTGGTTAGTCTGGTCAGAGGAGCTGTAATCTTTGAGAAGTCCTAAACGAACCTCCTGTAGTAACCTGCCAAACCCAAGAAACTCCTGATTTCTATCACTGAAGCGGGTCTAGGCCAGTTAGCCACAATTTCTGTCTTCTTGGGGTCCACCTCTATTCCATTCTCTGACACTATATGCCCCAAGAATGAAATGCTCCTCAGCCAGAACTCACATTTAGAGAACTTGGCATACAAGCCATGTTCCCTCAAGGTCTGCAGAACTAACCTCAGATGATGGGCATGCTCCTCTGCATTCCTGGAATACACTAAGATATCATCTATGAAGACAATGACAAAGTGATCCAGGTATTGGCTAAACACTCTGTTCATGAGATCCATGAATGCTGTAGGGGCATTTGTTAATCCGAACGGCATTACAAGGAACTCAAAATGCCCATATCTGGTCCTGAAAGCTGTCTTTGGCACGTCTTCCTCCCTTATCCTCAGCTGATAATACCCCGATCTCAGATCTATTTTGGAGAAACAACCTGCTCCGGCTAGCTGGTCGAATAGATCGTCGATCCTTGGCAAAGGGTACCTATTCTTGGTAGTGACTTTGTTCCACTGCCTGTAGTCGATACAAAGTCTAAGGGATCCATCCTTCTTTCTCACAAACAAAACTGGAGCACCCCAAGGTGAGGTACTCTGTCGGATGAAGCCCTTTTCTACCAGCTCTTGCAACTGTTCTTTCAATTCCTTCAACTCGGCTGGAGCCATCCTGTAGGGAGGGATAGAGATCGGTCTAGTTCCAGGCATCAACTCTATCTCGAACTCTATCTCCCTAGCAGGTGGTAAACCTGGAAGCTCGTCTGGAAAAACATCCTGAAATTCTCTGACAACTGGCACCGAGGCTGGCTCCCTGACCTGACTATCTAGCTCTCTCACATGAGCCAAATACCCCTGACATCCCTTCCTAACCAACCTACGAGCCTGAAGAGCTGATATCAGACCTCTGGGTGTACCCCTCTTGTCTCCTCTGAAGACGACCTCTGACCCGTTCTGATCTCTGAACCTGACTACCTTGTCTCTACAGTCCAAGGTAGCACCATGGGTAGATAGCCAATCCATCCCTAGAATGACGTCAAAGTCTGTCAAATCTAGAACCACAAGGTCGGCGGAGAGGCATCTTCCCTCAACAAAAATTGGACTGTACTGGCAGACTGACTCTGCCACTGACGGGTCACACTTGGGTCCACTGACCATAGGGGACACTCTAACCCAGAGACTATCAGACCCAACCTCTCAACGTCTCTCGGAGCAATAAAAGAATGAGATGCACCCGGGTCCATTAATGCATACACATCAGAACACCCAATGACGAGATTACCTGACACCACGGTGTTGGATGTGTTAGCCTCCTGCTGAGTCATGGTGAAGATCCTGGCTGGAGCTGATGGACCTTCACCTCGGGAACCAGAAGAAGAGGCTACCCCTCTTCCTCTACCTCTGCCACTGCCCTGAGTTGTGGCTGGAGCTGCTAACTGTGCCACACTACCGAAAGCTGTCTGCTGGGGCTGGCCCATAAAAGGTGCTCTAGGACACTCCCGAGCCATGTGTCCCTCCTGTCCACATCTGAAACATGTATTAGTCCCAGCTCGACACACTCCCTTGTGTGGCCTCCCACACCTTAGGCATTCTGTACCATCTGAGCCTGAGCTCGAGCCACCGCCTAATCCCAGACCGAATTTCAACTTACTCCAAAACTTATTCTTCTTCGGCTTCTTGGTGGTGTTATTCCACCTCTTGCTACCTGAGCTCTGAGAAGAGGGACCTGGCCCTCCTCTGCCTGGGGTCTTAACCCCTGAAGACTAGGTCACTGACTGCTTCACTGACTGCTTCACTGACCCCTCAACTATAGCACTCGCCTCCATCCTTCGAGCCATATCCACCACAGTGTGGAAACTTTCCCTCTCAACTGACTGAATCAAAGAGGAGTACCTAGAATGCAGTTTCATAACATTTCTCTTGGCTTTCTTCGAATCTGTATCTAGAGCTTGCCCTGAAAAAGGCAATAGCTCCAAGAATTTATCTGTGAACTCCTCTACACTCATGTGTTCTGTCTGCCTCAACTGCTCAAACTCAATCATCTTCAGTTCTCTGGAACTGTCTGGAAAAGCCCATCCGGCGAACTCATTCGCAAATTCCTCCCATATCATGCCGTCTAGTCTCGGGTCCACGTAACACTTGAACCATTCCTGTGCCTTTTTGCACTTTAAGGTGAACCCCACCATCTGAATGGCCCTGCTGTCATCTGCCCTTAGCTCATCAGTTATTGTCTTCACTACTCTCAGGTACTCAAAGGGATCATCCCCTGACTTGTATTTGGGAGCATCCAGCTGAAGGTAATCTGTCATCTTCACTTTACTCCCACCGGCTGAGCTAGGTCTAGGAGGTTGAGTAACTGGGGCTGCTGGTTTTGTAGGTGGTGAAGGTGGGGGTGCAGCATTCCCCGAGGTAGGGTTTGCCGGGTTAGAATAGAAGGGTGAGGGTGGATAAGCTGGGTACTGTGTGTAAGGTGGATAGAAAGGTGGATAAGGCATGTAGGTAGAGTAGGGGTTAAAGCTGGAGTAATCCGATGTGCCTGCCATCGGATACCCTGAACCCTGCGGGAAGGGTGGATAATGGGGTGGAAAACCATACCCCGAGGCCTGAGCGCCTCCCTGTGACTCCCCTGTCCCTTCTTCCGCCATGCTGACATCCAGATTCCCATCCCTCCTCTGATCCTCTTCCATAACCTCCCTCACATCTGAATAACTTCCTTCTCTATCTGTCCCCCTTCTGCTAGCATCAAAAGACCTTCTAGGGTCCCTTGACACTCTTTCTCTGTTTGATCTACATGACATTGCCTTAGGCAATGCAGGAGGACGGGCGCTCGTGCCCTCATCCTCAGGTGGTACTCTAGTCAATCTTGCAGATCGACGGGTTCCTCTCATTCTGTTTTCTGAAAAACAGTACACAACACTAAAAACATTAGCATCATATGGTTCATGTGGAAACACATGAACCCGCATCACACATATATCATTCATATCATAGCATCAATGCACATGTATATAATCATGGCATTTCACATCATCAAACAAGACAGGACTCAACATCCTATCCTAGTGGACATGATCTTCCTATTGTGCTTGACCTTCTAGAACATCTATGAGCCCGACACTCTAGGTCTGATCCTATGAACCTAGGGCTCTGAATACCATTCTGTAACGACCCGAAAATTGGACCGCTACCAGCGCTAGGATCCAAGTCGGCTTAAGGCCGCCGGGACCCGTAGCAAGCCTGACATGCAACCTGTAAACCTGTTTAATCCCATACATGATCAACAACATACATAAAAATTAAAACTTTTACTTTCGTTCATACACCAAACTCAACCTGTGCATGCACAATACATAATCATAATCATAACCATGACCCCTCTATGGGATCTCATCAATGCCCCAATGGGCGATACAACATATATTGAGTTGGTTCACATAAATATCATAAAACATCTAAGATCATGTATTAAAGGGATAACAACATTCTATGGTCAAGCACACCTCTATCATCCATAAGCCTCATTACATTACATGACTAAACTGTACTTTTACATAACATCAAATACATTTATCATGTCCACACTATCTATTACAAAAAAAACAAGACTTCAATACTCTTGCTGACCTCCTGGTCTACCCTGTACCTGCAAACCTGGGGGATTAGGGAGAGGGGTGAGCTACTAAAGCCCAGTGAGTAGAATAATAAAACATTTAAAACATATGATAACATGGAATGCATCACATCACAGCTAATCACATCAAGGATGAACTTGTCACCAATAGTCCTCTACATAGTCCAACTGTGCCAGAATGTAGAATGGGTCTTGGTCTTTCTCTTACATAGCATAACATAACATTCCAATGTGTCAAAACGTAGAATGGGTCCTGGTCTTTCTCTTACATAGTGCCAGCGAACGTAGAATGGGTCCCACTGGTCTTACATTCCGTACCGTACATATCACATCGTCAAATCATAGATCGAGGACTATGGATCATCCAATGTTCATCCACATCAACAACAATAAAGTATGCAATGTAACATATTCGTGAATTATAATGCAACAACCTAGTATATCTCATGGCATTCATGATGCGTGAATCATGCTAAGACTGATTTATTTATTTTAAAGCATAAGAGTTATTCCACTCACCTCTGGATAGCTCTGACCAGACACTGGGGCAACTGACTCACTGCTGGGGCCCTCGGTTCCTCGGGTCCGAACCTACACAGGTGGACTCAAATGAGGGACCAAACATACATGAACATAACTCTAAACTACTCCCCAAAACCCCCTAAAACATCATGAAACAATCATAGAAAAACATGCAAAGGAAGGCTGGACAGGGCACTTTCGGCGGCAGGTTCGGCGGCCGAAAGTCCCTCCAGAGCCGAAAGTCAGGCAGGTTCGGCGGCACCTTCGGCGGCCGAAACTCTCAGACAGAGACGAAACTCATGCATGTTCGGCGGCACTTTCAGCGGCCGAAACTCCTAGATAGAGACGAAAGTCCTCTTTCGGGGGCAGGCTTCGGCAGCCGAAAGGCTTGCCTCCCAGGCAGGTTCGGCGGCCGAAAGTCCTTCGACTGCCGAACCTGGTTTCTGTCAAAGGGCAGAAACTTGGTTCCTCATGCACATTTGCCTCCCAAAACCATCCAAACATGCATTAGTCCTAATCTACAACATATATACTCAAGCATACAAGTTCCTAGGGGCATCAAACTAACTTAAACCCCATCTACAACACATCAAGCATTCACATCGCTCAAGAATACACATTAAACCCATAAACTCAAAACAACCTAAACATGCATTTCTACTTCATAAACTTGTATAAAACTTGTTTAAAACACATTGTAAGCTAGAGATCGGCTCTTACCTCTTGAAGATCGAGAGTAGAGGCGATCTAACTTGGAGTTGGGAGAGATTTAGCTCCTTAGGTTTCCAAGCTCAAAACTTGACCTTTTGCACAAAAATCTTCAAAACAAGGTGAAAACTAGTGAAAATCGTGAAAGATTTGAAGGAAAGAACTCAAGATCGGTGAGGGGCGGCGGAGAGCTCACCTTGGCCGAAAATGGGGAAAAAGCTCGCCCGTTTTCGGCTAAGGGACCCCTTTATAGGTGGCTGGCCAGGCCACGTTCGGGAGCCGAAAGTGCCTCCGCATGCATGCCATGTTCGGCGGCCGAATATTAGGTTCGGCGGCTGAACCTGGACTTCCCTCACTTATGCTTTCGGGGGCCTAAGGCACACCCGAAGCGCATGCATGTTCGGCGGCCGAACTTGAGTTTTCCTCCAAGGTTGTTTTCATGCAAAAACTCATTTCCTTTTTACTTAAAACCATGAAATACGTTAAAACATTTTATGAAAACATGTTTCTACCCTACTAGAGGCTTCCGACATCCGAGATTCCACCAGACGGTAGGAAATTCCGATACTGGAGTCTAGCCGGGTATTACAAGAAGTGTGCTTGACCATAGTATGTTAGTAATCCCTTTCTATTACATGATCTCAGATGTTATGGATGTTTATGTTAATCAAACTTAATGCATGATTATATCACCCCATTGGAGCATTGATGAGGACTCCAAGGCGGGTTTAATGTTAATGTCTATGTATAGTGCATGCACAGGTTGAGTTTGGTTTATGAATGAAAAAGGAAAAAGTTCAAATTTTTATGTATGTGTTGATCATGTATGGGATTAAACAGGTATTCAGGATGAATGTTTGGCTTGCTACGGGTCCCGGCGGCCTTAAGCCGATCTGGATCCTAGCGCCGGTAGCGGTCCGGTTTATGAGTCGTTACATTTCTTGTCCTTGATCCTTATTTTTAAGGATTGGGCTTTTTTTTCATACTTGACAAGATTAGGATCCTGAACTTTAAACTGTCCTTGATACTAATTAACAACCAATTGTGAGTCACTAAATATAATAGACTTTTGTATACCTTTTTCTACGATGATCCTAAGTGACATTATCACGGCCTCATACTCGACCATATTGTTTGGTACTAAAGGCGAGCTTTGCTGCGTACTAAAGCTTTATTCCATTTGACTTTGCAGGAGAATTCTGATTTGAGAACCCCTGGCTCCACAGACACCATCCACTTGTACCTTCCATTCTTCAACCGTCGGTTTAGAGGTCTCAAAAGGTAAAGTCATTTTTGCAATAAAATAAGCTAAATCCTGGGTTTTCATTGTATTTCTAGGAACATACCCAATGTCATATGCTGATAGCATCACAGCCCAGGTAGACAATCGCTTCACAGCTCTAGACTGTGAAGCACCTTTCGAAGATGATAGTTTGTCCTTACCTCTATAGGATGAGGCCTGAAATAAGGACGAAGCTTTGTGGCAAACATCAAAACTGCGAAGGCCAACTTCTCAAGAGGGATATAATTCAATTCTGCACCCTTTAAGACTTGGCTGGCATAGTAGACAAGGCTTTGCTCTCCCTTGTCTTCTCATATAAGCACTGAGCTTACCGTCTCACCTTCGATGGGCTAGCTTAGCAAAGGTGGACATCATAAAAAAATTTTCAAATTCAGGAATGCCTCAATGCACTCTTCCCCCGCACAAACTTGTTTTTACATTTTAATGCTTTAAAGAACAAGAAACACCTCCTAACTAAGCAAGATATAGATCGACAAAGAGCTATAACCGCCCGTTTAGTTTTTCTATATTATTTATACACTTAGGTGCTTCCATATCTTGTATGACTTTAATTTTATCTGGGTTTGCTTTTATGCCTTTTTCATAGACTATATATCCTAAATAAATTTTCAGCACTTACTCCAAAAGTATATTTTTCAGGGTTGAGTTTCATACCTGCCTTATCTAGTACGTCGAAAACCTTTTAGATGTTGCTTGGGTGATCTTTTAAGGTTCGGATCTTTACCACCATGTCGTCCACGTACACTTTAAATATCATTTGCACCATATCTTTAAAGATACCTGACACCAACCTTTGATAGGTCGCCCTTGTATTCTTTAACCCGAATGACATCACCTTATAACATAAAACCCCTTCATCCAAGATAAAAGCGGTTTTTTCAGCATCCTCAAGGTCCATTTAGACCTAGTGGTATCCTAAAATGGCATCTAAAAAAGAGACCATAACGTGGCATGAGGTAGAATCTACTAACATGTCGATAGAGGGAGTGGATAGTGATCTTTTGGACATGCCTTATTCAGATCAGTAAAGCCCACACACATCCTCCACTTTTCTTTTCACATTTTGACCAGTGCTACATTGGCAAGCCATGTAGGATATTGGACCTCTTTTATTAGACCTGCACTTAAGAGCTTATTAACTTCTTCTTTAATCACCCGTTGTCTCTTTAGGGCAAATTTCCTTTTCTTTTGCCTTACTAGTTTTATTGACTTATGGATGGACAACTTATGGGCGATTAGGATCATATCTACACCTGTTAAATCTTCTGGAGATCAAGCAAATGTGGTTATTATGCTTTTTAGTAATTTTACTAAATTATCTTTTACTACATTACTTAATACAGTTCCAAAGCGTACCTTTTTATTAGCTTCTAATAGGACCTCTTCTATCGGGTCTGCTGGTTTTGGCTTCATATGAGAATCTAGTTTTTTCAATAGATTGATTGGCACCGTTGCCTTCCTAGGTTTTTTCATAGAGTGCCTATAGCATTCTTGTGCTGACTTCTGGCTGCCTCGAATAATAGCTAATCCCCCTGGAACTGGTAACTTTAAACACAAAACACCCATGTTAATAACTATTCCATAGCAATTTAAGACTAGGTGACCGAGTATTACAATGTAGGTAAGTGAAATATCTACCACTGTGAATTTTGCATACAACTTCCACTTTTGCTTATCATCTCCCAACGCAAGTAGGAGATTAATGGTGCGCAGAACTGCTACAATTTTATACCCTAGTTTCACTAATGAGTAGGAGACTTTAGCAAGATTTTTTTTTATCTAAATCTAACTTGTTAAATACTTCTAAAGTGAGAAGGTTGATGGAACTACCTGTGTCTACTAAGAATTGCCTCACGTCATACTTGTTCAATCGAATGCTTATGACTGGCAAGTCATTATGAAAAGACTCTGTCACCTTATATGCTGACTCGAACCTTATCTCTTGCCTTGTCCATGGCTCTTGCTCTATAGACAAGACATCTTTATGGGCACACTTATTCTTGCCTTTATAATCACTAGGGCCACCTACAATCACATGTATAACTCGAATGGGCTCACTATCAACAACATTTTCAGGAGTTCTTACCTTAGGCTCGAGTCATCTATCCTCTCTATCTTTTCTGGCAATCTTTTAGAATATGCCGTCCCTTATCAGTTTTTTGATTTCATCCTTTAACTACCTGCATTCCTCCATTGTGTGCCCGTAATCTTCATAGAATTAACAATATTTTGTCCTGTCTCACCTGCTGGCTTTATCAGGATTGAGTTTGGATGGCCATCTAACCTCTTTGTCATTTTTTCCTAATCCATCTCAAAATATTTGTTTGTAAGTCATTTAATGAAGTATAGTTTTTATACTTACCTCAATCGTCCCTCCCTCGGGATACGAGATAATTCTTCTTATCTCTCTTACAATCTCACCATTTCGACTTTTGAATTTTTATTTGAATTGTCCTCTTATCCTCCTTCAGTACCTGGACTTCATTCTCTAATCAGATGTACTTTTGTGCTTTGTCCATTAGCTGCTGATAAGTAGCTATTGGATTCTTGATCAATGAATCTATAAACTTTATATTGCAAGTCCCTTTCTTTAATACCTCGCATACTATCTCATGATTTAATTATTCGACCTGTATTACTTCAGTATTGAAACGTTAGATAAAACTCCTTAAAGGTTCACCCTCTCCTTGTTGGATTTTTTTTCAAGTCTGAGAAGAGTTTTTTAAAAGGTATACAGATAACAAACTTAGATTTAAATAAAATAACTAGGTGGACTTAATCCTTCTCAGCAGATCGGTTAGACATTTTCATTTCCTTCTTCCTCCATCTCAGAATGAAATAAAAAAAAGGTATCATTTTGTTTCTACTTGGTGGTTTCCATGTCTCTTATAGTGATGTCCAAGGTAGTGTTTTAAGAGTATTGATGTATGAACTTCTTGACTATTTCATCCTAGTCCTTGAGATGTTCAGCTTCTAAACCATGACACTAGGAGGATGAAACCCCTTGAAGATACAAGACAGAGAATTGAGCAACTGGCTCCTTTTTCAGCTAGATGGTCTTATAGCAATGAGATAGGATCTTAAGTGAGCTTTTTGATCCCCGGTACCATCGAACATAGGCATATTAGACATTTTAAGTTTTTCAAGCACACCTTCTTCAACTTGGATGTCAAAGTCTTCAATGTCATAAAACCCTAACTCAATAGCTTGCTTCTTCAAGGTGACATGAAGCTTCCCAAACTTTTTATTTGTTATCTCAAAGTCTTTGGCATGCTTTTTTTCAGTCCTAGCCTCCTTATCTTTATAGTAGTCATCAACATTAAAGAATTTAGTGTCATTCACATTTCCAACTGCAATGGCAACTCCTATTGGGCCTGGCGGTGGAGTTGCAGCTTCAAGGTCTCTTACGCAGGTTACTTTTCAACAGCTTTAAGGAATGTAGTCATCATTTCTTTCAACTTATCATTTAGGGACTCATTCAAAACTTCACTAATCAAGGCTTAGACCTTGTCACATGTTTCAACCATTGCAGGTGTAGGAACTGACTCGTGTTCATGATTAAGGGATCTTATTCTTCTTTGGAGTCTACCACCCTCTCTTATCTAACTTGAAGGATTGGGAGTACTTTTGGTTCTCTTCAAAGCTATGATGGCTATACATCATAAGAGATTAGTATGAATCCATGTGTTAATAATAATGCATGAGCGAACTACTTTATTTATTAGATTGTTATGTTATTGAGGCTCATATATCATATGGAACATTAAGCTTATCTTGATGGGTTCAAATGAATTTTATATTAGAACAGACAATAAAAGATCATGTAAAAGCAAAAAAAGGGACAACTTTATTAATACAGAAGAAAGTGGCACTAATGGCCTTATCACAAAATATATCTCTAGATATTATATTACTAGCCTAACTTTAACAATCCTTAACTAGCTAGGCCTAATGCCCTCAAGAGGAGTGTCTGGATAATAAAGATTTGGCATCTTGGACTTAGAATTGGTGGAAACATTGCACATGATGCATGGTTTGATTGTTAGTCTATAAGCAATTGAGTTGACATTCTAGTTCATCAGGATCTCATTTCAGTTGAGCATTGATTTTCCCATCTCTCCTTATCAACTTAACAAAATAATTGAATTCTTGATCATCCAACAAGTGCCTCAAGGCTTGAATATGTTGAATGAGTGCATTTGTGCCAATTATAAATTCGTCTAACCTCCTTTTACCTTAATAGCTTCCCTCCTTGATCGTTTGTACACCTTAAATGACATCCATAGGCTTCAATAATATAAGATCAATTAGATAAAGAAGATATGTATATGATGAATGAATGCATGGATGAAATACATGAATGCATTGATACTTAACCTCAACCTTACTTGGGACTAGAACTATGTGAACCAGGTAAAATATTTTGGTAGAATTAAAGAACCAGAACTAAAAGTGCCTTCCTTATCCCTCTAATGCTCATGTATAAAAAGGATAGGTGTCTTTGATATTCTAGAACTTTATATACCTATGGCATTATAGTAAATTAAGCTTGTGTCAATAGGGGATTATAGCACAATACGGTTCCTCTCTACTCAATAAACAATGGTTACCTAACCTGAAAGTCAAATATATAAGTGGGCTACCACTTGCCACCTAGGAGATGTAATGGGTTTGGGCTTCTCTTTGCCATAGGTTATATGGCTTTAATAATATTCCACTTTTAGGCTCAAGTTTATTTCCCACTCTTTAGTTTTATAGATCTAATCTACATAGTAAATAGTCAATATGTAGCATGGAAAAAGGGTCCTAAGGCGGCATGTTTATAGAGCTTAGCGTTGGATCTTGTATGGGCTCCTCATTATTTGTTTTGGATTAGTAGATGGCTCCTGCCATGGCTAGGACCCTCAATAGATAGGCCTCCCATTGCCAATCAGATAAAATACAAAGGTGTAAACAATCATCCAATAATATTTTTAATATGCCCAAAGGTACTAGGCGTGCAAGTTGTGGTGCAACTAATTCATACTAGCTCGAGTGAGACTAATACTGTCATATTCCAAAAACTATGGATAGAAATAGAGCAACCATTAGCTTTAAATTGTACCATTCTAAAGTTAGAGTAATTAGCTTCAGGGGAGGTGCTAGCTTAACCTTGAGCTGAATAGGGGAGGTGCTAGCTTATCCATAGCCGTCTGACACACAATTCGCCTATAAATAGAGCACTAAAAATTGTGTTTAGAGGTCTAACTTGCATTTCATATAGAGCTATACATGCAAAGATATAGTTAAAATAAGAGTGACCAATAATAGTATTTTAATATCTTTAAGCTGTAATAACTGAATTATAGAAAACTCAAAAAAGAAAACAGACATATCTTAAAATAAAGCATCCAATGTGATAAGCAAGTCGGAATCAAGTTGTTATCGGGAGGTGCTTAAGGGTTTCCCGACATGCTAGCTTGAGGTGCTTATTAAAATCGACATGCTTGCTTAAATGAAATGAACTTCTAAAGGTTAAAAATGTAAGTTTAGTAGGTCAATCTATGACTATTGAAAGTTTAAAAACTAAATTGAAACATGTGGAAAAGTTTAGTAGGTTAAAGTGTGAATATGGAAAGTTTAAAAGTAAATTCCAAATTTGGCCTCCATCTTTTTCTATTTTTTCACCTAAACCTACCATGTATCACCTAGCCATACATCAAGATATGGCTAAGCATGAAAGGAAAAGGGTTGTCTTCCATTTGTTCCATGCTTGCCGTACCTACACCAAAAAGAAAGAGAAAATTAGTTTGCCTTCTTATCTTTCAACTCCACCATATTTCTCCATAAAGACAAAACCTTCATCCATACAAAATCTTTTCCTAAGTGTAATAACCAGCAAAGAAACCATAGAGAAGGAGGGAAGAATGAGAGAAATTTAGGTGCTTAAGTGATAAGTGATAGAAATTGAAAACTAGGTTAGGTAAACATATTTTTCCATGTTTTCAATCAATTATATGTTATTAAATGAATTAAAACTTATGTTTTTCTTTTTTTTTTTGTAAAGAACAAACTCAAAAGGAGGAACGTGCATCAAAGGGGAAAGGCAAGAAAAAGGAGTAACTAAGGTGTACCTAAAGTTTTTGGACAGAATTGTGCAAAAGGTTTGGTGATTGTATAAAATTCTGTTTTTCCTTTGATTTTCTCATGAATATGTAAAATTAGGGATTGGTTTTGTTCGCTAGAAATGCTCTTTTGATTGTGTGGATTTGTAATATGAATGTTGAAATGATGATTGGAAAGTTTAAGACACATAGATACAACATGGGAGAAAAAACACAAAACTGGCAGAATAGGTTCCAACAGGACAGTCTGTGTTGGAAACCTCATAACTTATTGTGTAATCATTTAAATTAAGCCGAACATGTACCAAATGAAAGCTAAGATAAAAAGATAAAACTTTCATGAAGTGACCAAATTCTGAATCTATAGCTAATTATATGCAAATTGCTAGTGATCCTAAGCTGGTCACAGGGAATTGTGCATTTGAAACATTATGTATCACTTAGACCATAACCAATAATTTACTCAATGAAATGAATTAAGACCAGTGCCAAATGAACCCTGAAACGTATACCTAAAACTTTTTGCAAGAAAGTTAAGCTTGAATCTATATGCAAATGTATGCATATGATATGTTTTGTTAGATTAAAAACAGATACTAGAACTGTTCTGGCTAGAACCTGATTGAGTAGTTAGAAAGGTCAAAATTAGATGCAATATATCTTGTTAAAGAGCTAAGATATAAATACACAAAGTTCATGAAGAAAGGTGAGTCTAATTATGTCCATAAGACGCTTAGAAATGTGACACAATCTCAGGCAAAAACAAACTTAAATCCAAATGTTGACCTAAAAGGGATTGACATGCTAGCTTTGTGGCCAAATTACGCACGTTCTAGCTTGACATGCCTACTTTATGCACGTGCTAGCTTAATAGACTAAAACTTTACACACATGTTCTTGATAAAATAGTAATATGTTCATGACTGAATATTATGTTCATGAGTGAATATGGTCTATTACATACATATGTATGCTCTTAAGGACTCTTTTTATCTACGTGCTTACTTGTGAATAAAAAGTTCGACATACTTGCTTTTTTCAACATGTTATGCTTCTAAATGAATAATTTTGATACCAATAAATATTTAACATGTAAATATGCATTCTTGGCCCTAGTAAACCTCAGTGGGAGTCATAGATAGAATAAGGGTATGGCATGCCATATACAGTTTAGCAGTACTGCGCTCTAATGGGCTACATGATATGATATTTTCGACACATTATGTGTCATACAGTTTCCCGGCTTTTTAGCCATACAAGCACAGCATTCGGCCCCCAGGCCATACAATTTGACACTTTGTGCTATACAGATACAATTTTCCCTTATCTAGCTAGATGATCATGCGAAGAGTTTATAGAGGCTAAAATTATATGACTTGTTAATACCTTACAAGCGTGCACACAAGATGGTTGCCATAATATGAATGACCTCACAGTTAGACAACTGCATGACTTGATTCATCCACTTTTCACCCATTGACACGTAAAATTTTCACTTGACTTATTAAATGATTTCATTGTATTTGTCATGAGTATTCGTACTTATATTTGAATGTATATATATTGTTATTCACCCACTAGGCATAAGCTCGACGCATTGGACTTTCCATGCAGAGGTAATAGATAGATGAAGTAACAGTCAAGAGGTCTGGTTCTGCTTCAGCACGGAGACATCATCATAACCAGTTATTCACAAGTTTTGTACAGAGGTTGTTTATGTTTGGCATGTACATTAGTAGTCTACCAATAGTCTGTAAATGAGTGTTGAAAATAGTACGAACATAAATAAACGTGTTTACTATTTTAAGTTATTATGTTCTATTTATGGATTTAATAGTGTGAAATGAGTAAATATTGAGATTTTATGACTATTTTTCATAGGGATAATTGCTAATAAACAGGGAAGACTCTTGCAGTTTCTCTATTTAAAATTGTTTTGTGAATCAACATGCATTTAAACAAACTAAAGAACAATTTATAATGTAAAAGCTAACTTAAGTCCACATATATAATTGCATGTAGTATAGTATGTGACATCATTTACAAAGCTATTTTATAGACAGGTAAGGGGTGTTATATTTTTTGGTATCAGAGCAGAGGTTTAGGCGGTTCTAGGATATAGCATAATTGAATATACATGGCAAATGTGTCAAGGTTATGATGTATCTCTATAAAATTGATGCAGAATTATTTTGTGTCTTTAATTGTTTACAAAGGATGTCTGAGGAATCACAACGTGCTATGGATGACAAGGTGGGAACTCATGCCCCCTCAGAGCGCGTTGAGCCAGCAGTTGCACCATCTCCTCCTGGTGGAGATAGGCCAGGACAGGGTGCATTTTTACAACAGCTGGCAGATATGTTTAGACGAGTTTTAGGGGCAGCACCTCAGGTGCCACCACCAATTGTAGTACATGTGCAAGCTCCTGCTAGACCACCAATAGACAAGTTTAGAAAAAATGGAGCTATCGAATTTAAAGGTAGAAGAGAAGATGATGCTCCAGCAGCGGAGTACTGGCTACAAAGTACAGAGAGAGTGTTGCAGCAGCTCCAATGCACACCACTAGATAGTGTGGCTTGTGCAGTTGCTTTGTTACAAGAGGAGGCCTATCAGTGGTGGGACACCACATCACAGACAGTGCAACCTGAGCAGCGAACTTGGGAATTCTTTCTGGCTGAGTTTCGGAAGAAGTATATTGGAGATTTATATCTAGATGAAAAGAGAAGAGAGTTCATGTATTTGAGACAAGGCAAGATGACTAATAGTGAGTAAAGTATATAGGGATTGTCCTATATCCATCCATGGTCAGACTTTCCATGGTGATTTGATAGAGTTACCCTTTAGAGAATTTGATGTAATCCTTAGTATGGACTGGTTATCTAGGCATTGGGTAATAGTGGATTGCAGATAAAAAAGAATTATATTGAAAACACTTGCAGATCACGATGTGGTAGTTGTAGGGGAGAGGTCAGATTACCTGTCTAATATTATATCAACCGCTACAGCTAGGAGATTAATCAGTAAGGGTTGTGAAGTCTACCTAGTCTGTGCACTTAAAACCAAAAAGGAGAATTCATGTGTGCATGACATATCCACAGTGTGTGATTTCTCTGATATTTTTCCTGATGATCTTCCTGGATTACCACCAGAGAGAGAGGTGGAATTTATCATAGATGTTATACTAGGCACTGCACCTATCTTTATTGCTCCTTATAGGATGGCACCTACTGAACTAAAAGAGTTAAAAATATAATTACAAGAATTGCTTGATAAAGGTTTCATACGACCTAGTATCTCACCTTGGGGCGCACCTGTATTGTTTGTAAAAAAGAAGGATGGGACACTAAGGTTGTGTATAGATTACAGGCAACTAAATAAGGTGACAATTAAAAATGGATAACCTTTGCCTCGAATAGATGGCTTGTTTGATAAGCTAAAAGGAGCAAGTGTCTTTTCTAAAATTAATTTGAGATCGGGTTATCATCAGTTGAAGATAAAAGAAGCAGATGTCTCTAAAACTGCTTTTAGAACCCGATATGGACATTATGAATTTCTTGTTATGCCTTTTGGGTTGGCTAATGCTCCTACAGCTTTCATGGATCTGATGAACAACATCTTCCATCCCTACCTGAATCAGTTTGTAGTAGTGTTCATAGATGATATCTTAATATACTCAAAGACTGAGGAAGATCGTGATCAACATTTGAGGATAGTATTACAGACTCTGAGAGAGAAACAACTTTATGTCAAGCTTAGTAAATGTGAGTTTTGGCTAAATGATATATCCTTTCTTGGGCATGTTGTGTTAGCTGAAGGAATCATAGTAGACCCTAAAAAGATAGAAGCTATCATTGAATGGAAATCACCTAAGAACATATCAGAAATTAGGAGTTTTCTGGGTTTGGCTGGATACTATAGGCAGTTTGTAAAGGGATTTTCAATCATTGCGGCCCCATTGACTAAATTGTTGCATAAGAATGTTAAGTATGATTGGGATGACAAATGCCAGAGGAGTTTTGAAAAGCTTAAAAAGATGCTTACAGAGGCACCTATCCTTACATAGCCAGAATCGGGTAAAGATTTTGTGATCTACAGTGATGCCTCACTTGATGAACTAGGTTGTGTACTCATGCAAAGGGGAAGGTAGTTGCTTATGCTTCAAGACAATTAAAGCCACATGAGAAGAACTACCCTACCCATGATTTAGAGTTAGCAGCCATAGTCTTTGCATTAAAGATATGGAGGCATTACTTGATGGAGAAAAATGTTATATCTATACAGATTATAAAAGTTTAAAATATTTACCCACACAAAAGGAGCTTAACCTGATACAGAGAAGATGGTTAGAGTTGCTTAAGGATTATGACTACATTATTGACTATCATCCAGGTAAGGCCAATCCAGTAGCAGATGCACTTAGCATGAAATCCTTAGCTGCTCTAAGAGTTTTGAATGCTCATCTATCTTTAGCTAATGATGGGGCTATCATAGTAAAACTGAAGCTCAGACCCAATCTACTTCAACAAGTCTAGGAAGCACAGAAAGGGGATACCGAGATAGCTTTGTGAATAAGGCAAGTCTAAGAGGGGAAAAAGCATAAACATGTGGTTCGGGATGATGACTAGTTGTATTACGAGGGTAGAATATGTGTACCTAATGTTGATGACCTAAGGAAGAACATTCTGGATGAAGCACACAGTAGTTCATATGCTATGCATCCTGGTAGCATTAAAATGTATCAAGATTTGAAATTGCATTATTGGTGGCCATGTATGAAGAAAGAAATAGTTGAATTTGTGGCTAAATGTCTGACTTGTCAATAGGTGAAAGCTGAGCATCAAGTTCCATATGGTCTTTTACACCCTATTTTCATACCAAAATGGAAGTGGGATAGGATCACTATGGATTTTGTTGTGGGATTGCCACTGACACCAAGAAAAAAAGATGCCATCTGGGTGATTGTAGATAGATTGACTAAGTCATCACATTTCTTACTAGTGAGAACCGATTATTCATTGGAAAAATATGCAGAACTATACATCAATGAACTAGTTCGGTTACATGGAGTACCTCTTTCCATTATTTCAGATAGGGACCTGAGGTTCACATCTAGATTTTGGGAGAAATTACATGAAGCACTAGATACTAAGTTGAACTTTAGTACAACTTTTCATCCCCAAACAGATGGGCAATCTGAAAGGGTAATTCAAATACTAGAAGATATGCTTAGAAGTTGTGTTATTGAATTCGAAGGGAGCTGGGAGAGATACCTTCCATTGATTGAATTTGCATACAACAATAGTTATCAAGCAAGTATCAAAATGGCACCTTATGAAGCATTGTATGGAAGGAAATGTAGAACTCCATTGTGCTGGACAGAACTCAGTGAGGCTAAATTGATAGGTCCAGATTTGGTGAGGGAAATAGAAGAGAAAGTTAGAATTATCAAGGAAAGGTTGAAAGCAGCTTCAGATAGACAGAAATCTTATGCAGATTTGAAGAGAAAAGATATAGCATATGAAGTTAGAGATAAAGTGTTTCTTAAAGTCTCTCCATGGAAAAGGGTGGTTAGATTTGGCAAAAAGGGAAAGTTAAGTCCTAGATTTATCGGTCCATATGAGATAATTGAACATGTGGGTCCGGTAGCCTACAAGTTAGCATTACTCCCAGAATTAGATAAGATACATAATATCTTCCATGTATCCATGCTGAGAAGATACAAATTTGATCCTTCTCATGTCATATCTTCTAAGACAATTAATATTTAACCTGATTTGACTTATGAGAAGGAACCAGTGAAGATTTTAGCACGAGAAATAAAGGAACTAAGAAAAAAGAAGATTCCATTAGAGAAGCTTGTTTGGAGAAACTACAAAATAGAGGAAACTACATGGGAAAGTGAGGAATTAACGAGGCAACAACACCCCTAGCTATTCATGACAGGTAAATTTCGAGGACAAAATTTTTTTTTAAGGAGGGGAGAATTGTCACATTCCAAACCTACAGATAGAAATATAGCAACCATTAGCTTTAAATTGTACCATTCTAAAGTTAGAGTAATTAGCTTCAGGGGAGGTGCTAGCTTAACCTTGAGCTGAATAGGGGAGGTGCTAGCTTATCTATAGCCGTCTAACACACAATTCGCCTATAAATAGAGCACTAAAAAGTTATGTTTAAAGGTCTAACTTGCATTTTATATAGAGCTATACATGCAAAGATAGAGTTAAAATAAGAGTGATCAGTAATAGTATTTTAATATCTTTAAGATGTAATAACTGAATCATAGAAAAGCTCAAATAAGAAAACAGACAATCTTAAAATAAAGCATCCAATGTGATAAGCAGGTCGGAAACAAGTTGCTATCCAGAGGTGCTTAAGGGTTTCCCAACATGCTAGTATGAGGTGCTTATTAAAACCGACGTGTTTGCTTAAATGAAATGAATTTCTAAAGGCTAAAAATGTAAGTTTAGTAGGTCAATCTATGAATATTGAAAGTTTAAAAACTAAATTGAAACATGTGAAAAAGTTTAGTAGGTTAAAGTGTGAATATGGAAAGTTTAAAAATAAATTCCAAGTTTGGCCTCTATCTTTTTCTATTTTTTCACCTTAACCTACCATGTGTCACCTAGCCATACATGAAGATATGACTAAGCATGAAAGGAAAAGGGTTGTCTTCCATTTGTTCCATATTTGCCGTACCTACACCAAAAAGAAAGAGAAAATTAGTTTGCCTTCTTATCTTTCAACTCCGCCATATTTTTCCATAAAGACAAAACCTTCATCCATGCAAAATCTTTTCCTAAGTGTAATAACTAGCAAAAAAACCATAGAGAAGGAGTGTAACAGCCTGAAAATCGGACCGCTACCGGCGCTAGGATCTAGATCGACATAAGGTCGTCGGGACCCGTAGCAAGTCTAACATACATCCTGTACATCTGGTATAATCCCATACATGATCAAACATAAACATAAAAACTTTAAAACATAAAACTGAAAACTTTTTCTTTCTTTCAAACACCAAGCTTAACCTGTGCATGCACAACTCATAATCATACACCCCAACACTAGAGTTCTCATCAAATACTCTCGTGGGGTAACATACATTAAGCTTGGCTATCATGCCTCATAATAAAACATACATAAGGACCATGTACAAAGGGATTAACCACACTTCCAGGGCAAAACACAACTCTATCTATTACATTACATTATAACATTTTACATTTCATTACATATCTTTACCTTACATCATGTCCACTACTAATCTATTACATAAACATGACCATAGACATAACCTGCTGATCTCCTGACTATCTCTGACCCTGCAAACCTGGGGTTAGGGGAGAGGAGTGAGCTATAAAGCCCAGTGAGCAGAACTATAGAGAAAACAGTTTATTATAATATATGCTTTCATGACATGCATCACATCACAAACAATACACATCAAGGATGAATTCGTCACCATTAGCCCTCTACATCTAGATCTCATCTCATAACAAGTCCAACAATGCTCTATGCCAGAGGCGATACGGCCACACCTGGACTTCTTTCCATCTCTATGCCAGGGGCGATACGGCCACACTTGGTCTTTCCATCTCATATCATGCCATATATGTCCTATCATGTCATATCATGTTATATCATAACACATCATACTGAGGGCTAATGGATCATCCAATATTCATCCATATCATCATCACCGTATTATGCAATGCAACATATTCGTGAACTCTAATGCAAACAACCTATTTCATAATCATGGTATTCGTGATGCATGAACATGCTTAGAACATTTAATTTCTTTAATATTAAAAGAGTTATGTTCTACTCACCTTGATTAGCTCTGGACCGACTCTGAAGCAGCTAACACTGCTAAACACCTCGATTCCTCGGGTCCGATCCTACACAGGTGGACTCCAGTGAGGTGCCAAACATACTCTAAACAACTTCACAAACAACTACCCAAAAACCCCCTAAAACATCCTTAAAACAATCATAGAAAACACCCATGAAAGGGTTGGACAGGGCACTTTCGGTGGCACTTTCGGCGGCCGAAGGTCCCTTCCAGAGACGAAAGTCAGGCACTTTCGGCGGCCGAACATCACCTTCGGCGGCCGAAAGTCTGCTCCAGCTCCGAAACACAACTTTCGAGGGCAAGGTTTGGCGGCCAATCCATGCGTCCATAGGCAGGTTCGGCGGCCGAAACCACCTTCGGCGGCCGAACCTGAGTTTTTCCAGAACTCAGCCCTTGTGCATACAAGCCTCCCAACCCCCCAAAACAAGCATCCAACCTCATAAGACATGCATAAACTTCTCAAAACCAAGCATAAACCCTTAGTCATGCATAAAGGAGCTTAACGACTAGATTAAACTCCAAAAACAACTTCCAAAGCATACATAAATAGTTTATGACCCACATAGGCCAAAACCATCAAAACAACCCATAATCTGACTTGCTCTTTCCCAATCATGCATACACTCTCCCACATGCATAACCTAGCTTAAACCTTCAACATAACATCACATAAACACATATTGGGCACAAAACCCACATAAACCCTAACATGCATATCTACCCATACTCAAGCATTAAAACTCCTTAAAACTTCATTAAAACATAAAGAAAAGCATAGATCTACACTTACCTCTTGAAGATCAAGGGTTGGTGTGATCTCTAACTTGGAGATGGGAGGAAACAAACCCCTTGGGTCTCCAAGCTCCAAACTTGATCTTTGAACTCAAAACTCTTCAAAACAACCATGAAACTTATAAAAACGTGAAGGATTGAAGAAAAAGCATAAAAATGACTAGAGGAGGACATGAACACACCTAAGCTCGAGAATGGGGAGAAAACTCGCCCATTTTCGGTCTCAGGGCCTTTTATAGGTGGCCTGGTCGACGACCTTCGGCAGCCTAACGTGCCTCCTAAACTCATGCATGTTCGGCGGTCGAACTTGAGGTTCGGCGGCCGAACCTGGTTTCTACCCTCACACTTTCAGAAGCCTAAAGCACTCCTGAAACAGCCCCATGTTCGGCAGCCGAACTTGACTTTCGGCGGCCGAACCTGGCAAATGCCTCCTTAGCCTAAACTTTTCAAAACTCAGTTTCCTTTCCATTGAAAACCATAAAATCAAGTGAAAACATTTTAGAAAACACATTTTAACCCCCTAGAAGACTCTGGCATCTCCAACATTCCAGGTTCCAATGGAGATTCCGCCGGAAAGTCGGGATTCCGATGCCAGGATCTAGCCGGGTATTACATTCTTCCCACCTTTAAGAACATTCGTCCCCGAATGTTCAAACAAACAGGCACATGCATAAACATAACATAAGCACAATCATAACAACACATAAGCTCTAATCTATAAAGAAACACGGTATCACTGGAGTATGAACCCTCGGTCTCCCTGGCGCACTTTTCATCTTAAGGTGATTCTAAGGGACTTTCACCATCGGGATTTCCTTGTTTCCACCCGTTCTAACTTGGGTGTCTGCGGTCCGCACAAGCTGCTCCACATAGGTGAGATCCTCTACGATCTTCACCTCTGGTTCCTTCCAGAACCTCACTCGGACCCGACACGAATTCGTACACCGTGGAAACATGGAAAAACGGATGGATCTCTTCCATTGAAGTGGGCAAATCTAACTCGTGAGATACATTCCCCAAATCCTTTGCAGGATTTCAAAGGGTCCAATGTATTTGGGAGCTAATTTACCTTTCTGCCCATAACGAATCACCCTCTCTTTAGGAGACACCTCCAGCAAACCACAACTTTCTCGAGAACCTCATCATGCTCACTCAGCGCACTCTGATAAAACTCTTCTTTCTTGTGAAACTCTACATACCTCTTGCGGGCAATTTTCATAACTCTCCTGCTAACTCACAGCAGTTCTGATTCCTCTTTTTCTGACCATGCAGTTATTACCCATTTTCTCTGCCTCAGATTCTCCTCCCTTGACTCAAGATTTATCGCAAGCTCTTTCGATCTGTAAGGATCTGTCGTCATACCTTATACAAGTATCGCCTCCACATCTTGAGTGCAGAGATTACCATCGCCATCTCTAGATCAAGTGTAAGATGATTCAACTCATGCTTCTTCAGATACCTAGAAGCATAAGCAATCATCCTGCCACTTCACACTTACACACAATCTAGTTCCACCCGGAACGCATCACAAGATACTGTGAAATCTTCATTACTGGTGGACAGAGCCACCACTGGTGCTGACATCAACATTTCCTTCGGCTCTTCAAAGCTCTCTTCATACTGAGTAGACCACACAACCCTCTGGTTCTTGATCCACCTGGCCATAGGAGCGGCAACCTAGAGAAATTCTAGATGAAACTCCAGTAGGTAGCCTGCCCAACCCAAAAAGCTCTTGATCCATGTCACTACAATGGGCCTGGGCTAGTCAGCTACAACTTCAACTTTCTCGGGTCTACTTCCACTTTTCTTTTTCTGACATACCATGACCCAAGAAAGATATGCTCCTTGACCGGAACTCACATATGGAGAACTGGCATCCTAGCCATGTTCTCTCAGGATCTGTAATCCTGATTTCAGATCATGGGCATACTCTTCTGTGTTCTGGAACTCACCGAGGTACCGTCAATGAAGACAATAACGGAGTGATCCAGAGACCGACTAAAACTCTACTTATGAGATCCATGAATGCTGTAGGGGCGTTCATTAACCCGAACGACATTCCTAGGAACTCAAAGTGCCCATATCTGGTTCTAAACACTGCTCTCTGTACATCTTCTTCCTGATCCTTTACTACTAGTACCCGAACTTCAGATC
The DNA here is from genome assembly GCF_001659605.2 of Manihot esculenta. Lineage (NCBI taxonomy): Eukaryota > Viridiplantae > Streptophyta > Magnoliopsida > Malpighiales > Euphorbiaceae > Manihot > Manihot esculenta. Next base: position 12,979,265 of record NC_035177.2, read on the forward strand.
TATCCTAAAAAGACGACCAACTCCTGCTAGCTGGTCTAAATAGATCGTCGATCCAAGGTAACCGATACTCATTCTGGGTAGTGACTTCGTTCGACCGCCTGCAGTCAATACAAAACCTTAAGGATTCATCCTTCATTCTCATAAACAACACTAGAGCACCTCTATGTGAGATACTCGGTCGGATGAAACTCTTACCTACCAACTCTTGCAACTGATCCTTTAGCTCTTTCAACTTCTTTAACTCTACAGGTACCATCCTGAAGGGAGGGGTAAAGATGGGTCTGGTTCCATCGTCACTTTAACTTCGAACTCTGTCTCCCTAGCAAGTGGTAAACCTGACGGCTCGTCTGGGAAAACATCTAAAAACTCTCTAACAACGGGCACTGAGGCTGGCTCCCTGACCTGACTGCTATACTCTCTTACATAAGCTAGAAACCCCTGACAACCTCTCCTGAGCAACCTACGAGCCTATAGGACTGATATCAAACCTCTAGGTATCCTTACTCTGTCCCCTCTAAGGACTACCTCTGATCCATCCTGACCTCTGAACCTGACTACCTTGTCTCTGCAGACTCAGATAGCACCACTAGTAGAAGAACCAATCCAACCCTAGAATGACGTCAAACAGTCAAATGTAGAACCGCTAGGCCAGCTGGAAGGCATCTACTCTACCGGCAGACTGACTCTGCCACTGATGGATCACACTTGGGTCCACTGACCCAAAGGGAATACCCTAACCCATAGGCTATCAACCCGACCTATCTACGGCTCTCGAAGCCACAAGGAAAGAGAAACACATCAGGGTTTATAAAAGCATACACATCAAACATAAGAGAGTGAGATTACCTGTCACCATCATGTCCGGTGTGTTAGCTTCTTGCTGCGTCAAGGAGAAGATCCGAGCTGGAACTGATGGACCTTCACCTAGGAAACCTGCTGAAGGAGGGGCCGTCCCCCTTTCTCTGCCTCGACCACTACCCTGAAACATGGCTGGAACTGATGGCTGTGCCATACTGCCTGGAGTTGTCTGATGGGACGATGCCATAAAAGCTGCCTTAGGACACTCCCGAGCTATGTGTCCCTCCTGGCCGCATCTGTAACATGCTGTAGTCCCAAACCGACAGACTCTCTTGTGCGGCCTACCGCACCTTGCACACTCTGCAACCTCTATGCCTGAGCTCGAGCCTCCTCCTAATCCCAGACCAGACTTTACCCGATTCCAGAACTTGTTCTTCTTTGATCTTCTGAGACCTCTATCTCCCTTCTTACCTTTCGTGACATCCTCGCCCAGAGAGGAGAGATTAGCATCACTTGTCCCCGGGATTTTGAGACCCGAAGACTGTGCCACTGACTGCCTAACTGTCCCTTGAATGATGGCACTAGTCTCCATTTTCCGTGCCATATCCACTATAGTATGGAAACTCTCCCTTTCTGCTGATTGAATCAACGAGGAATACCTGGAGTGAAGCTTCATAACATATCTCCTAGACTTCTTCAGGTTTGTGTCAAGACCTTGTCCTGCAAACGGCAATAGCTCCAGGAACCTGTCTGTAAACTCATCTACACCCATCTCTTTCGACTGCCTTAGCTGCTCGAACTCGATCATCTTCAATTCTCTGGAACTATCTGGAAATGCCCATCCTGCAAACTCATTGGCAAACTGCTCCCAGGATAAGCCTTCCAACCTTGGGTCCACATAGTTTTTGAACCATTCTCTTGCCTTCTTGCATTTCAATGTGAACCCCGCCATCTGGATGGCTCTACGATCACTTGCTCCCAACTCATCAATTATCATCTTCACCGTTCTGAGGTACTCAAAAGGGTCATCACCTGATTCAAACTTGGGGGCACCCAACTTTAAGTAATCTGTCATCTTTACTTTACCCCCAACTAATGAACCAGGTTTGGGTATCTGGACATCAGGGACAATTGGCTCTGCTGGTGGAGGAGGAGGTGCAGCATTCCCTGGGTTAGGGTTTGCTGGACCTGGGTAAAAAGATGAGGATGGAAACATGGGGTACTGTGCGTATGGTGGGTAAAAGGGAGGGTAGGGCATAAAGGTGGGGTATGGGTTATAGCTAGAGAAATTCGACGTGCTTCCCATCGGATACCCAGGCCCCTGAGGATAGGGTGTATACTGTGGTGGAACAAAGCCCGAGGCCTGAGTGCCTCCTTGGGACTCTCCCATATCCTCTTCTGACCTACTCACGCCCAAACTGCTATCTCTTCTCTAGTTATCCTCCTCTACTCCCATCACATCCGCTGACATACCACCGTGAACTGATCTCCTCCGACTTGCCTCAAAAGACCTTCTAGGGTCCCTTGATGTACCTTCTCTGCTTGTTCTACAAGATCTTGCCCTCTGCAGAGCAGAGGGATGGGCGTCCATGCCCTCATTCTCTGGCGGAGCTCCAGTCAATCTAGCAGATCGACGAGTTCCTCTCATCTTGACTTCTGAAAGCATAACATATCACATAAACATTAGCATCATACGGTTCATGTGGAAACACATGAACCTACCTCACATACATAGCATAACATTAATGCACATGCATATTATCATGGCATTTCACATCATCATACAAGACAGGACTCCACATCCTATCCTAGTGGACATGATCTCTCCTATTGTGCTTGCCCTTCTATAACCTCTATGAGCCCGACACATTATAGGTCCGACCATGTGAACCTAGGGCTCTGATACCATTCTGTAATAGCCCGAAAATCGGACCGCTACCGGCACTAGGATCCAGATCGACATAAGGTCGCCGGGACCCGTAGCAAGCCTAACATACATCCTGTACATCTGGTATAATCCCATACATGATCAAACATAAACATAAAAACTTTAAAACATAAAACTGAAAACTTTTTCTTTCTTTCAAACACCAAGCTTAACCTGTGCATGCACAACTCATAATCATACACCCCAACACTAGAGTTCTCATCAAATACTCTCGTGGGGTAACATACATTAAGCTTGGCTGTCATGCCTCATAATAAAACATACATAAGGACCATGTACAAAGGGATTAACCACACTACAAGGGCAAAACACAGCTCTATCTATTACATTACATTATAACATTTTACATTTCATTACATATCTTTACCTTACATCATGTCCACTACTAATCTATTACATAAACATGACCATAGACATAACCTGCTGATCTCCTGACTATCTCTGACCCTGCAAACCTGGGGTTAGGGGAGAGGAGTGAGCTATAAAGCCCAGTGAGTAGAGCTATAGAGAAAACAGTTTATTATAATATATGCTTTCATGACATGCATCACATCACAAACAATACACATCAAGGATGAATTCGTCACCATTAGCCCTCTACATCTAGATCTCATCTCATAACAAGTCCAACAATGCTCTATGCCAAGGGCGATACGGCCGCGCCTGGACTTCACATAACTCTATGCCAGGGGCGATACGGCCACACCTGGACTTCTTTCCATCTCTATGCCAGGGGCGATACGGCCACACCTGGTCTTTCCATCTCATATCATGCCATACATGTCCTATCATGTCATATCATGTTATATCATAACACATCATACTGAGGGCTAATGGATCATCCAATATTCATCCATATCATCATCACCGTATTATGCAATGCAACATATTCGTGAACTCTAATGCAAACAACCTATTTCATAATCATGGTATTCGTGATGCATGAACATGCTTAGAACATTTAATTTCTTTAATATTAAAAGAGTTATGTTCTACTCACCTTGACTAGCTCTGGACCGACTCTGAAGCAGCTAACACTGCTAAACACCTCGGTTCCTCGGGTCCGATCCTACACAGGTGGACTCCAGTGAGGTGCCAAACATACTCTAAACAACTTCACAAACAACTACCCAAAAACCCCCTAAAGCATCCTTAAAACAATCATAGAAAACACCCATGAAAGGGCTGGACAGGGCATTTTCGGTGGCACTTTCGGCGGCCGAAGGTCCCTTCTAGAGACGAAAGTCAGGCACTTTCGGCGGCCGAACATCACCTTCGGCGGCCGAAAGTCTGCTCCAGCTCCGAAACACAACTTTCGGGGGCAAGGTTTGGCGGCCAATCCATGCGTCCATAGGCAGGTTCGGCAGCTGAAACCACCTTCGGCGGCTGAACCTGAGTTCTTCCAGAAATCAGCCCTTGTGCATACAAGCCTCCCAACCCCCCAAAACAAGCATCCAACCTCATAAGACATGCATAAACTTATCAAAAACAAGCATAAACCCTTAGTCATGCATAAAGGAGCTTAACAACTAGATTAAACTCCAAAAACAACTTCCAAAGCATACATAGATAGTTTATGACCCACATAGGCCAAAACCATCAAAACAACCCATAATCTCACTTCTCTTTCCCAATCATGCATACACTCTCCCACATGCATAACCTAGCTTAAACCTTCAACATAACATCACATAAACACATATTGGGCACAAAACCCACATAAACCCTAACATGCATATCTACCCATAATCAAGCATTAAAACTCCTTAAAACTTCATTAAAACATAAAGGAAAGCATAGATCTACACTTACCTCTTGAAGATCGAGGGTTGGTGTGATCTCTAACTTGGAGATGGGAGGAAACAAACCCCTTGGCTCTCCAAGCTCCAAACTTGATCTTTGAACTCAAAACTCTTCAAAACAACCATGAAACTTATAAAAACATGGAGGATTGAAGAAAAAGCATAAAAATGACTAGAGGAGGACATGAACACACCTAAGCTCGAGAATGGGGAGAAAACTCGCCCATTTTCGGTCTGAGGGCCTTTTATAGGTGGCCTGGTCGACGACCTTCGGCAGCCTAACGTGCCTCCTAAACTCATGCATGTTCGGTGGCCGAACTTGAGGTTCGGCGGCCGAACCTGGTTTCTGCCCTCACACTTTCGGAAGCCTAAAGCACTCCCGAAACAGCCCCATGTTCGGCTGTCGAACTTGACTTTCGACGGCCGAACCTGGCAAATGCCTCCTTAGCCTAAACTTTTCAAAACTCAGTTTCCTTTCCATTTAAAACCATAAAATCAATTGAAAACATTTTGGAAAACACATTTTAACCCCCTAGAAGACTCTGGCATCTCCAACATTCTAGGTTCCAATGGAGATTCCGCCAAAAAGTCGGGATTCCGATGCCAGGATCTAGCCGGGTATTACAAGGAGGGAAGAAGGAGAGAAGTTTAGGTGCTTAAGTGATAAGTTGTAGAAATTGAAAACTAGGTTAGGTAAACATATTTTTCCATGTTTTCAATCAATTGTATGTTGTTTAATGAGTTAAAATTCATGTTTTCTTATTCTTTGTAAAGAACAAACTCAAAAGGAGGAAGGTACATCAAAGGGGAAAGGCAAGGAAAAAGAGTAACTAAGGTGTACCTAAAGTTTTTGGACAGAATTGTGCAAAAGATTTGGTGATTGTATGAATTTCTATTTTTCCTTTGATTTTCTCATGAATATGTAAAATTAGGGATTGGTTTTGTTTGCTGGAAATGCTCTTTTGATTGTGTCGAGTTGTAATATGAATGTTGAAATGATGATTGAAAGGTTTAAGACACATAGATACAACATAGGAGCCAAAAACACAAAACTGGTAGAATAGGTTCCAACAGGACAGCCTGTGTTGGAAACCTCATAACTTATTGTGTAATCATTTAAATTAAGCCTAACATGAGCTAAGACAAAAAGCTAAAACTTTCATAAAGTGACAAAATTCTGAATCTGTAGCTAATTATATGCAAATTGCTAGTGATCCTAAGCTACTAACAGGGAATTATGCATCAGGAACAATATGTATCACTTAGACCATAACTAATGATTTACTCAATGAAATGAATTAAGACTAGTGCCAAATGAATCCTGAGAAGTATACCTAAAACTTTGTACAAGAAAGTTAAGCTTGAATCTGTATGCAAATGTATGCATATGATATGTTTTGTTAGATTAAAAATAGATACCAAAACTGTATTGGCTAGAATTTGATTGAGCAGCTTGCAAATAAAAATTCATAACTTAAGTTAGAAAGGTCAGAATTAGATGCAATATATCTTGTTAGAGAGCTAAGATATAAATACACAAAATTCATGAGAAAGGTGAGTCTAATTATGTCCATAAGACACTTAGAAATGTGACACAATCTCAGGCAGAAACAAACCTAAATCTAAATGTTGACCTAAAAGGGATTGACATGCTAGCTTTGTGGCCAAATTACGCACGTACTAGCTTGACATGCCTGCTTTATGCACGTGCTAGCTTAATAGACTAAAACTTTACACACATGTTCTTGATAAAATAGTAATATGTTCATGACTGAATATTATGTTCATGAGTGAATATGGTCTATTACATACATATGTATGCTCTTAAGGACTCTTTTTATCTACGTGCTTACTTATGAATAAACAGTTCGACATACTTGCTTATTTCAACAGGTTATGTATCTAAATGAATAATTTTGATACCAATAAATATTTAACATGTAAATATGCATTCTTGGCCCTAGTAAACCTCAGTAGGAGTCATAGATAGAATAAGGGTATGGCATGACATATACAGTTTAGCAGTACTGCGCTCTAATGGGCTACATGATATGATATTTTCGACACATTATGTGTCATATAGTTTTCTGGCTTTTTAGCCATATAGTCACAGCATTCGGCCCCCAGGCCATACAGTTTGGCACTTTGTGCTATACAGATACAGTTTTCCCTTATCTAGCTAGATGATCCCGCGAAGAGTTTATAGGGGCTAAGATTTAATTATATGACTTGTTAATACCTTACAAGCATGCACACAAGATGGTTGCCATAATATGAATGACCTTACAGTTAAACAACTACATGACTTGATTTGTCCACTTTTCACCCACTAACATGTAAAATTTTCAATTGACTTACTAAATGATTTCATTGTATCTGTCATGAGTATTCATACTTATATTTGAATGTATATATATTGTCATTCACCCACTGGGTATAAGCTCAGCGCATTGGACTTTCCATGCACAGGTAATAGATAGAGGAAGCAACAGTCAAGAGGTCTGGTTCTTCATCAGTACGGAGACATCATCTGAACCGGTTATTCACAAGTTTTGTACAGAGGTTGTTTATGTTTGGCATGTACATTAGTAGTCTACCAATAGTCTGTAAATGAGTGTTGAAAATAGTACGAATATAAACAAATGTGTTTACTAGTTTAAGTTATTATGTTCTATTCATGGATTTAATAGTGTGAAATGAGTAAATATTGAGATTTTATGACTATTTTTCATAGGGATAATTGCTAATAAACAGGGGAGACTCTTGTAGTTTCTGCATTTAAAATTGTTTTGTGAATCAACATGCATTTAAACAAACTAAAGAACAATTTATAATATAAAAGCTAACTTAAGTCCACATATATAATTGCATGTAGTATAGTATAGGGCATTATTTACAAAGCTATTTTATAGACAGGTAAGGGGTGTTACAAATACCTCCTCAGTCCATACCATGGGCTAAGGATTAAAAGGTTTCAATGTGTGATAAGCTGATCGTACAATGCAAAGAGTTCTTAAGAAATTCAAAAATAGAATATAAGAACCATACGGGGGGGATTTCTTCCTTTATCCCTAGTAGAGTTGCCAAACTATAGGTAAACAAATTCTCCATAACCAATTAAGGTCTTATCGACCTATAGCACTACTATAGGACCTACATATTCTATCACTTGGTGAAGAGTGGAGGAAAGGAGTTGCCACCATGATGAGAATAAGGACAAAACAAAGGATGTGGTTAGCCCACTCACCCTTAGCAAAGGTCCATTATCCTTCATGATCCATAATCCAATGGTCTAGGTTTAGGACAGTGGGCACGAGAGAGAAATGGTATTAGGCACCCTTCTTGCCTTGATTTTACTTGAGAACTAATAGCAGCACCCTATATTGTTTCTTATATTCTGTCTAGATATATTTAATAGGAAATCTTTTTCAAACATAATGCAATCTATCTTTATACCCGCATTTTAGCAAACAAGTACTTGTGGAACACACATCCTCCAACCTAAGCATGTGGAGTTTCTACTTGACTTAAGATGAAAAGATTATCAATTTTCCCCATTAAACATGTTCCTAGGTTCATTTCATGCCATTGCTCAATTTGCACAAAAGTGGAATCCCTAAAACATGTATGGTGTCTATATTATATTCAACCATATAACAAAAATAGGCCCACTAGATTTCTAAACATGTAACTTAAGCTCATTTTATAGTCAATTTAACTTAAAGGTATTTATTACTTGATTTTTTTCACGCTAAAGTTTAAACAACTCTTAAGCATGCAAAACTAAGTCTCTAATATGCATAATTAATTTTAGAATCACCGAATAAATTACTTAATAAATTAAATTTAATTACATGCATATTAAAGGTGAAGAAAGCAAGTAAATCCATATGCAAAAAGAGGAAGGAGAATAGAGATTAAAAATTAATCCAAAAAGCCATAAAGAAAGGAGGGAGGAGACAAGAATTATAACCCTTAAAAATAATTAAAATTCATCCTAAGCTAAAAAAATTAGTATAAGGTCTTAGACCCGTCACCCTTTGCAAAGAGCCTTCAAGAGACTCTATTTGGCCTCCATTCTTGATTGGAATTCTACCATAGACTCCATTGGTCCACCAAAACAAGTTTGCACACTAAAGGGTGAGGAAGGTTTTGGCCAAGGTATGCAACAAGGTTAAAATGGACTTTTTTTTTAATCTTGTGCTTATTTATTAAAAATAAAATAAAATAAAAATAGGTCCGAAAATAAAATAAAAATATATAATTTGAATAAATAAGATTCAGATCTAAATAATTAAATTAAAGGAGAATTCTAAGGTCAATAAAATTCTAGAAGAAACTCAATTCCCATGCAAGGTGAATTTGAACAAGGGTTCACGGGACGCATCGCAAAAGACTGTGAAGTCCTCATTACTAGTCGGCAGAGCTAACACCGGTGCTGAAGTCAACCTCTTCTTGAGCTCCTCAAAGCTCTCTTCACACTGGTCGGTCCACACGAACCTCTGGTTCTTCTTAGTCAATCTGGTCATGGGAGCTGCAATCTTAGAGAAGTCCTGAACGAACCTCCTGTAGTAACCTGCCAAACCCAAGAAACTCTTGATCTCTGTCACCGTAGTGGGTCTAGGCCAGTTAGCTACAGCTTCCACTTTCTTGGGGTCTACCTCAATTCCATTTTCTGACACCACATGCCCCAAGAAGGAGATGCTCCTTGACAGGAGCGGTTGTCGAAGCCGGTCAAAAATAACCTTCTTGGTTACCTACAATTTACAACTGCAGATAGTGGTGAAGGATCGTATCCACAGAGAATTGATTACCTATTTATTTATCTCAATCAAGACCAATAGAACTAATTGAAAGCACAAGTGAAAGCAAGTAATCAAAGAGAAATAGAAACAAGTGCAAGGAAAGTAAAATGGGGGTTTTTGGATTTGATTCAACTAACAACTATTGGAAACAATTAAAACAGCAAGTAATTAAAATAAAACAAGAAATCAATATGAGAAAAGTCTAGTTGAAGATATGGATCCACTTTGGTTGTTTGGGTTGATCATTGAAACATGGTTATCTTGATTGATTCAATAGGTTGGTTATGGGGGTGGAAGACGCTTCTCACCACCATGTCTTTCCTTATGAACAAATTGATTAGGGAATGTCCTCTAACCAATTACTAATCAACAAATTGCCAAGGAACGTCCTTGGGCCATAGGCATCAAAACAATTGCCAATTGCATGAAGAACAAGAAAGATCCAAACCCTAATTACTCAAACGCATGAGATGATGTTAGATCATGCAATTCCTTGGATTTTTACACCAAGTGTTCTATGGACAGAATATTTCCAGCAATTACGGACCAACAAATATCCTAATCCAACGATCAATTAACTTTGCAATCAAGAATCAAGTGGCCAATTTGATCAAAACAACAAAGCAATCTTAGAATTAAGCATCAATTGCATGAATATTGAATAAAATCAAAGACAAGAGTTTCTGTTCAGATCTCACAACCCATTAAACAACCTTAGTTTCAACCAATCCTCAACTAGAAAAAGGGTTTCAGCCACTCATGGCTAAACCAAAACAGAAAATAGATGAAAAGAAAGCAAGAAGATGAAGAACTAAGGTGGAGAAGGGGCTGCCCTTGCTTGGCCGAATTTGGGAGGATGAATTCTCCTCTTCTAGGCTTCTTGAAGGCTTTAAATATGTCTTGGGAGGCTGCCTAGGGTTTCATGGCAGTCCATGAGTCTTTTAGAGGCTGCCCAAAGTGCCCTTGGTCCAACATGTGCCTTCTATGTGCATGTGTGAAGGGAAAAACGTGGAGCATATCTTGAATTGCAAGTGGAGGGCTCTTTGGTCTTTTAATTACTGTCCAAGGTCTTCAAGATACTGCCCAAGGTGTGTCCAAGAGGTTGCCCACGTTTTTGGAGGCTGCCCATTCACTAAAGAGGAAGGTGGAGCCTCCTTTGGAAATTTGAATGTGCATGGCATGAAGTGGGAAACATGTGATCTTCAAGATTTGGCTTCCTTAACAAGATGGATCTTGAAATCCAATATCTGAATATGAATCTTGGAGATTTGAATTTCAAAATACTTTCCTTCTTTGGCTCTTCAATTATGGCAACTCGAGATATGGCTTCTTGAATAAGGAAAAGGCAACTTGCTGATTTGAAATTCGAATTTCAAATTGCTTTGGCTGAATGTTCTTTCCTTCTTTGCCACTTTCCTTATTTAGAACCTTCCATATTTAGCTTGACTTGATTTCAACTTGGCAGGCTTGCTCTCCTTTGCTCCAAATAAGGCAGTTTTAGGGGTGTTTTCTCCAAAGTGTCCTTTTACACCAGTTTCTGCAAAACAATGCCAAGAACACTAAATTAAGCAGAAATTATGTAAATAATCATCATTAATATCAAGATAAAAAGGACTAAAATATGTTCTATCAAATACCCCCACACTTAGCTTTTTGCTTGTCCTCAAGCAAACAAATATAGTCAGATAAGCTCTTCTCACTCTAGATCCTTATTTCCACTTAAGCTCATACTCAAGACACTTATTTTGAAGCATTGCAGTGAAGACTATATGCATGAAGATTACCCACCTCTTTTCTTTGTTTCCCTTTGCTTACCATGGCTAGGATTTGTTTTCCTCAAGAGAAACATGCACATTAATTTGTTAAGACTTTTTTCTAGCTTTTGGATTGACTTGCCCTTACCTTGAAGTACTTTATTCAGGCTTTTGCACTCTTGAGTTTGCTTGGAAAGGTCACCAACCTATTTTTTTATTTGAAGGTTTAGATTTTCAGTTGGTCACCTATCCAAGTGGCTACTAGCCTTGTTCATAGTCTTTTGACCATTGGAACAATTTTTGAATTGTGCTTTTGAGGTCTTTGCCTTTGCTGAATTTTCTTTCTCTGAATGATTTGGGCAAATCAACACCAATTGCTAAATCAAGTCACATTAAGTTCATTCACACAAGTTTAATTTATTCTCAATCAATTGAGGGTCATCAATATATTTTTCACCATAGCAAACTCAAGGATTCAATTCAAAAGGCAATTCTCAAACATGAATACAACTCACTGCAATTGATTCAATATAAGTTTAAAGAGTTATCACATCAATGGGGTCATGGAAAGAAAAACTCATCCAACATAGTTCATCAGTTTGAGTAGAGCAAAACAAAAAGAAGAAGAAGGTTGTGGTTGTGTGTGTTTTATTGAAAGCATAAAAATAACAAAAATGAAAAAAAATTTCCTAATGCAAGCAAACAAAAGATTAAAGCAAAAATAAACTGAAAAGTAAAAATTAAGAGATATGCACCCCCACACTTAAATCATGAATTGTCCTCAATGTATAAGAAACATAAAAGAACAAAGGAAACTGAATACTCCCCTGGGGTGTGGTGTGCATGGCATGATCACTATTCAGACCGAGAAAGTGGAATTTCTTCCACTACTTGCACTGCGAATCCTTCATAATATGGTTTCAATCGATGCCCATTTACTTTGAAGATTTTTCCAGTTTCTATGCTTTTGATGTCTACAGCTCCATGGGGGTAGGCATGTTCCACAATGAATGGTCCAATCCACCTAGATCGTAGCTTTCCTGGAAACAATTTTAAACGAGAGTCAAAGAGTAAGACTTTATCACCAACCTCAAATTGTTTTCTTGAAAGATGACTGTCATGGGTGGCTTTGGTTTTTGCTTTGTAGTTCCAAGAGTTCTCATATGCATCTCGTCTTATTTCCTCTAGCTCTTGCAGTTGCAATTTGCGGTGGTGTCTAGCTTCCTTGAGGTCCATGTTGCAATTCTTTACAGCCCAATATGCCTTGTGTTCAAGCTCGACTGGAAGGTGACAAGCTTTCCCATAGACCAATCGGTAAGGGGACATGCCTATGGGAGTCTTGTAAGCTGTTCGGTAGGCCCATAAAGCATCTTCTAGTCTGGCACTCCAATCTTTTCGGTTAGGGGAGACTGTCTTCTCAAGGATGGCCTTAATTTCTCTATTGGATACTTCAGCTTGCCCATTTGTCTGAGGGTGGTAGGCTGTGGATGTTCTATGGATCACATTGTGTTTCCTGAGGAGGCTTTCCACTACCTTGTTGCAAAAATGGGTCCCTCTATCACTGATGATTGCCTTTGGTACTCCATGTCTGGCAAAGATGTGGGTCTTCATAAAGTCTACTACGGCCTTGACATCATCAGTCTTTGTTGCTCTAGCTTCCACCCATTTGGATACATAATCCACTGCAAGGATGATGTAGGTGTATCCAAAGGATGGTGGGAATGGGCCCATGAAGTCTATGCCCCACACATCAAACACCTCACAGACCATGACGGGGTTCTGTGGCATTTGATTTCTTTTGCTCAGATTTTCAATTTGTTGACACCTAGCACATGATCTGCAAAACATAAAAGCATCTCGAAAAATAGTGGGCCAAAACAGACCACTTTCAAGTATCTTATGAGCAGTTTTTCTGGGACCAAAGTGTCCACCACAACTATATGAGTGACAAAAAGTGAGTACTGAAGCTATTTCTTGGTCTGGAATACATCTCCTTATCATTTGGTCAGCACAATGTTTCCACAAATATGGCTCATCCCAAACATAGTATTTGGCATCTTTCTTTATCTTATCTTTGGTGTGCTTTGGCATGTCAGAAGGCAAGTTACCTGTGGCTAAGTAGTTTACCATGTCTGCGTACCATGGCTCATCAGATTGGGCAAGGAAGATTTGTTCAAGGTGGTCATTCTTATATTCTTCAGATTCTGAGAGATGTTGCAAAGGTGTCTGCGCAGAGGTGGTTTCAGAAGTCTCCTTCTGTGCAAGGCTCGACTGCAAAGGAGATGGCGCAGAACTGGATTCAGAAGCTTCCTTTTGCGCAGGACTTGGCTGAAAGGGAGGCGGAAGAGAGCTAATTTGCATGGGAAGCTGAATGGGCACGCCTGAGAGGCTTTCAGATGCCTCTTCTTGCGTAGGGGTGGTCTGTACTCCATTCTAAAGTGGTGCAACTGGTTTCTGTACTTCTTGTAGTGGTTTGCAGTTCATCTGGTGGATACTGCAAATTATTTCCTTAAGTTTCGACTCTTTTTGGCTCTCATTCCTGCAAAGATCATCATTTAGTATATCACATTGATTTACAAAAAACACATTTTCACTCAAACAATCAATGATATCTAAATTATCAACAGATTCTGTTTGATCAGTTTGTTTAGGCAAACAATTTTCTGGTTGTTTCTCTTCAGCAGCTTGTTGTTGTACTTGTGAACTTTCATCATTTGTCTCATCATCTTGAAACTCTTCCTCTCTTCTCAATATGTTTGCATTTTCTGCGGTGGCAATCCGCTGTTCGAGGTTTTGTAAAGCACTTACCATGGACTCCATCATCTTTTCAAGGTGTTGGTTGGAACTTGGAGGTGCTGGTTGGGCTTGATATCCCTGATAGTCCTGGTAGTTGTTAGCCCTAGCATAGCCAAAATTTGGATGGTCTCCCCAACATGGATTGTAGGTGTCAAGGTAAGGATCATGTCTTGGTTGTCCATAGGATCCTTCAAATGCATGTACTTGTTGAAGTTGTTGAGCTTGACCTATAACAAGACTTTTCAAAGTAGAGGTTAGTTCAGAAATTTGAGAAGTGAGAACAGATGTACCTACCTCATTGACTCCTTTTTGCAATTGCTTTTCATCTCCATATTGTCTAGATGCTACTGCAAGTCTTGAAATCAACTCTCTAATTGCTTGAGGTGTGCTATCTTTAATTGAACCTCTACATGCTACATCAATGAATTTCCTTTCGGATGGTAGCAAACCTCCACAGAAGAATTCTATGAGTGATCTTTCTGAAATGTCATGTTGAGGACAATTTGTACACAATCTATTAAATCTTTCCCAGTAATCATACAAATCTTCAGTTTCTTCTTGCTTAATGCAACTAATCTCTCTTCTTATGCCTATTATTTTAGAAGTTGGAAAATATTTATTCAGAAAGGCTCTTACCATACCTTCCCAAGAAGTGATTGATCCAGGTGGCAAGTAAAATAACCAATCTTTGGCATAATCATCAAGTGAGAATGGAAATGCTCTTAATTTAACATGCTCTTCAGATATGCCTTGTGGTCCCATGGATGAACAAATAAAATGAAATTCTTTCAAGTGCTTATGTGGATTTTCATGCTCCAAACCTCTAAATTTAGGTAGTAGATGTATCAAATATGTTTTGAGCTCAAAAGGGGATGTCAAAGGAGGGTAAGTGATGCACCATAACGCTTGATCATCAACAGGGGCTGCCAACTCTCTCAGTGTTCTTTCTCTTGGTATTGGTGCCCTCTTGGCTGGATTTTCTGGTTCAATATCAGCATGTACAGCAGGTCCAGCTGGTCTTTGAACAGGGGCAGCAGGTTGCACATGAAATTCAGCCATCTCAGCGGCTGTTTGGGCAATTTCTGCAGCTGTGTTTGCAAGGGCTGGTTCTGGAGATTCTAATGCAGCAGATTCTGATTCTGTTGAGGTAATTTTTGTGCTGTTTCTCGGAACAGCAGTCTTGACAGTAGGTGCAGAAGGTAATTGCTCAGTAGCATTGTTGAGGGTGGCAGATCTGGTAATGAAAGAAAAATAAACATGTAAAATCAATTCCCCGGCAACGGCGCCAATTTTTGACAGGAGTGGTTGTCGAAGCCGGTCAAAAATAACCTTCTTGGTTACCTACAATTTACAACTGCAGATAGTGGTGAAAGATCGTATCCACAGAGAATTGATTACCTATTTATTTATCTCAATCAAGACCAATAGAACTAATTGAAAGCACAAGTGAAAGCAAGTAATCAAAGAGAAATAGAAACAAGTGCAAGGAAAGTAAAAGGGGGGTTTTTGGATTTGATTCAACTAACAACTATTGGAAATAATTAAAACAGCAAGTAATTAAAATAAAACAAGAAATCAATATGAGAAAAGTCTAGTTGAAGATATGGATCCATTTTGGTTGTTTGGGTTGATCATTGAAACATGGTTATCTTGATTGATTCAATAGGTTGGTTATGGGGGTGGAAGACGCTTCTCACCACCATGTCTTTCCTTATGAACAAATTGATTAGGGAACGTCCTCTAACCAATTACTAATCAACAAATTGCCAATGAACGTCCTTGGGCCATAGGCATCAAAACAATTGCCAATTGCATGAAGAACAAGAAAGATCCAAACCCTAACTACTCAAACGCATGAGATGATGTTAGATCATGCAATTCGTTGGATTTTTACACCAAGTGTTCTATGGACAGAATATTTCCAGCAATTACGGACTAACAAATATTCTAATCCAACGATCAATTAACTTTGCAATCAAGAATCAAGTGGCCAATTTGATCAAAACAACAAAGCAATCTTAGAATTAAGCATCAATTGCATGAATATTGAATAAAATTAAAGACAAGAGTTTCTGTTCAGATGTCACAACCCTTTAAACAACCTTAGTTTCAACCAATCCTCAACTAGAAAAAGGGTTTCAGCCACTCATGAATGAACCAAAACAGAAAATAGATGAAAAGAAAGCAAGAAGATGAAGAACTAAGGTGGAGAAGGGGCTGCCCTTGCTTGGCCGAATTTGGGAGGATGAATTCTCCTCTTCTAGGCTTCTTGAAGGCTTTAAATATGTCTTGGGAGGCTGCCTAGGGTTTCATGGCAGTCCATGAGTCTTTTAGAGGCTGCCCAAAGTGCCCTTGGTCCAACATGTGCCTTCTATGTGCATGTGTGAAGGGAAAAACGTGGAGCATGTCTTGAATTGCAAGTGGGGGGCTCTTTGGTCTTTTAATTACTGTCCAAGGTCTTCAAGATACTGCCCAAGGTGTGTCCAAGAGGCTGCCCACGTTTTTGGAGGCTGCCCATTCACTAAAGAGGAAGGTGGAGCCTCCTTTGGAAATTTGAATGTGCATGGCATGAAGTGGGAAACATGTGATCTTCAAGATTTGGCTTCCTTAGCAAGATGGATCTTGAAATCCAATATCTGAATATGAATCTTGGAGATTTGAATTTCAAAATACTTTCCTTCTTTGGCTCTTCAATTATGGCAACTCGAGATATGGCTTCTTGAATAAGGAAAAGGCAACTTGCTGATTTGAAATTCGAATTTCAAATTGCTTTGGCTGAATGTTCTTTCCTTCTTTGCCACTTTCCTTATTTAGAACTTTCCATATTTAGCTTGACTTGATTTCAACTTGGCAGGCTTGCTCTCCTTTGCTCCAAATAAGGCAGTTTTAGGGGTGTTTTCTCCAAAGTGTCCTTTTACACCATTTTCTGCAAAACAATGCCAAGAACACTAAATTAAGCAGAAATCATGTAAATAATCATCATTAATATCAAGATAAAAAGGACTAAAATATGTTCTATCACTCCTCAGCCAGAACTCACACTTGGAGAACTTGGCATACAAGCCATGTTCTCTCAAGGTCTGCAGAACTAACCTCAGATGATGGGCATGCTCCTCTGCATTCCTGGAATACACTAAGATATCATCTATGAAGACAATAACAAAGTGATCTAGGTACTGGCTAAACACTCTGTTCATGAGATCCATGAATGCTGCAGGGGCATTGGTTAACCCAAACGGCATCACAAGGAACTCATAATGCCCATATCTGGTCCTGAATGCTGTCTTCGGTACATCCTCATTTGAGTCCACCTGTGTAGGTTCGGACCCGAGGAACCGAGGACCCCAGCAATGAGTTCAGCTGCTTCTGAGTCTGTTAGAGCTTCAGCTAGAGGTGAGTGGAATATCTTATTTCGTTTCAAAGTAAATAAATAAATTCTGAGCATGATACACGCATCATGAATGCCATGAGATATATTAGGGTGCTTGCATTGGAATTCACGAATATGTTGCATTGCATAATATGATTGTTGATGTGGGTGAATGTTGGATGATCCTTTAGCCGCACTACGTTATGATATGATGTGATACGGTATGGAAGACCAGTGAGGCCCATTCTACGCCCCTGGCACTATGTAAGAGAAAGACCAGTGAGGCCCATTCTACGCCCCTGGCATATTGAAATGTTATGTTATGGATGTAATGTAAGAGAAAGACCAGTGAGGCCCAGTCTACGCCCCTGGCACTATTGGAATGAGTAGTGGGCTATTGGTGACAAGTTCATCCTTGATGTGGATTATTTGTGATATGTTGCATTTCATGAAAGCATGAAATTTAAATTGAATGTTTAATTATTCTGCTCACTGGGCTGTATAGCTCACCCCTCTCCCTTAACCCCCAGGTTTGCAGGTACAGGATAGACCAGGAGGTCAGCAGGAGTAGAGTCATGTGTTATGTAATAGCTAGATGTGGACATGGATATGATGTAATGTAAAAATATGATATAGAAATATTATGTAATGATGCTTATGAAAGTTTAGAGTTGTGCTTGACCATAGTATTATGTTAATCCCTTTCTAGTATATGATCTTAATGTTTAATGATGAATATTGTAAACCAAACTTAATTTATGTTATGTCACCCCATTGGAGCATTGATGAGGACTCCAAGGTGGGGTTAATGTTTATGTTTATGAATAGTGCATGCACAGGTTGAGTTTGGTGATTGAATGGAAAGAAAAGTTCAAAATTTTTATGTATGTTGTTGATCATGTATGGGATTAAACAGGTTCACAGGTTGAATGTTTGGCTTGCTACGGGTCCCGGCGGCCTTAAGCCGATCTGGATCCTAGCGCCGGTAGCGGTCCGATTTTTGGGTCGTTACAGATTGGTATCAGAGCCCTAGGTTCATATGGTCGGACCTAGAGTGTCGGGCTCATAGATGTTCTAGAAGGTCAAGCACAATAGGAAAATCATGTCCACTAGGATAGGATGAAGAGTCCTGTCTTGAATGATGATGTGAAATGTCATGATTTTATGCATGTGCATTAATGTTATGCTTTGATATGTGATGTATGTGATGCGGGTTCATGTGTTTGCACATGAACCATTTGATGCTAATGTTCTCTGTGATGTATGTTGTTTTTCAAAAAACAGGATGAGAGGAACTCGTCGATCTGCACGATTGACTGGAGTAACACCCCAGGACGAGGGCACTGATGCCCGTTGTAATACCCGGCTAGACTCCGGTATTGGAATTCCTACCGTCCGGTGGAATCTCGGATGTCGGAAGCCTCTAGTAGGGTAGAAACATGTTTTCATAAAATGTTTTAAGGTATTTCATGGTTTCAAGTAAGAAAATTAAATGAGTTTTTGCATGAAAAGTCTTTGGAGGAAAACCTAGGTTCGGCCGCCGAAAGTCAAGTTCGGCCGCCGAACATGCATGCGTTTTGGAGGCACGTTAGGCCCCCGAAAGCATGAGTGAGGGAAGTCCAGGTTTGGCCGCCGAAACCCAAGTTCGGCCGCCGAACATGGCATGCATGCGGAAGCACTTTCGGCCCCCGAACGTGGCCTGGCCAGCCACTATAAAAGGGTCACTTAGCCGAAATGGGCGAGCTTTCTCCCATTTTCGGCCATAGCTAGCTTCCGACCTCCCTCTCCCCAGATCTTGTGTTCTTTCTCCAAATCTCCTCCATTTTTCTTGAGTTTTCACCTCTCATTGCAAGTTTTGAGCATTTAAGACAAGTTTTGGAGCTTTGGGAACTCAGGAGCTCATTTGCTTGGATCTCCGAGTTTAGGTCGTCTCTCTCTCTATCTTCAAGAGGTAAGAGCCGATCTTAAGCTCATTGTATGTTTTAAGTAAGTTTTAAGTTATTTTATGGGGTAGAATGGCATGTATAGGGTTGTATGAGTTTTTAAGCAAATGTTATGTTTTTGAACAATGTGGCATGTTTGAAGTGTTGTAGTTGGGGTATTTGATAGTTTGAGACCCCTAGGTGTGAGGTATGATGTGTATGTATGTTTTAGAACAAGTTTATGCATGATTGGTTAGTTTTGGAGGCAAATGTGCATAAAGGAGCCAAGTTTTTGCCCTTTGGCAGAAACCAGGTTCGGCAGCCGAAGGCACTTTCGGCCGCCGAACATGGCTGGGGAGGCAGGCCTTTCGGCTGCCGAAGTTGCCCCCGAAAGGAGACTTTCGTCTCTGTCTGGGACTTTCGGCCGCCGAAAGTGCCGCCGAACATGCATGAGTTTCGCCTCTGTCTGGGAGTTTCGGCCGCCGAAGGTGCCGCCGAACCTGCCTGACTTTCGGCTCTGGAGGGACTTTCGGCCGCCGAACCTGCCGCCGAAAGTGCCCTGTCCAGCCATTTCTTGCATGTTTTTATGTAGTTGTTTTATATTGTTTTAGGGGGTTTTTGGGGAGTATATTAGAGTTATGTTTATGTATGTTTGGTCCCTCATTGGAGTCCACCTGTGTAGGTTCGGACCCGAGGAACCGAGGACCCCAGCAGTGAGCCAGCTGCTACAGAGTTTGTCAGAGCTAGCCAGAGGTGAGTGGAATAAACCTTAAATTTTAAAATAAATGAAATATGAATTTTGAGCATGATCCATGCATCATGAATGCCATGAGATATAGTAGGTTGTTTGCATTAGTATTCACGAATATGTTGCATTGCATTTATGATGTTGATGTGGATTGGTTAGTGGATGATCCTTTAGTCCTCATATGGCATGATGATGTTACGGCATGATATGGTATGGAAGTCCAGGTTGTACCCATTCTACGTCCCTGGCACGATGTAAGAGAAAGTCCAGGTTGTACCCATTCTACGTCCCTGGCACATTGGTATGTTATGATATGTTATGATAAGAGAAAGACCGGTTGTACCCATTCTACGTCCCAGCACAGTTGGACTACGTAGAGGACTATTGGTGACAATACCATCCGAGATGTGATTTGTTGTGATGTGTTGCATTACATAATGGCATGAGATTTTTTTTAAAATATATGATTTCACTATTCTGCTTACTGGGCTTTGTAGCTCACCCCTCTCCCCTAACCCCAGCTGTGCAGGTACAGGGTAGACCAGGAGGTTAGCCAGAGTTTTGAAGTATGTTTATGGAATTAGTTAGATTGTGGACATGACAATTGTACTATGATGTAATGTAAGAGATTACAGTATGTTATGTAATGAGGTATATTGAGGTTATAGATGTGCTTGACCCTATGAGTATTGTAATCCCTTGTTGATGCATGATCTTAGATATTTGATGATACAGATGTTAGCCAACTCAACGCATGTATATCGCCCATTGGGGCATTGATGAGATCCCACAGAGGGGTCAAGTTTATGATTATGTTTTAGTGCATGCACAGGTTGAGTTTGGTGTATGAGAAATGAATGAAAGAAAAGTTTAAATTTTTATGCATGTTGTTGATCATGTATGGGATTATACAGGTTTATAGGTTATATGTCAGGCTTGCTACGGGTCCCGGCGGCCTTAAGCCGATCTGGATCCTAGCGCCGGTAGCGGTCCGATTTTCGGGTCATTACACCCATCCTCCTGCATTGCCTAGGGCAATGTCAAGTAGGTCCAGCAGAGAAAGAGCAGTAAGAGACCCTAGAAGGTCTTTGGATCTGGGTAGAAGCAGATCAGTGAGGGGAATAGTGCAAGGGGATATGTCAGAGGATGTGGGGGATCAGATGGATGTGGATCAGAGAAGGGATGGCAGTCTCGGAGTAAGTATGTCGGAAGAGGGAATGGGAGAGTCCCAAGGAGGCACTCAGGCCTCGGCATTTTTTTGGCCACCTTACTACCCACCCTTTTCACATAATCCTGGGTATTCGATGGGAGGTACATCGGATTACCCCAGTTTTAACCCTTATCACTCTCACATGCCATACCCACCTTTCTACCCACCGTACCCACAGTACCTTATGTATCCACCCCCACCCTACCATCCAGATACAGCAAACCCTACCCTAGGGGATGCTGCACCTCCTCCACCACCAGCAGCACCTACTGTCCCAGAAACCTAAATGCCTAAACCTAGCTCATCTGGGGGGAGCAAGGTCAAGATGACCGATTACATGAAGCTGGGTGCTCCCCAGTTTGAAACCGATGATGACCCGTTTGTGTACCTTGAGAGGGTCAAGACTATTACAGATGAGATAGGAGCTGATGACAGTAGAGCCATTCAGATGGCTGGGTTCACACTAAAATGCAAGAAGTGTGGGAAGCCGCACAAAGGAGTATGTCTGGTTGGGACGACAGCCTGCTTCAGATGTGGGCAGGAGGGACACATGGCACGGGAGTGTCCTAGGGCAGCTTTTGTGGCACAGTCTCAGCAGACAGCTTCTGGTAGTGTGGCTCAGCCAGTAGCTCCAGCCGCGACTCAGGCTAGTGGTAGAGGCAGAGGAAGAGGGGCAGCCTCTTCTTCAACGGGTTTCAGGGGTGAGGGCCCGTCAGCTCCAGCACGGATCTTCACCATGACTCAGCAGGAGGCAAACACATCCAACACTGTGGTGTCAGGTAATCTCATCATTGGTTGTTCTGATGTGTATGCATTAATGGACCCTGGTGCATCTCATTCTTTCATTGCTCTGAGGGCCGTCGAGAGGTTGGGATTGATGGTCTCTGGGTTAGAGTGTCCCCTATGGGTCAGTGGACCCAAGTGTGACCCATCAGTGGCAGAGTCAGTCTGCCAGTGTAGTCCAGTTTTTGTGGAGGGAAGATGCCTGTCCGCCGACCTTGTGGTTCTAGATTTGACAGATTTTGACGTCATTCTAGGGATGGATTGGCTATCTACCCATGGTGCTACCTTGGATTGCAGAGACAAGGTAGTCAGGTTCAGATGTCAGGATGGGTCAGAGGTTGTCTTCAGAGGAGTCAGGAGGGGTACACCTAGAGGTTTGATATCAGCCCTACAGGCTCGTAGGCTGCTCAGGAGAGGTTGTCAAGGTTTTCTAGCTCATGTGAGAGAGCTGGATAGTCATGTCAGAGAGCCCGCCTCAGTGCCAGTGGTCAGAGAGTTCTTAGATGTTTTCCCAGACGAGCTGCCAGGTTTACCACCTGCTAGGGAGATAGAGTTTGAAATTGAATTGATGCCTGGAACTAGACCGATCTCTATCCCTCTCTACAGGATGGCACCAGCAGAATTGAAGGAGTTAAAATAGCAGTTGCAAGAGCTGGTAGATAGGGGTTTCATCCGACCGAGTACCTCACCTTGGGGTGCTCCAGTGCTATTTGTGAAAAAGAAGGATGGATCCCTTAGACTTTGTATCGACTACAGGCAGTTGAACAAGGTCACTACCAAGAATAAGTACCCGTTGCCAAGGATCGACAAAACCTTCGGCCGCCGAAAGTGCCTTCCAGAGCCGAAAGTCCACTTTCGGGGGCAGGGTTCGGTAGCCGATACATGCTACCAAAGGCAGGTTCGGCGGCCGAAAGAGCCTTCGGCAGTCGAACCTGAGTTCTTCCCAAAAGGGCAGAAACTCACCTCAACATGCATAAACGCCTCCCAACTCATTCAATCATGCATTTTCCTATTCTACAACATGCATACTCAAGCATACAAGCTCCTAGGGGTTTCAAACTATCCTAAACCCCATCTACAACACATCAAACATGCATATCCAACATACATTGTTCATAAATGCACAGTAAACCCATAAACTCCACATAAACCTACACATGCATTTCTACCCCAAGAAACTTCATAAAACTTACTTAAAATATTAAAGAAACTATGGATCTACTCTTACCTCTTGAAGAACGAGAGGAGAGACGATCCAACTTGGAGATGGGAGAGATCTCAACTCTTTGATCTTCAAGCTTCCAAAACTCACTCTTTTGTTCAAATATCTTCAAATCAACATAAAGCTTGTTAAAACATGAAAGATCAAAGGAAAAACATCTAAAATGAACCATGGGAGAGCAAGAACTCATCGTGGCCGAAAATGGGGAGAAAACTCGCCCGTTTCGGCCATGGAGCTCTTATATAGGAGCTGGCAGACCACCTTTCGGCAGCCTAAAGAGCCTCCAAAACTCATGCAAGTTCGGCGGCCGAACCTTTGAAACTTTCGGAAGCCTAACTTGCCCCCCTAAACCATCCCACGTTCGGCGGCCGAACCTGGAAATGTCGCCTTGGTCTTTTTCATTTAAAACTCAATTTCCTTTTTGCTTAAAACCATAAGATACATTAAAACATTTTATAAAAACATGATTTTACCCTTCTAGAGGTTTTCGACATCCGAGATTCCACCGGACGGTAGGAATTCCGATACCGGAGTCTAGCCGGGTATTACAATAAGAGAAAAGGAACCAATGAGTTTTTTATGCTAGATCCTAATTTATTTATGTAAGTTGATAATATATTTAGTTATAGTTAATTTTTTTACTAAAAATCTTATGAAATTAATATTAAGTTAATAAATTTTATAATGCAGGAGAAATTCATATAGTTAAAGTAGTCAGCAATACAACAATAAGAGGAAAGCAGTGAGCCAACATCCACAAATAAGGCTCAGCTTACCACGAGGCGGTTGGCGAATAGAAGAAGAGTCAAGTTTATGGTTTAGGGTCCCAAGTTTCTGTATATTTCCATAGATCATCATATTTTTCTACCTCATGCTCGGTTGCACCCCAGGTGGATCCTCCTTGCACTGAAGAAATGAACAGCATGAAGAATAAAATTGATCAACTAGAGACAGATAACAGTCGACTTAACTTAGTGGTGGAGGAGTTGAAGGAGTTTATGCATAGGATGATGACACAATAGGGTGCCGAGACATCCACTCAAATATCTACTCCTGCACCTCTAGCTCCACAGTAGTAATGTGATGATGCCCCTTTTATTGGTGATCATCATATGCAGATAGTGATGAGGATATAGATGATGAGCTTGCCATTTCAGTTTAGTATATATATTTTGCTTGGAACATTTGATAGTTTTACTTTAATTTATATAATTTTGTTCAAATTTGACATATTTTATAATTATGAAATATTTTAAATTTTAAAGATCTTTTAGTTTATATTTTAGATTAATTTGATTTTTGTATATATGGAGATGATTGATATATATAAATATGTATATGGGTGATGGATATATATGAATAATATACGGGAATGATCTGAAAGCATAATCACTAACGAATTATCAACAGAATTTTATTCGTATTACTAATAAAAAATTTTAATTTTTATAAAAAATAAATTAATTGTTCTGTCACCAACAAATCACTAATGGACGATTTGTTAGTACCCATGATGGATTATTAACAGATCAATCCATTAGTATAAGATCAAATTTGTTGTGAACAATTTGTTCATTCATTAATGATTTTGAATTCATTAAGAACTACAACAGATCATTCCACTGCTGTTTTGTCATAATTTCTAACAGATTTTTGAGTTGTTGGTACTAGAATTATCAACGAAACTTTTTTATAATGGATTTAGTCCATTACAAATCCATTAATGAAATTATTTATTAATAAAATTTCACTATTCAATAATGAATTTTTTCGTTATTAAATAAGAATTTTCTTATAGTGAATCAATTTTAAAGCAAAACTGATTATTTTACCCATAAAACTATTTTTGCAATAATCGAACAACTCTACACAGGGAAGATCCAGTGTAAAAGATTTGTAATTATTTATATATTGTGATATATGTCTTAAATTGTATGTACCCGTAAATTAGTAAATATAAAAATTATCATAACCCAAACTTTTATAAATTATAATTTGATTTTGACGTCTCTCATATTACATGGCAAAGATTTAATCAAACAACTATGGATAATGTTAAATATTATTTAAACTTTTATATATTGTTATTTAAAATCAGACTATCTTTGGATCTTTATAAGATGATGGTCTGAAATTAGGATCTAAAGATGAGATTACATGGAAGAGATCATTTTAATGAGTTTCCATGGGAATAATGTGAATGGTTGTGTTGGCCTAATTGACCAAAAATTGCATTGGAGAGAATAGAAAATTTGCTTGGATTAAACTGTTATTGTTTATCTTTATGGATCCCCATATCCAGGCACAAGCTAGTTAATCTGTTGGCGAGCCTTAAGTGTAGGGGAAGGATCAGAAGCTTCTGGTAGGTGAGAGAAGGGACTTGAGATTTAAGGGTGAATAATATATGGTATCACAAAAATTTCCTTTATTTGACTTCTTATCTATATAGCCATTATGTTTCATTGGCCTCTTTACTGGTTGGATATTAAAAAAAACTTTACTGGTTGGATAATAAAAGAAAAAAAAACCTTCTTACATAGTGAATTTAGTGAAAGAGTGTATATGTAGCAATCACCATGTCTTATTACTCAAAGAGAGTCTGAATTAGTATCTCAACAATGCCCCTCTATTTATGGTTTGAAGTAATGCCCATAAGTATGGTTTCATCAGCTTAGTACTGTTATTCAACAATTTAGGATACTTTAAAGTGAAGCAATCATCCAATATTTTCTTACTTTCTTCCCGTAGTAACTAATTACTCAAACAGTTCTCAAGTGTTGTGAGCAACGAGGCACACTCCATCTCTAACCTAACACTATATTGCTTTGCTTAATTCTTTTGTAATTTTTTTATTCTTTATCTATTTTTGAGATTTTTTATTAAAATGGGAATTAAAAATTTTATCAAATAGGGGTTAATTTTGCCAAATCAACAAATTTTTATCCCCTCTCAATGGCACCAGCTGGCAGACTTATATTATTTTTTTTGAATATTTTTTTTGAAAGTAAAACTACTGATTGTATTAATAAAATTTCATCAAATAAAGAGATATATCATCCCAAACAGAGGGACGCTTATACCTGATAGATTCTCTAAACAAAATATAAGCAGTTAGAATAGTATTACGACGAACCCATCTAACAGCATTATCAATTCTAGAGTCTAACAAAGATTTACAATCATTCAAAATCAAATTCTTGCATAAGATAATTTGTCAAAAATGCTTCTCAAGCATTTGTCTAAACCCCTGCATAAGATAATTTGGCAAAAATACTCCTCATTTCTCATCTCTCGAGTATAAATCATTAAAGTCTCCCAAACAAAGTTATAGAAGAGAGTTTCTACGAGATAAAACTCGAATAAGATTTCAAGACTGACGTCATCGTTGCGATTCCGGAAACTCATAATAACTAGTAAACATCCATTGAACATTACCTTCCGAAACAACCGAATCAATAAAATTTGAAGAAAATCCAACCACAGAAACAGACCCGTGACTCTTCCACATTAACGAAAGGCTTCCTCCCAGTCCTTGTCTATTGACTGAGAAGCAACCATCAAAATATAAAAAACTACAAAAAAAATTCCATATGAAAACTAAGAACTTTTGTTTTCATCAAAAATAAAATGTCCGACTTGTAACTAGGAACCAAATTCTTCAATGAAATAACTGTCCGAGAATTGCCGCCATAAATCTGCTAAAAATGTCTGCATATTCTGAAAATTGATTGAATTGTATCTGAGGAATATCCCCACCATACAGAAATTATAAGTGACGATCGGAATATTTCTGGAGCTCTTAATAGGGATAATAACATTTTCTTCTTTATCGATAGTCAATTGACGCAGATCGTTTTCCATGGGGAAGGGGAAAAAGAAGTTAGGTTCAAGAAAGAGGAAAATGCGAGACCATCAAGTCAGAAATGGATCAAACTTGCGTCGAAAGTTTTTAAAATATAAAAATATAATTTAAAAAAAATATATTAAATGGTAGGCTTAATATATATATATATATATACAAAGTAGAAATTATCTATATATGAAATACAAGTTATAAAATTTATATAATAATATTATCTATAATATATTTTAATATTTGTAGCAATAGCTTGAGAGAAATGCTTCCTCAACATGTTAACTTTTGGGTAGTCTGAACCTCTCCAACCTTAGTATACTTTAGAAAAAGTTAAAAAAAAAAAAATCTAAATAACGAACTGATAATGTTCTGATATAAAATGATAAAATAATATATTTATTATCCTAATTTAAAATTAAAATTAGGGGAATGTATTATTCAGAGTTACATTTGACACATAAATAAAAAATAATGCACATTAAAAAGTTAAAATATTTATGTATTTTTTTATAATTTTATCTAAACATTTTAATTTTGATAATTTAATTTAAAATTAAAAATTTTATAAAAATATTATACTAAATTGAAACCGAAAGTATATTATTAATGAACGACACTATATTTTATGTTTTTTATTATTAAATGAAGAATTCAATCGATATTTTTATAAATCTTACAACATATAAATAATAAATTAAAACTAATTTAATTAATTAAAATATTGATCTTCCTTTCATATCTCATCTACTCTCTTTTAATTTTTTTTTTCATTCTTATTGTGTTTTATCTTTTTTTTTTTCTTTTTTATCATCATCATCGATCACGATGCAATTATTGAAAAATAACTAAGATCTAATCATCTTTATCCTCACTTTACTTCACTAAAATAATAATTTTTATATTTAAAAATTTACATATATAAAAATAAAAGAAAATAAAAAAAATATAGAGAAAGAGTGCGAGGAATAAAAGGAAACGTATTAAAAATATATTTTATTTAACTAAATAAATTTTAGTTAATGTTTATGTGTTAACAAGATTTTTCTAAAAATAAAATGATTTTCACATTTAATAATAATAAAAAAGTCACATCTCATCTTGTATATATAAACTCATGCTATTCTTAAATTTGATTTCAAATTTAGATAAAATTTATACAAATTTTTTAATTTTAAATTAATTTACTAAAATTAAAAATTTTGAATAAAATTAACAAAATATGTAAACATTTAGCTTTTTAATATTAATTATCTTTTATCTACGTAGTAAATGAGATTGAATAATAGAAAGATCCACATGTAATGTCATGTTATCAGGAGCACATTTCTCTAAAATTATAATAAAATTTATGTAAAATTTTTAATTTTAAATTAAATTATCAAAATTAAAACGTTAAAATAAAATCGTTAAATTATATAAAAATTTAAATTTTTAAGATTACTTACTCTTGTATCTAATAAAGAAAAAATTAAAATTAAAATTTTATAATAAAAAATATAATTATATTAAAATGATATAAAATAGTAAATATAAAAATTTATATATCTTTTTTACTCTAAGAGATTTAATTTAAGTAATAAAATAATTTTATTATTAGTATTAATTATTAAACCTGTATTTTTTAATTTTAATTAATAAAACAATTTATTACTAATATTAATTATTAAACCTGTTCCTTTTTCCAAATAAATAAATACATACCTAAATTTTATAAAAAAATTCTGGTGGCACCACCAACTTTAAAACGTGTTGATAAATAAAATTTTAATGAGCACTTCGAGACTTAGCCTGGTAGAAAGTGCATCATGATAGACCTGATTTTAATGATACGAGATAAATTAAATAAAATAATAATTAAAATATAAAATTATTTTATTTAGTAACTAAATCCAACCCCTAAACTTATAATCTTCAATTTAAATCCCTAATCCAAATTTAGAGCCACCTACAAATCCAACCCTTTCATCAGTCCAACCAAAACTAGACTTCTTCTTCCACTTGCAATCAAAACCCACCTCCTCCTCCGATTCCCCTTCTACCCCAATGCACGGTGAACAACTAAAAGAGGATGGACCCATCCCTCTTCCTTCTAAGTGCCGCAAATGATTTCACTCAGGTACTAATTTGTATTCTCCTACTATCCACCACAACAAACACCATTCTGCCCATAAGCTCTTATCAGAATACATATGCCCTCATGCTGTGGATGACCTTGTCAACCAAGATCACCTTCTGGTCTAGAACTATTTCCTTCGCCATGCTGTAGATTCCAGTCACCTACCTAAGACAAGTAAGACTATTTGGGAAGCAAGGAATTCGGGATGATTAGCGAAATCGGCATCGTAGGGCTTAAGAAATATCTTAGTCGATTGATCTGACGATACCACAACGAATTTCCTCTTTGCTTAGTCTCCAATAGTACTAAGCTGATGAAACCATACTTATGGGCGTTACTTCAAACCATAAATAGAGGGGCATTGTTGAGATACTAATTCAGACTCTCTTTGAGTAATAAGACATGGTGATTGCTACATATACACTCTTTCACTAAATTCACTATGTAAGAAGGTTTTTTTTTTCTTTTATTATCCAACCAGTAAAGTTTTTTTTAATATCCAACCAGTAAAGAGGCCAATGAAACATAATGGCTATATAGATAAGAAGTCAAATAAAGGAAATTTTTGTGATACCATATATTATTCACCCTTAAATCTCAAGTCCCTTCTCTCACCTACCAGAAGCTTCTGATCCTTCCCCTACACTTAAGGCTCGCCAACAGATTAACTAGCTTGTGCCTGGATATGGGGATCCATAAAGATGAACAATAACAGTTTAATCCAAGCAAATTTTCCAATGCAATTTAGGCCAACACAACCATTCACATTATTCCCATGGAAACTCATTAAAATGATCTCTTCCATGTAATCTCATCTTTAGATCCTAATTTCAGACCATCATCTTATAAAGATCCAAAGATAGTCTGATTTTAAATAACAATATATAAAAGTTTAAATAATATTTAACATTATCCATAGTTGTTTGATTAAATCTTTGCCATGTAATATGAGAGACTCGAAATCAAATTATAATTTATAAAAGTTTGGGTTATGATAATTTTTATATTTACTAATTTACTGGTACATACAATTTAAGAGATATATCACAATATATAAATAATTACAAATCTTTTACACTGGATCTTCCCTGTGTAGAGTTGTTCGATTATTGCAAAAATAGTTTTATGGGTAAAATAATCAGTTTTGCTTTAAAATTGATTCACTATAATTCTTATTTAATAACGAAAAAATTCATTATTGAATAGTGAAATTTTATTAATAAATAATTTCATTAATGGATTTGTAACGGACTAAATCCATTATAAAAAAGTTTCGTTGATAATTCTAGTATCAACAACTCAAAAATCTGTTAGAAATTATAACAAAACAGCAGTGGAATGATCTGTTGTAGTTCTTAATGAATTCAAAATCATTAGTGAATGAACATATTGTTCACAACAAATTTGATCTTATACTAATGGATTGATCTGTTAATAATCCATCATGGGCACTAACAAATCGTCCATTAGTGATTTGTTGGTGACAGAACAATTAATTTATTTTTTATAAAAATTAAAATTTTCTATTAGTAATACCAATAAAATTCCGTTGATAATTCGTTAGTGATTATGCTTTCAGATCATTCCCGTATATTATTCATATATATCCATCACCCATATACATATTTATATATATCAATCATCTCCATATATACAAGAATCAAATCAATCTAAAATATAAACTAAAAGATCTTTAAAATTTAAAATATTTCATAATCATAAAATATGTCAAATTTGAACAAAATTATATAAATTAAAGTAAAACTATCAAATGTTCCAAGCAAAATATATATACTAAACTGAAATGGCAAGCTCATCATCTATATCCTCATCACTATCTGCATATGATGATCACCAATAAGAGGGGCATCATCACATTACTACTGTGGAGCTAGAGGTGCAGGAGTAGATGTCTGAGTGGATGTCTCGGCACCCTATTGTGTCATCATCCTATGCATAAACTCCTTCAACTCCTCCACCACTAAGTTAAGTCGACTGTTATCTGTCTCTAATTGATTAATTTTATTCTTCATGCTGTTCATTTATTCAGTGCAAAGAGGATCCACCTGGGGTGCAACCGAGTATGAGGTAGAAAAATATGATGATGTATGGAAATATACAGAAACTTGGGACCCTAAACCATAAACTTGACTCTTCTTCTACTCGCCAACCGCCTCGTAGTAAGCTGAGCCTTATTTGTGGATGTTGGCTCACTGCTTTCCTCTTATTGTTGTATTGCTGACTACTTTAACTATATGAATTTCTCCTGCATTATAAAATTTATTAACTTAATATTAATTTCATAAGATTTTTAGTAAAAAAATTAACTATAACTAAATATATTATCAACTTACATAAATAAATTAGGATCTAGCATCAACAAACTCATTGGTTCCTTTTCTCTTATGTGTAGCCTTAAAAAGCTCACGAGGATGTGTTTCTCTTCCTAATCTTTCTCTTTGTTAACAAGAATATTAAGGATAATATTTAGCATGAATATATATATATATATATATATATATATATATATATATATTTATATATTTGTAATTATTAATATCATTCTCTACTGGTGAGTATATTGTGAAACTGATCAACAAGTGTGTCTAGAAATGTCAGATCCTACCCCTCCAACCTCGTTGCGCCTATTAGTAGAAAACTTTTCATACTTCTTTTTGAACTTATAATTGTTTCAAATTTCTTGCCACTTCCTCAAAACAGAATCTAGTATAACTAGATTCTGTATTTTCCTTTTTGATTTCACATATAAGCCCCTGTATCTCTCAGCAGTATTCTTCTACCATGTAATTTTCATTAAGTTGTCAATTACTTTATCTCATGAAAGTATTTCTATAAAAATATTAAAATATAAGAGTAGTTAGTCATTTTACATTGCATAGTATGATACAATATACATAAAATTTTATCGTCACCTTGAATTTTTGCCAATAAAACTCTTTTGTGTCATTTGGTAAAGTCTTCCGTCAGTGACCTTCTATGACCAATCGCTCTTTTATTATAACTGTGTTGCCTACAGTAGTGGTCGAACCCACAGATGACCTATAAGGATCGACTAATATAGATGCTTGTAACAACTTGGTTCATACTAATCCAAATAACTTTTAGACCCATTTTTCATTTGGCCCAAAATAGTTAATCCAAGTTACTTATTAGTTTTTGCTAGCTATTTATAAACCCATCAATTTTTCTATAAATAATCGATGTGGGACATTACAATCTCCTCCACTCAATTTTGCGACGTCCTCGTCGCAAGCTGAATCGGCACAATTGCTAAATCAGGACTAAGCCCTTGGATATTGTGATTCACTAGTGCCTTGGGCGACTCCATCTCATCTCGCACGAGTAGGCCTTTCCTCACAAGCCCACTAGCTCCACACAATTTTTTTGACCCAGGGTGGCTCTAATACCAATTGTAATAGTTCGACCCAAACTGACCCAAATAATTTTTAGATCCATTTTCTATTTAGTCCAAAATGGTTAATCCAAATTACTTAGTAGTTTTTACTAGCTATTTATAAACCCATCAATTTTCCTATAAACAATCGATGGGACACTACAATCTCCCTCCACTCAATTTTGTGACGTTCTCGTTGTAAGCTGAATCAACACTAATCAAACTCATATTCACCATCTATATCTTTATTTGAATTTTGGTCACTAAGAAAATCATCTTTATCCGTAGAAACATCATTATGAAATTCAGTCATTCCTCCACTTAGATCATTCAATGAATGTTGTTCAATTATATCATCCAGATTTGCTTCTGCATTTTCAATTTCATGTTCTTAAAAAGGTTCATTTGTCTTTGCAAACATATGAATTTCATCTTCTTGCATATATATGCTACAGCAAAAAATAGATGATTAATATTTTCTGACACAAGATAACATATGATAGCTTGCAAAGATATGATTGGATATATACATATGCACAACTCTTTCTTTAATTTAACTTTAATTAAATTATTGTTTTGTTCTTAGTTGGATAGGAAACTTAAGTACATATTATTGTTATAGGGTAAGTAGGAATAATTTAATTCCTAGTTAATTAAATTATGGTTTTGTTCTTAGTTATATTAAATTATGGTTTTGTTCTTAGGTTAACTAGGAATAACTTTGAAAATTTTATATTAGGTTTTAAACAAGAAACTGTTGAATCAGATTCTCTCTAACTGTAATTAATCCAATGTTTGTATTAGGTTTTATATTGGGTTTTAAGTAATTATCACAAGTGCAGCATCACAGTTCAAATAAAGCCTAAAATTTCAGCAGAAGATTTACTGGATTAGTTTCAGCAGAA
The DNA here is from genome assembly GCF_001659605.2 of Manihot esculenta. NCBI lineage: Eukaryota > Viridiplantae > Streptophyta > Magnoliopsida > Malpighiales > Euphorbiaceae > Manihot > Manihot esculenta. The sequence goes on from NC_035177.2 coordinate 13,012,715, forward strand.
TGATTTATGTGTGAAGGCAATGGTGATGCTGTTGATAGAAGATAGCGAGCACAGATGATGATGAAATGCATAAAGTCTGCATCTCACTCCTTTGTGCTCTCTACTCTTCTGTCATCACCTTCAGCCCTTCACTTCATATTTCTCTTATGTTCTTTTTATATATTCTTTACTGTCTTCTTTACAGCTTCTTTTGCCTCTTCACACAGTGAAAGCTAACTAGTACTCCTGCATGCCATTGATCAACTAATTTTAGCAACACAATTAATTTCCATTTCCTTGCACTCTCTTTATAATATTTATGCAGGTTTTTTTATGGGGTATTACTATAAAGCATGACTGTTAATTTCTGGGGTTCTTAGCAAGGGGAAAAACTTGAAGATGGATCATCAATTATCATGATCATCACTGGTGTTAACTAGCAAAGTAACAAACAACTGTTCCTATATTTGATACTTTTAAATGAAATAGACTTGATTTTGCACCATGTTATCATTGAAATCATGCATAATTCAACTAGAGGTATATATATGTAGTTGATCTAAGAAGAGGTAGTGTATGTATTCTGTAAAGTCATCTGATTTTCTGAATAATCCAAATTTTTAATGGGGATGTTAGTGCAATTGAGGTTACTTCTGATAATACTATAAGGCAAACACTTGATTGTTGAGACAAAAGCAGGTCAAAATGGCTGGTGGCTCAGGTGGTGGGTGCACTGGGGGGAAAGGATGAGAACCCATCACCTGACCATTAACAAATGCAGGACTCGTTGTTTATCAATAACTCTTGTCATTTGCACGTCAGTGCAGATATTAAAATATTTTATATTACTATTATATAGAATAATATAAAATTATTTTATAAAATAATATAAAATTATTTTATACAATAATATTTTTTTTATAAATTTACTCCACTCATCAAAAGAATTAAAATATTTTCTCCTTTATTTTCAGATTTCGAACTTAAAACTATTGATTGATGGAGAACATATCATAATATCGTATTTTATGTGTTGGGATTCAAAATAATATAAAAAAAACTATTAATTAAATATGTAACCTATAGCCATAAAGCAAAAAAAATAATTATAGAGAATAATTAAAAATTCAATTAATACGCATGATTTTCAATTCGTAGGAAACTTAAAGACCTCAAATATTAATTTAAGTACAAAATCATGAATAAGCAAATTTAATTATATCACAAAAAAATTAAAAATTTTATATTTACTATCATATATTATTAATATCCAATAAGATTTCATTCATGGAACTATATTTTTAGGAAAATAAAGTTTAGTATACTTCAATAATGGTGGATAGTGGTGGCAGTAATGCCGGTTGCAGGGGAATAGTAAAATCACTTGAATCAAAAAATCACAATATTTAAATAACTCTCATCCAACTTCTATTTATCTAGAAAATTTGAGTTCACTGACGAGAGTTGTGCAGTCACGCATTCCATATTTAATGGTTGATACTTAATAAAAAAAATAATAATAAAAAGAAAAAAAATACCAGACAATTGAAAATAGAGCAGATAGTCATGGATTTTATATAGAATGAATATATGAAGGTTAATTTTTATAAAAATGAAAGAGACTAAAATTATCATAATAATTAATGTAGTAAATTATAATAATTTAAATTTAATAACTTATATTATAGATACTATTTTATTTTTTATTATACTCTAATTATTTAAATATATTTATTTTTTATAAATTATTTAAATTAAATAAAATTTTAATTTGATAATATTTTATGCCATTAATTCTATTAATTTTTTAATGGTATATACTTTGTTACAGTTAATATTTTTTATAATAATTTTAATTAATTATATATAATTATTCATATTAGAGGAATAAAAATATATAATATTTATTAATTATATTATATTAAATATAATTTCAAAAAATTATGAAATCAATAAACTAACACTATTGTGAGATAGTAAAATTTTTTTCATAATATTTTATTATGGACTTTTAAATATATATGGATTTATTTTTAGTATTTAAACATCTTTTTAATGGTAGTTATCAATTTTTATAAATATATTTTTAACATTATATTTATCATTTAATTAAATATATAATAATTTTTTTAATAATAAAATATAAAAAAATTATTATAATATCAATAATATATTATATTAAAAAGTAGTAGGAAATTAAAAGATTAGTAATAATCAATATAATAAATATAATTAAGAAAATAAAAAAGTCATACAATAATAATAATAATGATAAAAGTAATAAATTGTATTTAACATATATATTAATTATTATTTTTTATAAAAAAATTAAAAATACATTAAAAATTATAAATTTATGTTATGAAATAATTATATAAAGTTAATTATGCATTTGATAATTTTTCATATATTTATTATTATTCACATTAAAAATAAAAAAAAATATGTAATATCAATTAATTAATAATATCGATTATAATTTTTTTCATAATTTATTTATTACTAAAAATATAAATAAAATATATGTGTTAAATTTTTTATTTTATTATGATTAATATATTATATTTAAAAAGTTATAGAAAATTAAAAAGTCACGTACTAATAGTAATGATGAAAAATGAAAAAATCATATATAAATTGTAATAACAAAAATAATAAATTTTATTTATTATGAATATATTAATGAGTAAAATTATTAAATGTGAAAATATAACTTGAAAATAAAAATAAAAATAAAAATAAAACATATTAAATGTGACATTTGATATAAATATATAAGTTTAAGAGTGTCACTTAAAATACTTATGTGAATCTAAATATGTCACTTGTCAATCTCTTTCTAATCCATTTTAAAATCCAGCTTTCAGTGTTGAGATCGATCATGGCAGTGGATGATGAGCGTGATGGACAGTGATGGCGGTGGATAGTGATGGCAAGATTTTGGAATTTTGGAGATAAAGATGAGAGAATTAGGGATTTGATAATGAAAGGTAATGGCAAGATTTTGGAATTTGAGAGATAAAGAAGAGAGAATTAGGGATTTGATAATGAAAGAATCGGGATTTTGAAATTAGTGTTTTTTCGTGAGCTCATATTATAATATTATTTTGTGTTTAAAATTCATTGACGGATATATGTGTCCGTTAATAAAAATAACACTATAAAAGATCACTAATGGCTTTTTAAAAAGATCAAATATTCATCTGTCATCATATTTGACGAAACTGATTGTTCATTAGTAATCAATATAAATACTAACATTGCCCATTAGTAATCACTATTAAAATCACATTAGTAATCATTATTTCTATTAGCCCATTAGTAATCATTATTTCTATTAAAATTATTTTTATTAGTCATTAACGGATGTAAATTTGTTGTTGATTTCCATTAGAGTCACTAACGGAATCAAGTATGTTAAAATTTTAATGATTTCTTGTAGTGATTAGGGTTTTTTTATTTGTCCCATCAGTCTGCTTGAACTTAAAACTGAGGTTTAGTACCTTTTGTCTTTTGTGTTGAGTGTTGCAATAAAAAGAAATTAAATTTACAAAATAAAGGATGTATAGGTACATGAAAAATTGATTTATAATAATCCTTACAAGATAAGTTACTATATTCTATTGAAATTCTTACGAGCAATTGTATTTACAGCCTTCCTATTTAATGGAAAGATGCTTGACAATATTATTTTTCTCCAATTAAAAATGGATTGTTGTATGCACAGCACTGAGAAGATTTTATCTTGTTCAAAAAATTAAAATAAAATAGCAATTTGATTTTACAAATGAAGAAGAATAACCAAAAACTAATAAATTAATATTTCAGAGTTATTAGAAACAATTACCAAGCATGACCTTTGTAATTCTTTTCTTTTTTTAATCTCTCTCATGTCTACTCCATATATAAATAAAAATATATGGAGTATTAGTATTTTCCTAAAATGATGTATGTATGATATTATTTTCATATATTTCAACACTTGTCATCTTCATCAGTTGTTTCTTGAGATATGCCTTTCCATTTATGTGATATTTTAGCTGTTGAGTTTGTTTAATTTACTATTTCAAGTATTTTATTTTTTCACTTTAACTTATCATTAGACTTTACTTTGGTTAATTATTTAAGTATTTTTTGCTAGTGTATATATGAGTTACGATGAGATTAAACATTACTAATTCAAAGTGTACAATAAATAAGCTAACGAATTCATTTATCAAACAAATAATTAAATACCTTACTTATGAATTACAGTTAAATTTATGGATAATCAAATATGCATTATTTCTTTTAATACATATATAAAAGACACAATTCACTTAATGCATAAGAAATTTTATTTTCTCGTGCAAGTCGTAAATAAGAAGTAGTTGTAGAGCAAGTTTGGCATTAGACCCACGGAGTTACATCATCAAATATTTGGATGAATTTTGGATAGTTTGTACATGTTGGTTTTACAAAAATTTCATGTACATAATAGATGGATGATATAGAATTTTTATATATAATTACAAATTAAATGTGTTTAGAAAATTTTATTTTGATGTAAATATATAATTTTTGGTATGAGATTTTATATTGAGATTAAAGAAAATATATGAAGTGTTTGATTTGAGATAAAAACTAAGTTGATTATTGAAAGAAGTTTGGGAGTTAGGATGGAGTTTATAGAAATATAATTTTACTGCTCACAGGTGAAATTAGATCCATATGTAATACCCAGCTAGAGTCCGGCATTGGAATTCTACTTTCCGGTGGAATCCGGGATGTCGGAAGTCTCTAGAAGGGGTAGATTTCTATTTTTCTACCATGTTTTATTATGTTTCATAGTTTTAAAGCATAAGAAATGAGTTTTTGAGTGAAATGAACCAAGGCAGAAAAGTCAGGTTCGGCCGCCGAAGTAGAGGTTCGGCTGCCGAACATGCATGGCTTTCGGTTTCACGATAGGCCGCCGAAGGTGGTCTGGCCAGCCACCTATAAAAGGCCCTCAGTCAGTTGAAAGGATAAGCTTCGCCGCTTCCTTTCGATTTCTGAGGTGAGACTCTGTCCTTTTTGAGTATTTTACATGTTTTCATCAAATCTTGCAAAGGTTTGATTAGTTTTTATGTTCTTTTGAAGGTTTTAAGCTAAAAACTCAAAGTTGTACAGTTTGGAGAGTTTGAAGGAGAGTTGCTCCAAAACTCCACGTTGGGATCATTCATCTACTTGATTTCAAAAGGTAAGTGAAGATCCTGCGCTTGTTTTTATGATTTATAATGGTTTTATGGGGTTTATGGAGAGAGTTGTATGAATAGGTTAAAAGAAGAGTTTTTGATGATTTTGTGCATAAAGCTTGTTTATGTGTTGTTTGTGTTGTGTGTTTGGGGTGTTAAGATAGTTTTTGACCCCTTTGAGCATATACATAGGTGTATGCAAGTTGAGGAAGTGAGGTGTGAAGTTGGAGAGGAGTTTGGTGCATTTGGCGAGAGGCAGGGCAAGTTTCTACCTTGCGGATGAACTCAGGTTCGGCCACCGAAGGTACATTCGGCCGCCGAATCCCTGAGGAGGTGTGAGGAGGTGGCTTCGGCTGCCCAAGCTTACCCCCGAGCTTTTGGACTTTCGGCTCTGGAGGGGAGTTCGGCCGCCGAAGGTGCCGCCGAAGGTTAGAGACTTTCGTCTCTGGAGTGCCTTTCAGCCCCGAAACTTGCCCCCGAAAGGGTTCGGCTGCCGAAAGTAGAGATTCGGCCGCCGAAGGTGCATGAGTTTCGTCTCTGGAGAGGACTTTCGGCCGCCGAACCTGCCGTCGAAAATGTTCTGTCTAGCTTTTCTTTTGCATGCTTTGCATGAGTTTTAGAGTGAGTTTGAGGGGATTTGTGGGGAGTTAAATAGAGTTGTTCATAAGCTAGTTTGGTCCCTCATTTGCGTTTATCTGTACCTATACAGACCAGAGGAACCAGAGAGAGCAACAGTGAGTACTGCTCCAGAGTTTTCAGAGCCTGCAGAGTCAGTCCAGATAGCCAGAGGTGAGTGGAACTAAACTAAACTTAATGGTTGTAATTGAGAAATGAAATGCTTTTAGCATAATTCATGCATCATGAGTATATAGTAGGTTGTGTGCATTAGCAATCACGAATATGTTGCATTGCATTACATAGGTATGTGTTGATGTGGGTGAATGCTGAATGATCCAATAGTCTCTGAGAGAAGTCCAAGAGCCTTTGACTACGCCCTGGCACAGAGAAGTCCAGGAGCCTTTGACTACGCCCTGGCAGGTATATAGTAAAGTCCAGGAGCCTTTGACTACGCCCTGGCAATGGTAAGTACAGAGGTGTTATATACACATATACATATACGACAGGAAGACCAGGTGCTCGATTCTACGCCCTGGCACAGAGTTACCAGGGACTATATGGTGACAGGTTTACCTTTGATGTGGTTTGTCTGTGATATGGTGCATTCCATGAGATCATATTTTACTGAGATGTTTTCCTGTTCTACTCACTGGGCTATAGAGCTCATCCCACTCCCTTAACCCCAGTTTTGCAGGTTCAGTGTACAGTATACAGAGGAGATCCACAGAGTACAGAAAGAGTAAAGAGATTTGTAATAGCTTAGAGTGGACATGTAATATTAAAGAGATGTGTATAAAGTTAGAAATGTGCTTGACTTAGTGATGTTTGTTATTAACATGATCTGTATATGTATATATGTTTTCCTGTATGTTAAAACCAGGCTTAACAGGTATGAGTTAACCCATCTAGAGCAAGCTCTAGTCAGGGGTACAGAGTACAGAGTACAGAGTACAGAGTACAGAGATAGTGCATGCACAGGTTAAGCCTTGGTATAGAGAAAAGAATTTTTATTTTCACAGAAAATGTATGATCATGTATGAGATTTACAGGTACACAGAGAGTATAGCAGGCTTGCTATGGGTTCTGGCGGCCTTAAGCCGACCTGAATCCTAGCGCCGGTGACGGTCCATTTTGGGGTCGTTACAGATTGGTATCAGAGCCCTAGGTTCACATGATCGGACCTATAGAGAGAGTGTCGGGCTCATAGAGGTTAGAAATGGTCAAGCACACTAGGAAAGCATGTCCACTAGGGTAGGGTGTTGAGTCCTATCTGTTTGCTGCCATAAGTTATGCATGTGCATTCTTGAGATGTGATGTTTATGTGTTAAAGTGCTATCTTTTGTTTTGTTGTCCAGAGAGTAAAGATGAGAGGAACTCGTCGATCAGCTCGATTGACTGGAGTCCCACCAGATAGTGAGAGACCAACTGCTCGTCCTCCTGCATTGCCAAGGGCAAGGTCTCAGAGATCTAGCAGGGAAGGTACGTCAATAGACCCTAGAAGGTCTGTCGACGAGAGCAGAAGGGGAACAGCTAGGGGAGGAAGATCAGAGGAAATGAGGGAGGCTATGGAGATTGACCAGTCTAGAGATGACAGCATGGGTGTAGGCAGATTTGAGGAAGGTATGGGAGAGTCGCAGGGAGGTGTGCAGACCTCAGGTTTTGGCTATCCAGCCTTTCCGCAGGACCCAGAGTATCCGATGGGAGGTATGTCGGAGTACTCTAGTTTTGTCCCATATCCTCCTTACATGCCATATATGCCTTATCCTCATTATTATCCACCATATCCTATGTATCCACCTTCCCCTACCCATCCAAGTGCAGCACACCCAGAGCCAAATGACCCAGTACCCCCACCAAATGAACCAGTAGCCCTTGTTGTTGACAGACATCAACCTAGCTCATCTGGAGGTAAAGTGCAAATGACAGAGTACTTGAAATTGGATGCTCCTAAATATAACACGGGAGATGATCCATTTGAATACCTCCGATCAGTTAGGATGATAACCAGTGAATTGAGAGCTGATGATAGTAGGGCCATTGAGATGGCAAGATTTACACTTAAATGCAAGAAAGCCAGAGAATGGTTCAAGAATTATGTGGAACCCAGGGTGGACAGTATGTCTTGGGGAGAGTTCGCCAATGAATTTGCAGGGTGGGCTTTTCCTGATAGTTCCAGGGAGATGAAAGTCATAGAGTTCGAACAGTTGAGACTAGGGGTGAGCATTCGGTCGGTTCGGTTCAAAATCGAACCGAACCGAATAAACCGAAAACCGAAATTTTAGTTTTTATGAAAACCGAACCGAATCGATTTTGGTCAGAAACCGAATCGAACCGAACCGGTCTGATTCGGTTCGGTTCGGTTCGGTTCGGTTTGATCGGTTTCGATTTTTAATATTTTTTTAATTTTTTACTCTTTATTTTTAGTATTTTAAAATTTAATTAAAATATTTTAATTTTAATATAATTTAATTTCTCTATATTATTGAAAAAATATATTATTATCCCTAATCGGTTCGGTTCGGTTTTTTCGGTTTTTTTCTGATCAAAACCGAACCGAACCGAAATAACCGGAATTTCTGAAATTTAAAACCGAACCGAACCGAAATGTATAAAAAACCGAACCAAATTTTCAAATCGGTTCGGTTCGGTCGGTTTTTTCGGTTTGAACCGGATTCTGCTCAGCCCTAGTTGAGACAAACAGACGAAATGAGTGTTGATGAATTCACAGATAAGTTCCTGGATTTGCTTCAGTATGTGGGTCAAGCCTATGATACTGATTAGAAGAAGGCAAGGAGATATACTATGAGATTGCATCCCAGGTATTCTTCCTTGATTCTTCCAGCAGAAAAGGAGAGTTTCCACACTATAGTGGACGCAGCCAGGAAAATGGAAGCTAATGCCAATATTCAGAAACAGTCAAAGGCACAGGCTTCGGGTTCTAAGGTCCCCAGTTCAGGCACGTCAGGCAGCAAGAGATGGGATAGAGCAAAAGGAACAAAGAGTAAGTTCTGGAATAGAGTCAAGTCAGGTCTGGGAATAGGTAGTGGCTCAAGCTCTGGCATAGCTCCAGTATGCAGAAGATGTGGAAGACCACATGGAGGAGCTTGTCGGTTGGGATCTACAGCTTGTTTTAGATGTGGACAAGAAGGGCATATTGCTCGGGATTGTCCTCAGGTGACTTTTGCACCATCCCAGCAGATGAGTTCAGGCAGTGTGGTACAGCCAGTTGTACAGCCAGCAGCTCCAGTCATGCCTCAGAGTAGTGGCAGAGGTAGAGGGAGAGGGGCAGCCTCTACTTCAGCAGCAGGTTCCCGAGGTGGAAATCCGGTAGCCCCAGCACGGATTTTCACTGTGACACAGGAGGAGGCTAACACGTCGAACACAGTGGTGTCAGGTAATCTCATCATTGGGTGTTCAGATGTGTATGCTTTGATGGACCCCGGTGCTTCTCATTCCTTTATTGCTTTGAGAGCCATAGAGAGATTGGGTTTGATCAGTTCTGAGTTAGAGTATCCTCTCTGGGTCAGTGGACCCAAATGTGACCTATCAGTGGCAGTGTCAGTCTGTCGTTTCAGTCTAGTGTTTATAGAGGGTAGATGCCTTCCAGCTGACCTTGTGGTTCTAGACTTGACAGATTTTGATGTCATTCTAGGAATGGATTGGCTATCTGCATATAGTGCTACTTTGGACTGTAGAGAGAAGATAGTTAGCCTCAGAGACCAGGATGGGTCAGAGTGTGTCTTCAGAGGAGACAGGAGAGGTACACCCAGAGGTTTGATTTCAACCCTTCAGGCTCGTCGTTTGCTTAGGAGGGGTTGTCAGGGGTTTCTAGCTCATGTGAGAGAGCTAGACAGTCAGGTTAGGGAACCAGCTACAGTACCAGTAGTCCGAGAGTTTCTCGATGTTTTCCCAGATGAACTTCTAGGACTACCACCTGGTAGGGAGATAGAGTTTGAAATCGAATTGCTGCCTGATACCAGACCTATCTATATTCCTCCCTACAGGATGGCGCCAGCAGAGTTAAAAGAGTTAAAAGAACAGTTGCAGGATTTGGTAGATAAGGGTTTCATCCGCCCTAGCACCTCACCTTGGGGTGCTCCAGTGCTTTTCGTCAGAAAGAAGGATGGATCCCTCAGACTTTGTATCGACTATAGACAGTTGAACAAGGTCACTACCAAGAATAGGTATCCCCTACCTAGGATTGATGATCTATTCGACCAGCTAGTTGGAGCAGGTTGTTTCTCTAAAATAGATATGAGATCCGGGTATCATCAGTTGAGAGTCAGAGAGGCAGATGTGCCAAAGACAGCTTTCAGGACCAGATATGGGCATTATGAGTTCTTAGAGATGCCGTTCGGGTTGACTAACGCCCCTGCAGCATTCATGGATCTCATGAACAGAGTTTTCAGTGAGTTTCTGGATCACTTTGTGATTGTCTTTATCGATGATATCTTGGTGTATTCCAGAGACGCAGAGGAGCATGCCCAGCATCTGAGGATAGTTCTACAGACACTGAGAGAGCATGGGTTATATGCCAAGTTCTCGAAGTGTGAGTTTTGGTTGAGGAGCATTTCCTTCTTGGGACATATGGTATCAGCAGAGGGTATTGAGGTAGATCCCAAGAAGATAGAGGCTGTAGCTAACTGGCCCAGACCCACGACAATGACTGAGATTAAAAGTTTTCTGAGACTGGCAGGTTACTACAGGAGGTTCGTTCAGGACTTCTCGAAGATAGTAGCTCCTATGACCAAATTGACTCAGAAGAACCAGAAGTTTTTCTGGTTAGACCAGTGTGAAGAGAGCTTTGAGGAGCTCAAGAGGAAATTGACAACAGCACCAGTGTTAGCTCTGCCTGTCAGTAATGAGGACTTCACAGTGTTCTGTGATGCATCTCGAGTGGGATTGGGCTGTGTTTTGATGCAGAGTGACAGGGTGATTGCTTATGCTTCTAGACTTGAAGAAGCACGAGTTGAATTATCCTACCCATGACCTAGAGATGGCAGCAGTTATTTTTGCACTCAAGATGTGGCGACATTATCTCTACGGGGTTAAATGCGAGATCTTCACTGATCACAAGAGTTTACAGTACATCTTGAGCCAGAGAGAGCTGAATTTGAGGCAGAGAAGATGGGTAGAATTGCTCAGTGATTATGATTGTACGATTCAGTATCATCCGGGTAAGGCGAATGTTGTGGCAGACGCCCTAAGCCGGAAGTCACTAGGCAGTTTATCCCATATAGCAGCAGAGCGGAGACCAGTTGTGATGGAGCTTTACAAGCTCTTAGAGGAAGGGTTACAGTTAGAATTGTCTGGTACAGGTGCATTGATCGCACAGATGAGAGTGACACCTGTGTTTCTGGAGCAGATAGCTCAGAAACAGTACGAGGACCCAGAGTTGATGAAAATTGCCAGGACTGTTCAGTCAGGCAACAGTGCAGAGTTCAGATTTGACAGCAAAGGGATCCTCCGTTATGGGAGTCGACTTTGTGTACCAGATAGGAGCAGTGTGAAGGAAGACATTATGAGAGAAGCTCATAATGCGCTGTATAGTGTTCACCCAGGAGCCACCAAGATGTATCAGGATCTGAAAAGGGTCTATTGGTGGCCAACCATGAAGAAAGAAGTGGCGCAGTTTGTGACAGCTAGTGAGGTGTGTCAGAGGGTGAAACTAGAGCATCAGAAACCAGCTGGAATGCTTAACCCACTGCCGATTCCAGAGTGGAAATGGGAGAACATAGCTATGGATTTTATAGTGGGCTTACCAGCAACGTCTAACAGAATAGACTCGATATGGGTGATTGTGGACAGACTCACGAAATCTGCTCATTTCATTCCAGTTCGGAGTAACTATTCTGTGGATAAGTTGGCACAGGTCTATCTGGATGAGATAGTGAGATTACATGGAGTTCCAGTGTCTATAGTCTCAGACAGAGGACCTCAGTTTACCTCCAGATTTTGGCGGAGTCTGCAGAGTGCGATGGGCACGAGATTGGATTTTAGCACTGCTTTCCACCCACAGACTGATGGACAGTCAGAGAGGACCATCCAGACCATAGAGGATATGCTTCGACTGTGTGTGTTAGACTTTGGCGGTTCTTGGAGGCAGCATCTACCTCTGGTGGAGTTTGCCTACAATAACAGCCATCATGCTAGCATAGAGATGGCTCCTTATGAAGCTTTGTATGGGCGAAAGTGCAGATCCCCTGTTTGTTGGGAAGAAGTAGGAGAGAAGACTCTTGCAGGGCCAGAGTTAGTAGAGATTACCAGTAGAGTGGTGCCTATGATCCGAGAGAGAATCAGAACAGCTCAGAGCAGACAGAAAAGTTATGCAGACGTTCGCAGAAAATAGTTAGAGTTTCAGGAGGGTAATATGGTATTGCTGAAGGTGTCTCCAATGAAAGGAGTGGTTCATTTTGGGAAGAAAGGTAAGTTAGCTCCACGATACATTGGACCCTTTGAGATTTTGCAGAAGATCGGAAATGTGTCGTATAAGCTAAATGTACCCGCTTCTATGGAGAGAATTCACCCGGTATTTCATGTTTCTATGCTACGGCAGTTTGTGTCAGATCCGAATCAGGTTCTGAGTGAGCCTGAGGTGGAGATTCTTACAGATCTCACCTATATAGAGCAGCCAGTGCGGATTCTGGACACACAGATCAGACAGCTAAGGAACAAAGAGATCCCAATGGTGAAAGTTCTGTGGAACCACCATAATCTAGAAGAATGCACCTGGGAGACGCGGGAGTCTATGCTCCAGCAGTATCCATATTTGTTTTGAGGTTAGTTTCCTCCTTTTTATGTGTTTATGGTTTATTTTAGGAACATTCGAGGACGAATGTTCTTAAGGGGGGGAGAGTGTAATACCCGGCTAGAGTCCGGCATCGGAATTCTACTTTCCGGTGGAATCCGAGATGTCGAAAGTCTCTAGAAGGGGTAGATTTCTGTTTTTCTACCATGTTTTAATATGTTTCATAGTTTTAAAGCATAAGGAAATGAGTTTTTGAGTGAAATGAACCAAGGCAGAAAAGCCAGGTTCGGCCGCCGAAGTAGAGGTTCGGCCGCCGAACATGCATGGCTTTCGGTTTCACGATAGGCCGCCGAAGGTGGTCTAGCTAGCCACCTATAAAAGGCCCTCAGTCGGTTGAAAGGATAAGCTTCGCCGCTTCCTTTCGATTTCTGAGGTGAGACTCTGTCCTTTTTGAGTATTTTACATGTTTTCATCAAATCTTGCAAAGGTTTGATTAGTTTTTATGTTCTTTTGAAGGTTTTAAGCTAAAAACTCAAAGTTGTGCAGTTTGGAGAGTTTGAAGGAGAGTTGCTCCAAAACTCCACGTTGGGATCATTCATCTACTTGATTTCAAAAGGTAAGTGAAGATCCTGAGCTTGTTTTTATGATTTATAATGGTTTTATGGGGTTTATGGAGAGAGTTGCATGAATAGGTTAAAAGAAGAGTTTTTGATGATTTTGTGCATAAAGCTTGTTTATGTGTTGTTTGTGTTGTGTGTTTGGGGTGTTAAGATAGTTTTTTACCCCTTTGAGCATATACATAGGTGTATGCAAGTTGAGGAAGTGAGGTGTGAAGTTGGAGAGGAGTTTGGTGCATTTGGCGAGAGGCAGGGCAAGTTTCTGCCTTGCGGATGAACTCAGGTTCGGCCACCGAAGGTACATTCGGCCGCCGAATCCCTAAGGAGGTGTGAGGAGGTGGCTTCGGCTGCCCAAGCTTGCCCCCGAGCTTTTGGACTTTCGGCTCTGGAGGGGAGTTCGGCCGCCGAAGGTTAGAGACTTTCGTCTCTGGAGTGCCTTTCAGCCCCGAAACTTGCCCCCGAAAGGGTTCGGCTGCCAAAAGTAGAGATTCGGCCGCCGAAGGTGCATGAGTTTCGTCTCTGGAGAGGACTTTCGGCCGCCGAACCTGCCGCCGAAAGTGTTCTGTCCAGCTTTTCTTTTGCATGCTTTGCATGAGTTTTAGAGTGAGTTTGAGGGGATTTGTGGGGAGTTAAATAGAGTTGTTCATAAGCTAGTTTGGTCCCTTATTTGCGTTTATCTGTGCCTATACAGACCAGAGGAACCAAAGAGAGCAGCAGTGAGTACTGCTCCAGAGTTTTCAGAGCCTGCAGAGTCAGTCCAGATAGCCAGAGGTGAGTAGAACTAAACTAAACTTAATGGTTGTAATTGAGAAATGAAATGCTTTTAGCATAATTCATGCATCATGAGTATATAGTAGGTTGTGTGCATTAGCAATCACGAATATGTTGCATTGCATTACATAGGTATGTGTTGATGTGGGTGAATGCTGAATGATCCAATAGTCTCTGAGAGAAGTCCAGGAGCCTTTGACTATGCCCTGGCACAGAGAAGTCCAGGAGCCTTTGACTACGCCCTGGCAGGTATATAGTAAAGTCTAGGAGCCTTTGACTACACCCTGGCAATGGTAAGTACAGAGGTGTTATATACACATATACATATACGACAGGAAGACCAGGTGCTCGATTCTACGCCCTGGCACAGAGTTACCAGGGACTATGTGGTGACAGGTTTACCTTTGATGTGGTTTGTCTGTGATATGGTGCATTCCATGAGATCATATTTTACTGAGATGTTTTCCTGTTCTACTCACTGGGCTATAGAGCTCATCCCACTTCCTTAACCCCAGTTTTGCAGGTTCAGTGTACAGTATACAGAGGAGATTCACAGAGTACAGAAAGAGTAAAGAGATTTGTAATAGCTTAGAGTGGACATGTAATATTAAAGAGATGTGTATAAAGTTAGAAATGTGCTTAACTTAGTGATGTTTGTTATTAACATGATCTGTATATGTATATATGTTTTCCTGTATGTTAAAACCAGGCTTAACAGGTATGAGTTAACCCATCTAGAGCAAGCTCTAGTCAGGAGTACAGAGTACAGAGTACAGAGTACAGAGTACAGAGTACAGAGTACAGAGTACAGAGTACAGAGTACAGAGATAGTGCATGCACAGGTTAAGTCTTGGTACAGAGAAAAGAATTTTTATTTTCATAGAAAATATATGATCATGTATGAGATTTACAGGTACATAGAGAGTATAGCAGGCTTGCTACGGGTTCTGGCGGCCTTAAGCCGACCTGAATCCTAGCGCCGGTGACGGTCCATTTTGGGGTCGTTACACATATTACACAAGAGACTTTTAAATTTTCAGTAAAAAAAATGACCATGAATTACATAATATTAATTGAAGGAAAAAAAAAAAAAGAACCACCACATGATGGTATTTTCGCTCGGCTAATTAATAGCCAAATAGAGGGTATCACAGTCTTATTGAGTTATTTTCAAATTTTAAGTACTATTCTGGTAAAATCTGAAGCAAATAGTTACTCTAATTTAGTAATTACTTATTTTTCGTATGTATGAAAAAGTGCATTCTAAATTTTAGAGGTACCTATAAAATAATTTTTTTTCTATTGTAAAAAGAATATTGCATGAGAGAAAATAAAAATTTAAGAGATACGTAACCAATAAAAAAATTTAATTTAATTTTGAATTGTATATTATATAGTATTAACAATATATTTTGATAATAATTTTAATTTTAGGAGGCCGTAAAAATTATAAATTAAATATTTTTTATTATTTGCAGTAAAAAAGGAAAGAGCATCCATCTTTACTAAATAATAAATTAAGGTATAAATTTGAGAGATGTAAAAAGAAAAATAAATAAATTTGGAATGTATTTATTTAATTAAAAAATTAGCATTTGTACTCTTCTATCTTATGTTTATAAAATTTAATTTTGAAGTTATTTTGCAATGTTAACATTTCCTTCAAATTCTTTCTATTTTGTTAGTGGTAATCATACTTAATTTAAATTATTATCATATCTATCTTTAATATTACTAACATATTTAAATTATATTCATATTATTATTAATATTTAATAATTATAGAAAGAGGTATTTGCATAAAAAATCTAAAACTTTTCATTATTTTATAATTTAATTCAAAATTTCAAAAATTGATAGAATTTTCTAAAATTATAAATTTTATTCTAATTATATCCAAGTTTAAAATTTGAATTGGGAAAAATGTCTAGTTCACGTAGCAATATGATATGGATTATTTTATTATACTCATATGACACGTAAATAAATGTTATTGATATAAAAAAAATAAAATTTTTAGCTATTTTGCAATTTAATCCAAAACTTTAAAAATTAATATACTTTAACTCAAAATCTCTAAATTCACTACTAAATCTCTAGAATCCTATTATTATTATACTTCATTTTTATCTAGTTGATACAAGAAATTATAAAGGGATTTCTTTCTATTTTTTAGTTATGATTCTCTTAATTTTTTAGGATTTTACTCATATCTATTTTTACTACAATGTATCTTCTCGTGCCTCCAAGTGTTAACTTATACTATTAAGGTATAATAGAATATTAATAATACAACCGTAAACAATAAGAGTATATTTTTTATTTTTTATTATATTGACATGGTTTTTTTTATAACAAGTATAGTGAAATTTATTATGACGGACACTTAATACTGTATTTAAAAAATAAAAAACTAATAAATATGAGACCTGTTACTATTATTATTAAAACTAGTGGCAAACAGAAAAATGTTAAAGTTATGATTTTTACATCATGTCAAACGATGGTGAAAGATAGATAAATTAAGAGATTTTAAATCGAGTTACATTAATTTTTAAAATTTTAAATTAAATTGCAAAATAACTAAAAATTTTAGATCTTTTTATCAATAGCATTTATCTACGTGATATATGAATATAATAAAATAATCCACACCATCTTGCTATGTTAGCAAAACACACTCTCCCCGATTCAAGTTTTAAATTTGGATATAATTGTAATAAAATTTATAATTTTAGACATTTTATCAACTTTTAAAGTTTTGGATTAAATTGTAAAATAGTGAAAAATTTTAAATTTTTCATGCAAATAGACCTTGTAGAAAATATATAAAATTGTTGATTTATTTGAATATATTAAATAAATTTTTAAAATCAATTATATTATGCTAAAAATTTATATAAGTACATGAATATTTAAAATTAATATTTTTGTAGTTTATTTATTTAAATTTTAAATTAAATTAGATTTAAAATAATTATTAAAAAATAGTGGAAGGGCGTGCCTCCGAGTGAGAGGCATGCTATCTTATGGAGAGTGTACTATTATACTTTAGGATATGGGATTGATTTCTTGATTACCAATTGACAGCGACATTGTTATTGGAACTACAAGTTAGCCTTCGGTAGTTGTCGTATCAAGATTTACTTAGGATTGTCATCGAAACGTAATGAAGGGTAATTCAATTACATTTACAAGATTAAGGAATAACTTCAACCACATTCCATATTTTGTTTATGATGTTATTATCCAGAGGCATGTTAGGGCATTCATATTGCGCCTAATTGGTGGAGCACTATTTATAGATAGATTTTGTTATAGACTCAACCTGATATTTTTGTCACTATTAGCAAATTTATACAGAGCGTGTCAATACAGTTAGGGTGCAACGTGTCTTGCTTGGCTGTATAAAGAGCTATGCAGAGCCACAACACCACGTGTCCAGCAAATAGGCAGCACACTGCATATACTACAGATTTGGGCCTGGATAGACTCAAAACAATAGCTCCAAGCATTGTCCAAATAGATCCAATGCCAGATACACTGATTGGCAGCCGGTTAGTTTTCTACCCTTATAATATACATATTTGTTTTACAACTATTATCAAAACCAAATGTCATTAATTCAAAGCAATTTACCGTATAGGTGGAGTAAGGCAAGAATAATTACTGAAGTTATTACGCATGTGCTAGAACAATTTTGATATCAACTTTGATCAGATGGAAGCTGAAGAGGTAATTATTTTTATTTTCCTTAGTTATTTTTAGCACGCATGTTAATTCAAAATTTTATTTTTAACTATTTAAATTAATTTATCTATATAGTTTATATGAGAGCCTTACTCTAATGATATAGTGGCTACTCTGCTAGATTATTATGTACAAGGAAGACATAAATGGTGTTTGGTTGTGTCACTTATTTATTTTCATGTTGTTGAGTGGTATCACTCTAATAGAGTGTTGTGACAGTTTAGATTGGCTCAATCCATTCTGCAGCTGTAGGGCAGAAACTTGCCCTGCCTCTCGCCCAATGCACAAAACTTACTCCACTTCAAACACCTCTCTACTTCCACTTGCATACACTCATGTCTATGCTCAAAGGGGTCAGAAACTACCTTAAAACCCCAAACACACAACAAAAACAACACAGAAACAAGCTTTATGCACACAATCATCAAAACCTCACAAATAACCCTCTTCATGCAACTCTCTCCATAAACCCCATAAAACCTTCAGAAAACATAAACACAAGCTCAGGATCTTCACTTACCTCTTGAAAACAAGAAGATGAACGATCCTAACGTGGAGTTGTGGAGCAACTCTCCTGCAAACTCTCCAAACTTCACAACTTTGAGTTTTTAGCTTAAAACCTTCAAAATACCATAAAAACTAATCACATCTTTGCATGATTCAATGAAAACTTGAAGAAATACTTACAAAGGACAGGGTTTCACCTCAGAAGACAAAAGAAACGGTGCTTGCACCGCTTCAACCGACTGAGGGCCATTTATAGGTAGCTGGCCAGACCACCTTCGGCGGCCACACGTGAAACCGAAAGCCATGCATGTTCGGAGGCCGAACCTCAACTTCGGCGGCCGAACCTGGCTTTTCTGCCTTGGTTCATTTCACTCAAAAACTCATTTCCTTATGCTTAAAACTTGATAAACAGATCAAAACATGATAGAAAAACATAAATCTAACCCTTCGAGAGACTTCCGACATCCCGGACTCCACCGGAAAGTAGAATTCCGATGCCGGACTCTAGCCGGGTATTACAGCAGCCATCATATCAAATAGATGAGCTACATGGATTAAAATTTACATTTTCGACTACAAACTGAATGACTGAACATGAACACTAGGTTGCTATTTGGAAATCCAGACACAAACGGATAGTCGGCAATATTTCTCTTACCCAGCCCTTACATTTCCATTCATAATACATAGAATAATACAGACGGATTGTACATCGGTGGGTATCTCAAAAGGGGCATCTATCGGAGCAATAGTAAGTTTCTATTTCTGTACTCATTACAAAATTAATTATAATAATTAATTTTTTATTTCACCTCTTAATAAATACATTTTATTAGGAGTATGATATCAAGAACTGTTGCTTATGGATGAGTTAAGTGTGACACCCGATAATGGATAAGATTGGAAGTGTAGTTAATTTTATGTTTTATGCAGTAAAAATGTTTGATCGAATTTCCCAAGTACCATCTCCACAGCCAACACCACCTTTCCAGCCAATTCCAGATGATATAGATGATTCACCCCTGCCTCTATGAATCTTCCAAGACATAATCGCCAGAGTAGCAGGCCTTCGAGGGAGACGGAGATTTCACGACCTATGCCCGACCCTAGTGTAATGCAAACACCAACACCAGTTGCATTCTATCCATACGGCTCTTTCACAGAAGTGGGTCAATCTTCGTACGTGGCCACTTATAGAGATGATTTTCAGAGTCAATATACAAAATGGGTGCAAGGGTCTTCTTCTATGCCTTATTAGTCATTTACTCCAATGCTTTACACATACAATCATACTGGAGAAAAAGGCATGGGTGGAACATTTGACTTCTTCTCTCTAGCGTATACACATACTCTATCAGAATCCATTTTTCCTTGCATTTCCCCGTGTAATACCCGGCTAGACTCCGGTATCGGAATTCCTACCGTCCGGTAGAATCTCGGATGTCGGAAGCCTCTAGTAGGGTAGAAACATGTTTTCATAAAATGTTTTAAGGTATTTCATGGTTTTAAGTATGAAAATTTAATGAGTTTTTGCATGAAAAGTCTTTGGAGGAAAACCCAGGTTCGGCTGCCGAAAGTCAAGTTCGGCCGCCGAACATGCATGCGTTTTGGAGGCACGTTAGGCCCCCGAAAGCATGAGTGAGGGAAGTCCAGGTTCGGCCGCCGAAAGTCAAGTTCGGCCGCCGAACATGGCATGCATGCGGAAGCACTTTCGGCCCCTGAACGTGGCCTGGCCAGCCACCTATAAAAGGGTCACTTAGCCGAAATGGGCGAGCTTTCTCCCATTTTCGGCCATAGCTAGCTTCCGACCTCCCTCTCCCCAGATCTTGTGTTCTTTTTCCAAATCTCCTCCATTTTTCTTGAGTTTCCACCTCTCATTGCAAGTTTTGAGCATTTAAGACAAGTTTTGGAGCTTTGGGAACTCAGGAGCTCATTTGCTTGGATCTCCGAGTTTAGGTCGTCTCTCTCTCGATCTTCAAGAGGTAAGAGCCGATCTTAAGCTCATTGTATGTTTTAAGTAAGTTTTAAGTTGTTTTATGGGTAGAATGGCATGTATAGGGTTGTATGAGTTTTTTTAAGCAAATGTTATGTTTTTGAACAATGTGGCATGTTTGAAGTGTTGTAGTTGGGGTATTTGATAGTTTGAGACCCATAGGTGTGATGTATGATGTGTATGCATATTTTAGAACAAGTTTATGCATGATTTGAGGTTTTGGGAGGCAAGAGGTTCGTTTGAACCAAGTTTCTGCCTATTTGGGAGAAACCAGGTTCGGCAGCCGAAGAGAGTTTCGTCCGCCGAACCCCTTTGTGGAGGCAGCATTCGGCTGCCGAAGCTTGCCCCCGAAAGAGGACTTTCGTCTCTGTCTGGGACTTTCGGCCGCCGAAGGTGCCACCGAACCTGCCTGACTTTCGGCTCTGGAGGGACTTTCGGCCGCCGAAAGTGCCCTGTCCAGCCATTCCTTGCATGTTTTTATGTAGTTGTTTTATGATGTTTTAGGGGGTTTTTGGGGAGTATATTAGAGTTATGTTTATGTATGTTTGGTCCCTCATTGGAGTCCACCTGTGTAGGTTCGGACCCGAGGAACCGAGGACCCCAGCAGTGAGCCAGCTGCTACAGAGTTTATCAGAGCTAGCCAGAGGTGAGTGGAATAAACTTTAAGTTTTAAAATAATTGAAATATAAATTTCGAGCATGATCCATGCATCACGAATTGCCATGAGATATAGTAGGTTGTTTGCATTAGTATTCACGAATATGTTGCATTGCATTTATAATGTTGATGTGGATTGGTTATTGGATGATCCTTTAGTCCTCATATGGCATGATGATGTTACGGCATGATATGGTATGGAAGTCCAGGTTGTACCCATTCTACGTCCCTGGCACATTGGTATGTTATGATATGTTATGATAAGGGAAAGACCGGTTGTACCCATTCTACGTCCCGGCACAGTTGGACTATGTAGAGGACTATTGGTGACAATACCATCCGAGATGTGATTAGTTGTGATGTGTTGCATTACATAATGGCATGAAATTTTAATATATGATTTCACTATTCTGCTCACTGGGCTTTGTAGCTCACCCCTCTCCCCTAACCCCAGGTGTGCAGGTACAGGGTAGACCAGGAGGTTAGCCAGAGTTTTGAAGTATGTTTATGTAATAGTTAGATTGTGGACATGACAATTGTACTATGATGTAATGTAAGAGATTACAGTATATTATGTAATGAGGTATATTGAGGTTATAGATGTGCTTGACCCTATGTGTATTGTAATCCCTTGTTGATGCATGATCTTAGATATTTGATGATACAGATGTTAGCCAACTCAACGCATGTATATCGCCCTTTGGGGCATTGATGAGATCCCATAGAGGGGTCAGGTTATGATGATGTTCAGTGCATGCACAGGTTGAGTTTGGTGTATGAGTCATGATTGAAAGAAAAGTTTTAATTTTTATGTATGTTCTTGATCATGTATGGGATTAAACAGGTTTCCAGGATGTATGTTTGGCTTGCTACGGGTCCCAGCGGCCTTAAGTCGACCCGGATCCTAGTGCCAGTAGCGGTCCGATTTTCGGGTCGTTACAGAATGGTATCAGAGCCCTAGGTTCATATGGTCGGACCTAGAGTGTCGGGCTCATAGATGTTATAGGTCAAGCACAATAGGAAGATCATGTCCACTAGGATAGGATGTGGAGTCCTGTCTTGTATGATGATGTAAATTGCCATGACTTTGTGCATGTGCATTAATGATATGCTATGCTATGTGATGTATGTGATGAGGGTTCATGTGTGCCCACATGAACCATATGATGCTAATGTTTGTATGATGTGTACTGTCTTTCAGAACATAGGATGAGAGGAACTCGTCGATCTGCACGATTGACTGGAGTGCCCCCTGAGGATGAGGGCACGAGCGCCCGTCCTCCTACATTGCCTAGGGCAATGTCTTGTAGAGCCAACAGAGAAAGAGTGTCAAGGGACCCTAGAAGGTCTTTTGATGCTAGCAGAAGGGGGACTGATAGAGGAGGAAGTTCTTCAGTTGTGAGGGAGGTTATGGAAGAGGATCAGAGGAGGGATGGGAACCTGGATGTGAGCATGGAGGAAGAAGGGACAGGGGAGTCTCAGGGAGGCGTTCAGGCCTCGGGGTATGGTTTTCCACCCCATTATCCATCCTTCCCACAGGGTTCAGGGTATCCGATGGGAGGTACATCGGATTACTCCAGCTTTAACCCCTACCCTACCTACATGCCCTATCCACCTTTCTATCCACCTTACACACAATACCCAGCTTATCCACCCTCACCCTTCTATCCAAACCCGGCAAACCCCACCTCGGGGAATGCTGCACCTCCACCTCCACCACCTACAGAACCAGCAGCCCCAGTTACTCAACCTCCCAGACCTAGCTCAACTGATGGGAGCAAGGTAAAGATGACAGATTACCTCAAGCTGGATGCTCCCAAATACAAGTCAGGGGATGACCCCTTTGAGTATCTGAGAGTGGTGAAGACAATAACTGATGAGCTAAGGGCAAGTGACAGCAGGGCCATTCAGATGGCAGGGTTCACTTTAAAGTGCAAGAAGGCACGGGAATGGTTCAAGTGTTATGTGGACCCAAGACTAGATGGCATGACATGGGAGGAATTTGCGAATGAGTTCGTTGGATGGGCTTTTCCAGACAGTTCTAGAGAACTGAAGATGATTGAGTTTGAGCAACTGAGGCAGTCAGAGCATATGGGTGTAGAGGAGTTCACGGATAAATTCTTGGAGCTATTGCCTTTTTCAGGGCAAGCTCTAGATACAGATACGAAGAAAGCCAAGAGGTATGTTATGAAGCTGCATTCCAGGTACTCCTCGTTGATTCAGTCAGCTGAGAGAGAAAGTTTCCACACTGTGGTGGATATGGCTCGAAGAATGGAAGCAAGTGCTATAGTTGAGGGGTCAGTGAAGCAGTCAGTGACCCAGTCTTCAGGGGTTAAGACCCCAGGCAGAGGAGGACCAGGATTCTCTTCTCAGAGCTCAGGTAAGAAGAGGTGGGATAACACCACCCGGAAGCCGAAGAAGAATAAGTTTTGGAACAAGTTGAAATCCGGTCTGGGATTTGGCGGTGGCTCGAGCTCAGGCTCAGATGGTACAGAATGCCAGAGATGTGGAAGACCGCATAGGGGAGTGTGTCGAGCTGGGACTAATACATGTTTCAGATGTGGACAGGAGGGACACATAGCTCGGGAGTGTCCTAGAGCGCCTTTTATGGGCCAGCCCCAGCAGACAGCTTCTGGTAGTGTGGCACAGCCAGCAGTTCCAGCCACAACTCAGGGCAATGGCAGAGGTAGAGGGAGAGGGGCAGCCTCTTCTTCTGGTTCCCGAGGTGAAGGTCCATCAGCTCCAGCCAGGATCTTCACCATGACTCAGCAAGAGGCTAACACATCCAACACCGTGGTGTCAGGTAATCTCGTCATTGGGTGTTCTGATGTGTATGCGTTAATGGACCCGGGTGCATCTCATTCATTTATTGCTCCGAGAGCCGTTGAGAGGTTGGGTCTGATAGTCTCTGGGTTAGAGTGTCCCCTATGGGTCAGTGGACCCAAGTGTGACCCGTCAGTGGCAGTGTCAGTCTGCCAGTACAGTCCAGTTTTTGTTGAGGGAAGATGCCTCTCCGCCGACCTTGTGGTTCTAGATTTGACAGACTTTGACGTCATTCTAGGGATGGATTGGCTATCTACCCATGGTGCTACCTTGCACTGCAGGGACAAGGTAGTCAGGTTCAGAGATCAGAACGGGTCAGAGGTCATCTTCAGAGGAGACAAGAGGGGCACGCCTAGAGGTCTGATATCAGCTCTTCAGGCTCGTAGGTTGCTTAGGAAGGGATGTCAGGGGTACTTAGCTCATGTGAGAGAGCTAGACAGTCAGGTCAGGGAACCGGCCTCGGTGCCAGTTGTCAGAGAGTTTCAGGATGTTTTTCCGGATGAGCTTCCAGGTTTACCACCTGCAAGGGAGATAGAGTTCGAGATAGAGTTGGTGCCTGGAACTAGACCGATCTCTATCCCTCCCTACAGGATGGCTCCAGCCGAGTTAAAGGAGTTGAAAGAGCAGTTGCAAGAGCTGGTAGAAAAGGGTTTCATCCGACAGAGTACCTCACCTTGGGGTGCTCCGGTCTTGTTTGTGAGAAAGAAGGATGGGTCCCTCAGACTTTGTATCGACTACAGGCAGTTGAACAAAGTCACTACCAAAAATAGGTACCCTCTGCCAAGGATCGATGATCTATTCGACCAGCTAGCCGGAGCGGGTTGTTTCTCCAAAATAGATCTGAGATCGGGGTACCATCAGCTAAGGATAAGAGAAGAAGATGTGCCGAAGACAGCTTTCAGGACCAGATATGGGCATTTTGAGTTCCTTGTAATGCCGTTCGGGTTAACCAACGCCCCTGCAGCATTCATGGATCTCATGAACAGAGTGTTTAGTCAATACCTGGATCACTTTGTTATTGTCTTTATAGATGATATCTTAGTGTATTCTAGGAATGCAGAGGAGCATGCCCATCATCTGCGGTTGGTCTTGCAGACCTTGAGGGAACATGGCTTGTATGCCAAGTTCTCTAAATGTGAGTTCTGGCTAAGGAGCATTTTGTTCTTGGGGCATGTAGTGTCAGAGAATGGGATTGAGGTGGACCCCAAGAAGACAGAAACTGTGGCTAACTGGCCTAGACCCACTTCAGTGACAGAGATTAGAAGTTTCTTGGGTTTGGCAGGTTACTACAGGAGGTTCGTTCAGGACTTCTCAAAGATAGCAGCTCCTCTGACCAGGTTAACCAGGAAGAATCAGAAGTTTCTGTGGACCGACCAGTGCGAAGAGAGTTTTGAAGAGCTTAAGAAGAGGTTGACTTCAGCACCAGTTTTAGCTCTGCCATCTGGTGATGAAGACTTTACAGTCTTTTGTGATGCGTCCCGTGTGGGACTGGGTTGTGTACTGATGCAGAATGAGAGGGTGATTGCTTATGCTTCTAGGCAGCTGAAGAAGCATGAGTTGAATTACCCCACACACGACCTGGAGATGGCAGCAGAAATCTTTGCACTCAAGATGTGGAGGCACTACCTCTACGGGGTAAAATGTGAGATCTTCACAGATCATAAAAGCCTGCAGTACATCCTGAGTCAAAGAGATTTGAACTTGAGACAGAGGAGATGGGTGGAGCTGCTGAGTGACTATGATTGCAAGATTCAGTATCATCCGGGTAAGGCGAATGTCGTGGCAGACGCCCTAAGCCGGAAGTCACTAGGCAGTTTATCCCACATATCGGCAGAGAGGAGGCCAGTGGTGAAGGAGTTTTACAAGCTTATTGAGGAAGGTCTAAAGATGGAGTTGTCTGGTACAGGTGCCTTGGTGGCCCAGATGAGAGTAGCACCCGTGTTTCTGGAGCAGGTGGCTCAAAAACAGCATGAGGACCCGGAGTTAGTGAAGATTGCTAGGACTGTTCAGTCAGGCAATGGTAGTGAGTTCAGATTCGACAGCAAGGGGATCCTCCGCTATGGGAGCAGACTATGTGTACCAGATGACATAGGGCTAAAAGGAGACATTATGAGAGAGGCTCATAATGCAAGATACAGCGTTCACCCTGGAGCCACCAAGATGTATCAAGATCTAAAGAAGGTTTATTGGTGGCCAGCTATGAAGAAAGAAGTGGCACAGTTCGTGTCAGCCTGCGAAGTGTGTCAGAGGGTGAAGCTGGAACATCAGAAGCCGGCTGGAATGCTTAACCCGCTACCTATTCCAGAATGGAAATGGAAAAATATAACTATGGACTTCGTAGTGGGGTTACCGGCGACGTCCAACAGATTGGACTCTATATGGGTGATTGTGGACAGACTCACCAAATCTGCTCACTTCATTCCTGTCAGGAGTGGCTATTCTGTGGACAAGTTGGCGCAGGTGTATGTTGATGAGGTCGTCAGGCTGCATGGGGTTCCTGTTTCTATAGTATCAGATAGAGGGCCCCAGTTCACCTCCAGGTTTTGGCGGAGTCTGCAGAGTGCCACGGGTACCAGGTTGGATTTCAGTACTGCCTTCCACCCACAGACGGACGGACAATCAGAAAGGACCATCCAGACTATCGAGGATATGCTTAGAATGTGTGTGCTGGACTTTGGCGGTTCTTGGAGGCAACATCTACCTTTGGTGGAGTTTGCCTACAATAACAGCCATCATGCTAGCATCGGGATGGCTCCATATGAAGCCTTGTATGGAAGGAAGTGCAGATCACCTGTTTGCTGGGAGGAAGTTGGAGAAAAGGCCTTGGCAGGGCCTGAGCTTGTAGAGATTACCAGCAGGGTAGTACCCATAATCAGAGAAAGGATCAAGACTGCTGCAAGCAGACAGAAGAGTTATGCAGACATCCGCAGGCAGCAGTTAGAGTTTCAGGAGGGGGATCTGGTATTGCTCAAGGTGTCTCCAATGAAGGGAGTGGTTCGCTTCGGGAAGAAAGGTAAACTAGCCCCACGATACATCGGACCCTTTGAAATATTGCAAAAGATTGGGAATGTGTCGTACAAGCTGGATTTACCTGCTTCAATGGAAAGAATCCATCCGGTTTTCCATGTTTCAATGTTGAGGAAGTTTGTGTCAGATCCGAGCAAGGTTCTTAGTGAGCCTAATGTGGACGTCCAAGAGGATCTCACCTATGTTGAACAGCCAGTACGGATCATTGACACCCAGATTAGGAAGCTTAGAAACAAGGAAATCCCGATGGTGAAAGTCCTGTGGAACCACCACAATTTGGAGGAATGTACTTGGGAGACACGGGAGTCTATGCTCCAGCAGTACCCTCATCTCTTTTAAGGTTAGATTTCCATGTGTTTATGTGCTATGTATGTATGTTATGTTTTATGCCATGCTATGTGTGCTAGTTGAGGTACATTCGGGGACGAATGTTCTTAAGGGGGGGAGAATGTAATACCCGGCTAGACTCCGGTATCGGAATTCCTACCGTCCGGTGGAATCTCGGATGTCGGAAGCCTCTAGTAGGGTAGAAACATGTTTTCATAAAATGTTTTAAGGTATTTCATGGTTTTAAGTATGAAAATTTAATGAGTTTTTGCATGAAAAGTCTTTGGAGGAAAACCCAGGTTCGGCTGCCGAAAGTCAAGTTCGGTCGCCGAACATGCATGCGTTTTGGAGGCACGTTAGGCCCCCGAAAGCATGAGTGAGGGAAGTCCAGGTTCGGCCGCCGAAAGTCAAGTTCGGCCGCCGAACATGGCATGCATGCGGAAGCACTTTCGGCCCCCGAACGTGGCCTTGCCAGCCACCTATAAAAGGGTCACTTAGCCGAAATGGGCGAGCTTTCTCCCATTTTCGGCCATAGCTAGCTTCCGACCTCCCTCTCCCCAGATCTTGTGTTCTTTTTCCAAATCTCCTCCATTTTTCTTGAGTTTCCACCTCTCATTGCAAGTTTTGAGCATTTAAGACAAGTTTTGGAGCTTTGGGAACTCAGGAGCTCATTTGCTTGGATCTCCGAGTTTAGGTCGTCTCTCTCTCGATCTTCAAGAGGTAAGAGCCGATCTTAAGCTCATTGTATGTTTTAAGTAAGTTTTAAGTTGTTTTATGGGTAGAATGACATGTATAGGGTTGTATGAGTTTTTTTAAGCAAATGTTATGTTTTTGAACAATGTGGCATGTTTGAAGTGTTGTAGTTGGGGTATTTGATAGTTTGAGACCCATAGGTGTGATGTATGATGTGTATGCATATTTTAGAACAAGTTTATGCATGATTTGAGGTTTTGGGAGGCAAGAGGTTCGTTTGAACCAAGTTTCTGCCCATTTGGGAGAAACCAGGTTCGGCAGCCGAAGGGAGTTTCGGCCGCCGAACCCCCTTGTGGAGGCAGCATTCGGCTGCCGAAGCTTGCCCCCGAAAGAGGACTTTCGTCTCTGTCTGGGACTTTCGGCCGCCGAAGGTGCCGCCGAACCTGCCTGACTTTTGGCTCTGGAGGGACTTTCGGCCGCCGAACCTGCCGCCGAAAGTGCCCTGTCCAGCCATTCCTTGCATGTTTTTATGTAGTTGTTTTATGATGTTTTAGGGGGTTTTTGGGGAGTATATTAGAGTTATGTTTATGTATGTTTGGTCCCTCATTGGAGTCCACCTGTGTAGGTTCGGACTCAAGGAACCGAGGACCCCAGCAGTGAGCCAGCTGCTACAGAGTTTATCAGAGCTAGCCAGAGATGAGTGGAATAAACTTTAAGTTTTAAAATAATTGAAATATAAATTTCGAACATGATCCATGCATCACGAATTGCCATGAGATATAGTAGGTTGTTTGCATTAGTATTCACGAATATGTTGCATTGCATTTATAATGTTGATTTGGATTGGTTATTGGATGATCCTTTAGTCCTCATATGACATGATGATGTTACGGCATGATATGGTATGGAAGTCCAGGTTGTACCCATTCTACGTCCCTGGCACGATGTAAGAGAAAGTCCAGGTTGTACCCATTCT
This sequence comes from Manihot esculenta, assembly GCF_001659605.2. Taxonomy (NCBI): domain Eukaryota; kingdom Viridiplantae; phylum Streptophyta; class Magnoliopsida; order Malpighiales; family Euphorbiaceae; genus Manihot; species Manihot esculenta. The sequence goes on from NC_035177.2 coordinate 13,041,414, forward strand.
ACGTCCCTGGCACATTGGTATGTTATGATATGTTATGATAAGGGAAAGACCGGTTGTACCCATTCTACGTCCCGGCACAGTTGGACTATGTAGAGGACTATTGGTGACAATACCATCCGAGATGTGATTAGTTGTGATGTGTTGCATTACATAATGGCATGAAATTTTAATATATGATTTCACTATTCTGCTCACTGGGCTTTGTAGCTCACCCCTCTCCCCTAACCCCAGGTGTGCAGGTACAGGGTAGACCAGGAGGTTAGCCAGAGTTTTGAAGTATGTTTATGTAATAGTTAGATTGTGGACATGACAATTGTACTATGATGTAATGTAAGAGATTACAGTATGTTATGTAATGAGGTATATTGAGGTTATAGATGTGCTTGACCCTATGTGTATTGTAATCCCTTGTTGATGCATGATCTTAGATATTTGATGATACAGATGTTAGCCAACTCAACGCATGTTTATCGCCCTTTGGGGCATTGATGAGATCCCATAGAGGGGTCAGGTTATGATGATGTTCAGTGCATGCACAGGTTGAGTTTGGTGTATGAGTCATGATTGAAAGAAAAGTTTTAATTTTTATGTATGTTCTTGAGCATGTATGGGATTAAACAGGTTTCTAGGATGTATGTTTGGCTTGCTACGGGTCCCGGCGGCCTTAAGTCGACCCGGATCCTAGCGCCGGTAGCGGTCCGATTTTCGGGTCGTTACACCCCGGTAGTCACTGGATGATCTATCAAGCCGACTAAACTTATTTAGTTATGATTTTTCTGAGTTATTTTCTTCAATCCCTTATTCAGAAGATTTTTGATTTGCATATCAGGATCCAATTGTTGAAGAGAGTTTAAGGTTTCAATCTCAAGCTCCTGACTCTATTTATAACAGATGATGGTGTTAGAGATTATAAGGAGGCTCCATAGGAGCCATCATTTGACAGGTATCATTACAACACAAGGCGCTCTCAACAAAGGAAACCATGACAGTGTGGAATGGAGGATCATCTACATGGTCATTGATGAAGATCATCTACAACAATGTGTTATTCGACGTTATTTTAAATTTAATTTTATTTTCAATTTTGTTAAAGTTAATTTAACTAGTGTTACTATCAACATTAATTTGTTAAATTAAATTAAATTATATAATTATTTTAATTATTGTTATTTAATTATAAATATTTAATTTAAAAGTGAATGAAAAGTTACGAGAGAATTGATAAATTGAAGAGGAAGGGAAAAAAATAAATATAAATATATTAAATAAAATTTATAAAATACATTAAAAGAAATATTTATCAAAATATATAATTGTAATAAATAAATCTATCATCTATATGGTTATGGATGAAGATCATTCATAACAATGTGTTAATGGACGTTATTTTAAATTTTATTTTATTTTCAATTTTATTAAAATTAATTTAATTGTTGTTACTATCAACATTAATTTGTTAAATTAAATTTAGTTATATAATTATTTTAATTATTGTTATTTAATTATAAATATTTAACTTAAAAGTGAATGAAAAATTATGGAAGAATTGATAAATTGAAAAAATAAATTGGGGATGAAAAAAATAAAAATAAAAATATTAAATAAAATTTTTAAAATACATTAAAAGAAATATTTATCGAAATATATAATTTTAATAAATAAATAAAGGTATGACGCGACTCAAATAAATGTCCGTCTTAAAAACATTGTAAATAAAATCCTTATTTTATCGCGATTCAATCATTCTTTAAAAATAAAAAATAAAAAAAAAATATCTTTGTTAAATCCCATAAAATTCTCTTTAAAATTGTCGCCCTCTTTTGATATTCTCTTAAAAAATAGTAGTAAACATGTATTTTTTTTTTGTTATTGCTAATTATTTGTTTTTTTTTTATATTTCACGTATTTTTTTTCACAAATTTTACTTGTTGCAATAGTTACAATACTTTTTAATTGCAGTAAAAGCATAATTAGATAGAAGTTAGTATCTATACTAAGTAAATTTTAACCAATTGTGTTAACTAATCTTGAAATTATTTAGCATGTAACTTTCTTGAAAGTGAAAAGAGAGATTTTTTTTTTAGTAATGGGAATTGGAGATTGGGGGAGTAGAACCTGAGACCTAATAAAAACTCTCCAAAGAGAGCACCGCAACGCTTCGTCTCTTCTCTTTCTTCAACGCTTCGTTTACTAGAAAAAATTGGACTTTTGAAGTGGATTCATTCCCTTATTATCTTGTCTTGTACAAGTAGATCAACCCTATCATTGTGTTTCGTCTCTTTTTCTTGATTTCTATAGCGGTCAATGACAACATAACGGCGGAGATGGCTGGCTTGACTGTGGATAGTGACGAGGAGTAGGGTTTGGTGTTTGAAGGGGGTCATTTGAATACTGAATCTAGAGATCTGTCTTTGTGTCTGGTGGGACATTTTCTCACGAATAAATCAATAAACTTTGATGCCATGCAACATTCCCTTGCTCATCTATGGCAACCTCATCATGGTGTTACGGTGTCCGAGGAAATGGTTGGAGTTTATGTTTTTTAATTCTACCATGAGATTGACTTGGAGGATGCTTTGGAGATGAGCCCATGCACCTTTGGGAATCACTTGCTATTGTTTGATAGATTTGGTAATCATGGTAGCCCGTCGGATATTCCCTTGCATCATGTGCAGTTATGGGTACAGATACATGGGTTACCATCTGGTTTCCGTTCAGATGCAGTATTAAAGCGCCTTGGTGATTCCTTAGGAGAGTTCATAAAGGCTGATGTGAGCAACTTTGCAAGGGTTGGAATTCCTACATGAGGATTCGTATCAAGAAGGATGTTTGTACTGCTATTGTTACTAGCACACGGATTCGATAGGAGAAAGGGGCTTGGTCCTTTATTACGTTTCAATATGAGAATCTTTCGAATTTCTACTATGTTTGTGGTTTTCTAGGACACACGGAAAGATTCTGTCCGAAGCAGTTGAATCACAAGAACAAGCCTATAATCCACAGGCATGGTCCTGAACTACGTGCTACCAAATGAAGAGGTCAAAATAATATCGGAGCGCGGTGGCTGCAGGAAGGCGGTGCAGTGATGGAAGAGGGGTCGGCGTCCTGTAACAGGAATCCTGGCATTTCAAATTTGAATTTGAATAATCCCCTTTCTAGTGGCATGAATCACGGTATGAGTCAGCACATTAATGAGAATGATCCTATGGCAACTGATATTATGGATACTCAAGCTAAGGGGGACGATGGGCTTACAGTGATTGACCCAAAGCGGAAACGGGTTTGCCAAGAGGATGGATTTGTTGGGCCTAGTTCTGAGTCTTCTGCACAGACTGATTCCATGATCTCAAAGAATGATATAGCGGCGGGTTCTGTTCATCAGAGCCGCCAAGATCAATGAGTTGTATAAGTTCGAACTGTCGTGGGCTTGGCAACCCATAAGCAGTTCAGGCTCTCCAGGAGCTGGTTAGGGTTAAGAGGCCGATGTTTATCTTTTTAATTGAAACACTATGTCTTTCCAATAAAATTGAAGAAATAAAGAGTTTATTATTTTATGATGGCTTCTTTTCTGTGGATTGTGTGGGTCATCAAGGTGGTCTTGCTTTACTATAGAAAGCCGCTAAAATAGTATATTTAATTGGGTTCTCCCCTTGTTATATTGATGCAGAAGTGGAGGTCGATTCTATTGGTACCTGGAGATTAACCGGTTTTTATGGTGAACCAAATTGTGCTCGTTGTTCTCATTCTTGGCAGCTCTTAAGAACTTTAGCTTCTCATAGTGACCTACCATGGGTTTGCATGGGAGATTTTAATGACATTCTTTCAAGCTCGGAGAAAAGGGGCGGCCGGGCCCAACCTACTCATCTTTTACGTGGTTTTCAGAATGTTGTGGCTGAGGGGGGCTTATTTGATTTTAAAATGGATGGTTATGGGTTCACTTGGGAACATGGTAGGGACAATGGCAATTTGATAGAGGAAAAGCTTGATCACATTCTTGTCTCCAAATTATGGCGGGTACGCTTTCCATTTGCGCGTGCTGCTGTTCTTGAATTCACCTTTTCTGATCTTCCAATTTTTTTGGAGGTCCAATGCATGGTTCCTAGAAAGCAAGCTCACAGATTTCAGTTTGAAAACTCCTGGATTCGGGAACAAGGGTGTAGAGATTTGATTATAGATTATTAGTTGAGCTCTATGGGTGTTGATTTAGTTTCAAGACTTTCTGGTTATGGGGATATCTTGTCTGTTTGGAGCAAAGAGCTTCGACAATTGCACAAAGCTGAGATGGATCAGTGTCTTGCTACCATGGGTAATTTGCAAGATTCTCGAGATGCAGGTGACATGCTTTCTTTCCTTGCTGCCAAAAATCGATTCCATGAGCTTCTGTCACTTCGTGAACTTTACTGGAAACAAAGAGCTAAGGAATTTTGGCTTGTTAATGCTGATCGCAATATCCATTTTTTCCATCATGTAGCTTCTATCCGTAATAAAAAGAATAGAATTGGTTCCTTGAAAAATGATCAGGGAGTCTAATGCACTTGGGATTTCGGTTTACAAGAGGTAATGGTAAATTATTTTCAACAGTTATTTACTGCTGGTGTAATACCCGGCTAGACTCCGGTATCGGAATTCCTACCGTCCGGTGGAATCTCAGATGTCGGAAACCTCTAGAAGGGTAAAATCATGTTTTTATAAAATATTTTAATGTATTTTATGGTTTTAAGCAAGAAAGAAATTAAGTTTTGAATGAAAATAGTCTTGAGAGGAAGACTCAGGTTCGGCCGCCGAACCTCAAGTTCGGCCACCGAACATGCATGCACTTCGGGAGTGCTTTAGGCCCCCGAAGGCATAAGTGAGGGAAGTCCAGGTTCGGCCACCGAACCTCATGTTCGACCGCTGAACATGGCATGCATGCGGAGGCACGTTAGGCCCCCGAAAGTGGCCTGGCCAGCCACCTATAAAAGGGTCCCCTTGTCCGAATGGGCGAACTTTTCTCCCCATTTTCGGCCAAGGTGAGCTCTCCGCCGTCTCTCACCGATTTTGAGTCCCTTTCTTCAAATCTTTCATGATTTTCATGAGTTTTCACTTTGTTTTGAAGATTTTGAGCATTAAAGCAAGTTTTGAGGCTTGGAAGACTCAAGAGCTCTTTTCCTTGGTTCTCCAAGTTTAGGTTGTCTCTCTCTCTCGATCTTCAAGAGGTAAGAGCCGATCTTGAACTCATTTTATGTTTTAAGTAAGTTTTAAGTTGATCTATGGGGTAGAAATGCATGTTTAGGATAGTTGAGCTTTGTTAGGTTTTATGTGATTATATGGACAATGTGTGTTGATTATGCATGTTTGATGTGTTGTAGTTGGGGTTTAGGATAGTTTGAGACCCCTAGGTGTTGTTGTATGTGTGTATGCATGCTTTGAGGGAGTTGGATGCTTGATTGGAAGGTTTGGGAGGAAAGTGTGCATGGAAGAGCTGAGTTTCTGCCCTTTGGGAGAAACCAGGTTCGGCAGCCGAAAGGATTTTCGGCCGCCGAACCTGTCTGTGAGGCAAGCCTTTCGGCTGCCGAAGCTTGCCCCCAAAAATGGACTTTCGTCTCTGGAGGGCACTTTCGGCCGCCGAAGGTGCCGTCGAACCTGCATGACTTTCGCCTCTGGAGGGACTTTCGGCCGCCGAACCTGCCGCCGAAAGTGCCCTGTTCAGCCTTCCTTTGCATGTTTTCTATGGATATTTTGAGGTGTTTTAAGGGGGTTTTTGGGGAGTATTTTAGAGTCATGATCATAGATGTTTGGTCCCTCATTTGAGTCTACCTGTGTAGGTTCGGACCCGAGGAACCGAGGACCCCAGCAGTGAGATAGCTGCTTTCGAGTCTTGTCAGAGCTAGCCAGAGGTGAGTGTAATAACTCTCTATGTTTTCAAAGTAAATAATGAACGTTTTAGCATGATTCACGCATCATGAATGCCATGATATATATAATAGGGTGCTTGCATTAGAATTCACGAATATGTCGCATTGCACTTTATGTTGTTGATGTCGATGAATGTTGAATGATCCATTAGCCCTTATATGGTAAGACATGACAGACTATGGAAGTCCGGGTGAGCCTGCACTACGCCCCCGGCATGAATGGATATGTATGTTATGCTATGGAAGTCCAGGTGTGCCTGCACTACGCCCCTGGCATGATTAGACTGTATGGAGGGCTAAGTGGTGACAAGTTCATCCTTGATGTGAAATGTTTGTGTTGTGATGCATTCCATGATATCATATGTTTTAAATGCTATGTTTTATTATTCTGCTCACTGGGCTCTAGTAGCTCACCCCTCTCCCTTAAACCCCAGGTTTGCAGGTACAGGGTAGATCAGGAGGTCAGCAAGAGTAATAAAGTCATGGTCATATAATAGCTAGTGTGGACATGATAAATGTTGTTATGTTATGTTGAGTATAGTCATGTAAAAGTATGCTATAGAATGTCATGTAATAATGCTTATGAAGGTGTAGAGTTGTGCTTGACTATAGTATTATGTTAATCCCTTTCTAATACATGATCTTAATGTTTAATGATGATTATTGTAAACCAAACTCAATACATATTATGTCACCCCATTGGGGCAATGATGAGACTCCAAAGAGGAGTTAATGTTTATGACTATGTTTATGTATAGTTCATGCTCAGGTTGAGTTTGGTGAATGAATGAATGGAAAGAAAAGTTCAAAATTATTATGTATGTGTTGATCATGTATGGGATTAAACAGGTTTACAGGATGAATGTTAGGCTTGCTACGGGTCCCGGCGGCCTTATGCCGATCTGGATCCTAGCGCCGGTAGCGGTCCGGATTTTCGGGTCGTTACAGCTGGAGTTTGTGATGCTAATGATGTTGTTTCAAAAATTCCTCACCTTATTACTCATGCTATGAATGCAAGCTTAATGGCGGAATATATGAAAGAAGAGGTTAAGCAGGCTGTTTTTTCTATGAAGCCAGACAAGTCGTCTGGGATTGATGGATTCAATCCGGGTTTCTATCAAGCTTATTTGGTTCTTATTGGTATTGTTCTTATCCCTAAAAAAACAACGCCTAAGGCTATGACTGATCTTCAGTCCATTGCTCTTTGCAATGTGGTGTTCAAAATTATGACGAAGATGATTGTTAATCGACTTCGCGAATGGTTGCCATCTATTATTACTAATAATCAGAGTGCATTTGTGCCAGGGTGTCATATCCAAGATAACTGTATTTTAGCTTTTGAAGCTATGCATGCTTTTCACAGGAGATCTAGGGGCTTGAATTTTTCGACAGCCTTAAAAATTTACATAAGTAAGGCTTATGACAGAATGGAATGGAGTTTTGTGCAGGCTGTTTTGATTAAAATGGGGTTTCATATGAATTGGATTGCTCTTATTATGTAGTGTATCTCGACGGTACGGTATTGGATATTACAGAATGGCATAGAGTATGGCCCTATTGTTCCTACGAAGGGTCTTCAGCAGGGTGACCCTTTCTCCCCTTACCTATTCATTTTATGTGCAGATGGCCTCTCTTATCTTATTCAGCAGGCGGTTAGTGATGGTGTGCTTCATGGGAGTAAGGTCTCGTTTAAGGGCCCTATATTGACTCATTTATTCTTTGCTGATGACAACTTGATATTTTCCAGGCCCTCTATTGAGCAGGCTACCTCTCTTAAAGGGATCTTGGCTTATGATAAGTTTTTCGAAGTCTTCCATTACTTTTAGTAAGAACACTCCTCCTCAAATTCGCTCCCAAGTCTGCTCTTTATTGGGTGTTGTGGAAAAAGACTCTCTTGGCACTTATTTAGGCTTGCCTTCCCATATTGGTAGGAACCACAAAGAAGTATTTGATTTTATTAAAGATTGGATTTGGAAGAGACTGAACTCTTGGAAGAGGAAACCATTGAGTCGAACAGGTTAGGAAGTCATGATTAAAACAGTATTGCAGGCACTTTCCAATTATATTATGAGCCTTTTTTTGCTGCCAATGACTTTATGTTATGAAATTGAATGGATAATAAATGTTTTCTGGTGGGGCAAAGGAGAAAACTACCGTGAGGGTATAAGATGGATGGCTTGGGATCGGTTAGCGAAGCATAAAGGGGCTGGGGGCTTAGGGTTCAAGAGGATTCATGATTTTAATTTGGCACTTCTAGGCAAGCAGTGTTGGCGTTTTCTTACTCGACCTTCATCTATTGTGGCTCGCATCATGAAAGTACGATATTTCCCTAGTTTGTCGCTTTGGACAGCATCACTTGGTCATAATCCTAGCTATGTATGGCATTCTATTTGGGAGTCTTGGTCGCTGGTACAACAAGGCATTGTTTGGCGAGTGGGTTCGGGTAGTGATATTTTTGTATGGCACTCTCCATGGTTACTTGATCCTCACTATTCTTTTATTTCTACACCTCCTCCTGAGCCTTGTGCTATTAACTGTGTTTCTGATTTAATTGTTGCGAACCGTTGGAATTTACCTCTTATTGCCTCTATTTTTCATGAACGAGATGTTCAACAGATTCTATCAATTCCACTTGGGCGATCATGGGTGTCGGACTGCATTAGTTGAAAGCTTGAACGAGATGGAGAATTTTCTGTGAAAAGTGCTTATAAGCTGCATGTTCTTATGCTTCTCCTTCTGCATCTATCTCAGGCCTTTGGAGTAAGTTTTGAAATTGCAAGGTGCCCCTTAAAGTTCTTAATTTTTTTTGGAGGGCACTTTCGAATGTGGTGCCTTGTTATGATGTGCTTCAACGACGTCAGATGCAAGTCTATAATGTATGTCCGATTTGTCAGTATGGAAGTGAGACTATAATGCATAGTTTGATTCAATGTTCTTTTGCTCGAGAATTTTGGATGCAAACTGATATAGGATTGCAATATCTAAGTGTTAATTCATTGATGGATTGGTTCTTAGCTGTATTTATTCCAGCCTCTATTGATAAATGCAAATTAATACTCATGGTTTGTTGGACATTGTGGACTAATAGGAACTCTATTGTGTAGGAACATAAAGGATAGTCTCCCTCTCAAGTTTCCCATATGGCCTCACGGTTCCTACAAAATTGGATTGTTGCTGCTGCTGCACCAAGTTCAGACCACCTGTGTTTATGGCAACGGCCACCGGAAGGATGGATGAAGGTCAATGTGGATGCATCTACCGATCCGAGTCTGGGTTTTATAGGTTTAGGTGTTGTTGTACGTGACTCATATGGGAAGTTTATGGCGGCTAAAGTCTGACGTTATCCAAGTTTTTTCTCAGTAAAAAATGCAGAAGCTATAGGCATTGTTGAAGTTTTAAGTTGGATAAATAGTGAAGGTTGGTAGCGGGTTCTGATTGAATCGGATGCTGCAATTAATTCATATCATCCATTGGCTTGATTGTTAGTGATTGTAAATTTCTTTTAAGTGAGATTGTTAATACTAAATGTTGTTTTAACTATAGGTCTGTAAATGTGATTACCCATTTATTAACAACAGGTGTCTATTCCGAGTCAGGCTTGAAAGTTTGATATATTAATCCACCTCTTTTTATTGTGACTTCTCTAATGTAACAATAAAATCACAAATGTATCTTTCCAAAAACGAATCAAGTCCAATTTCAAATTATATGGTTAAATAGAAAAGCAATCTTAAGAGCCAACTAAGTAGGTATGTTTCACTAATTTATTATTATGGCATCAATAGAATATATATATATATTTTTTTTAAATGGACATCAATAGAATATTAACATTTGTTTTTCATGTAATTTGCTTCAATGGTTACTTTGAGCATAACCTTGCTATTAACAAGTTTTTTTTTTTGCGTTTATCACATATTAATAGCCTTGACTTTCTTCTATATTGTGCGAGTCTTATGCAGGTAAAATATGAATAACCTTATAATTTGGTAGAGAAATAGGAGTAAGAAACGTATACAATTCAAAGCCACGCAGAATTGAGCAAATAACTTGTGCAGCAAGACACCAATTTTAACGAGGATTCAACCAGTTTCTTTACAAGTGAATCAAAGTTATATTGGGGTGAAACTGTAGAGGTCTTCTTGATCGGTTTCCTTATACACTTATGCGAACGAGTTGGAGCAATAAACCATTTGTCAAGAAAGATTTCACAGAATAATCATCTCGCAGAAGTAGTAGTTAACAAAGACAAGCAAAGAAGTACACCAACAAGGACATTACTCGAAGATTGAAACTTCACAGTGATTGAAAGCAATGAAACAAATATCGGCCAGAGCTAAATTTTCAAGACCTGTGTTCTTTCTAAAAGAATGAACAACAATTACAACCATCACTAAATACATATTTTACATAAAAAGAAAATATATTTAATCATTAAATAGTACCAACATAAATCAAGCATTATGTAGTGATAAATTAATATATTTATTTATTTTACTTTTAACATATTAATACAATATAAATTTATTTAGATTAAAATTAGTTAACAGGCTATGCTTAAAACAAAACTTTAAAATCAAGCTATAATTAACAAATATTTAAAATTTTCAATTTTTTATTAAAAACTTATAGACACCAACAACAATAATTAAAATATCAATGTTTCTGCCACATTAGTCTTCACATCAGCAACTCTACTGTCAATTGACAGTGGACTAAAATTAATATACGAGTTTTAAATTAGACAAAAAAAAACCAAAATTGATAAAAAGCAATAAACTGTTAGATTTTTAGAACATTTTAGCTTCTTTTTTAATTCAAATGAAAATAAAAACAAACCCATTTCACTGATAATGTGAAAGTAAATTAAGACGAGCAATTTAAAACAAAAAAAAAAAATCAATTTTCCTCCATACATTTAATATAATCACAATGATCAAGTGTAAACTAATAAATACTAAATCAAATATGAAACCCAACCCAAGAATCATTTTTCTATCCTTCGCACACTGTGACATATAACCCTAATTTAATAAAGTTACCATCAAACGGAACGGAGAAGTCATAGTAATAATAATAATAATTAAAAAAAAAAAAAGAAAATAAAGAGAGAGAGAGAGCTGCTACCTTCTACCTCTACCTCTACCTCAGCATAAAACTATTATTATTAACAAGAAAAATGAAACAGTATCAATTATAACGATTGTGCTTTTAAGTTAAAAGACAACTCGAGCTAACCTTTACTCAGCAGTGGATCTTTCCACCTAGAGTAACACACTTGTTGACTTCTGTAAATGATAAATGATTTTAAAAAAAAAATTCAGAAGCCAGAGGTTCATAGCAACTGTTTGTAATATCCTAAGCTAATTTCCCTGCTTTTTCAGGTAGCAATTTCATCCACCTCGGAGTGGAAAACGAAACTTGGAAATGTTGTTGTGATATCCCTACATTTATTTCAGAAGCAGAGAATTACACAATTAACAAAGAAACAAATCTATAGGATCTGACAAGTTTAGTCTAGTAGGAAGTAGAAATGTTTTACAACATTACCTTAGGTAGGGTAGTGTCATGATCTTTAACAGGGATGGGTTTTTACGGACGAAGTTCTGCCATTCGGATCTGTCTATCTTGCCATCATTGTTAGAATCAGCTTCCATGAATGTCTGCCCAAAAAGATTATACACCCAATTTTTAATTTTCAAATTGTAAAAATAACTCATGCCATCAGAAAAGTCACTATACATTCCTATTCATGTGTGTATATTATAGTTGTTTTCTTCCGCTAATAAAAGATTCGAAATGACACATTCAAAGTGCGCAACTCTGACTTCAAGACACATAAGCATATGCGCTCATGATGGAATAAGTTACATGTTATAAACCTTTTTGTTTGATTGTTGATTGCTTCGACAAGATTAGACTGGGTGCATCCATGCCTCAGGTTTGCATATTTCATTTTTCTGGTCTATGAGCAAAAGTGACTGCAGAAGTTCTTCTGTTCCTAGATGCCAAAAAGTGTGCCTATGTATTGATAAACGATTAACATAAAACAGAGCTTGTAAAATTTGTTACCGAAACATGATCACATAATGCTGCTCTTAAGCTAAATTACTCTAGGTCTTAGATGACCAGGTTGAGCTAAATCGCAACACCACCGTCTCAGTGTGTTGTGGCCAATGTGTAATTGAATAATTGTCATGACTGCTTCTGTTATATATATATATATATTTTAACGAATTGAAGTAAAAAACATAGTGCACATACAACAGTCATCATTCAAATCCTTGGTTTTAGAGTAGTTAGCTGAATTAACAACAATCCCATTTCAAGCAAAATTCAGAACCTTCATAGATTTCACTAAGAACAGACGTGTAAGAAGTATTTTAATTCAGAGGCAAAAACCTACCTTATCAAGAATTATCTCTATCGTCTCATCAGCCAACTTCATTTCAGATTCACAAAGGAGCGCAATCAACATTTGCTTAACCTGCCAAAATCACATACAATGAAGATGCCTGCGGAGATTTTTTAATTAAAGAAAAATCAAATAAATGAAACAAATCTGAAAGATGTTCTGCTCCTTTTTCTTAAACTAGTATTATCTGTTTTGGACGTTTTTATACTTGTTTCCTTACTTTTAAATATAAAATAAAATTATATTATAAAAATACTTTAATGTTTATATTTTTATTATAAAGATCATAATATACATAAACCAATTTATAACAATGAAATTCATAAAAATATAAACCAAAATAGAGAAAAATAATCATACTTCCATCCCAACTCTTAGAAAAGAATAACCAAGAAAGATGTAATATTATAATTAACATATGAGATATATATATAGAATGGAGCATTTTTCTTAATATTGTGTGGCGATATATAGTCCTCTTTTCCTGTCTTGAAATATTTTTGATGGTGAGGACTATTTTTCCAAATTCATGTGTTATGATCTACTCATCCTCAATAATTCATTTTCTTTTTGCGGTATTTATATATAAAAGTGGTATAAAGATAAAAACTTTATCATCCTCTCTGATTTTAAGATGGAAAATCAGATGGGATTGATCTAATCTAATCTATAGATTACAAATATTGCGACCGATAAATCATATCATATTTTACAATTAGTTTTAAATAAAAAAATTTTACAGAATAGTAAACTTATTTATTATTATTTAATTAATCAAAATTAAGGTGATTTATAATAAATTATGTTAGATATTATTTGCTACTCCTCTTATTTTCATATATAGTATAAATTATATGTAAACTAAAAAGTAATAAAAAAACTATATGATTTATTATTGATAATAATTCAATTAAATATTTAATTAAATAAATTTTATTTTATTTCTAAATGTGATATATTATAAAATTTTACTATATTATGGCCAAATTGCTAGCCTGTACTCCTCTTAATACATCCCCCCTTCTTTTTTCATAATCATTTATTCTAGTAGCCTCTTGTACAAGAAAACAACACCCCAACTAGTGTGGGGGCTGGGGGGGGGGGGGGGGGGTGCAAATAATGCATACGCTTACAATCTGACTGTTTTCATTACAGATTTAGGCACAAAATGAAGTTAGGACTTGGGAGTATAGATATGAATAAGAGATGAAAAATCAATGGGAAAACCCATTATGATCTAGACACAATGAAATCCAATTAATTGAAAAGCATGGCGTAGTTTAGTAGGCAACCGCCATTTTTCGTTTAGAAATGCATATGTAGAAATGGGGAGAGGGATATTATCAACAACCAGATCTGCCATTTTCTATCTTCTGCCTGGTAAGAAATCTACTCATGAACAAACCCAAGCCAATCCACTCCACACTTATACCCGAATTAAGCTCACAGATCACAAAGACAAGGGTAAAGGGAGGCAGCAACACCACAAATGGGTCCAATTCTCTAATTCAGTCATTTAACTTTATTACAACAACCAAAAAAAGAGATGCATGGTACAAAGTAACCCAACAAATTCTCATCAAAAACAGGTACTTTCAAGAAAAGTTTGTTGTGAGTTGTATGGGACCAGAGTTTCACTATATAGATGGAGAAACTGTGGGAAAGCCAACAAAAGGACATAACACCAACTGAATGTTGGTAGGGAATCCAGCAAAAACCAATCATTTTGTCTTGTCATATGCCTGAACCCACCTCCAAATGCTAGTTGTATTTACAGAAACCAATTGCTTTTCCTTTCATTCTTTTTTAGTTGTATATTAAGAATGACTCCAACAAAAGTTGGCAGAGAAACTTATATTTTACAGCTTGAGAAATTCCAACTGGAATGCAAATATGGAGGAAAAAAGAAAACAACAACACTGGGTACAATCTACAAGTTCCTTTGCAACACCACTGTCACTTAGGGTTCTTGACTATAACCAAAAGCTTAATGCACAAACTAAGTTTATTCACTTACCTACAGATGCAGGGCTAGGAATTTGAGCAATTGGGGTCAAAAAATTTTATTCTGTTCAATTCAAAGTAACAGTATATACAATGATAATTATCCATAGAGAAAAAACATAATAATGTATGTTAATTTTCAATATTTGATAATTATCTACTAAAAAATCATTAAATAATAAAATTCCCACTATAATTTTAAATTTACAATACCAAAAAAAATTAATTTATAATAATTTCTACTAAATTGTTATTATATATTAAAAATTTAAATACATTGTTATTTTCTTCTCAATTAATGATTTATTATTGCACAAATTTTTTTTTCATTTTTTGCTTTCAGCTGGCAAAAGTATATATATATATATATATATATTCACATATATGGAAAACACGCATCTGTTGATAAGGATTTATAATAATTCTATACATATATGATAAATTTTAAAAAAAAAATGAGGGGGGTCAATCTGTAGATGCAGTTTTATCTTTGTGCGGCAATGTGTATGAGATTTTTTTTAAGGAAGATTGAGTGCAGTAAATTGACCCCCACTCCCCAATAAGTAGCTCCACCCAAGCCTAGCTATAAGCATTTGGATTATCATAAAGCCAAATAAAATGATTCTCATCTTACCTCTTGGCGCTCAATGAATCCCGTATTCTCCAAATCATAAAGCCTAAATGAAACTGCAAGGCAATTTCATACACAGAGGTGAGTTAAAGTAGAACTGCAAAATAAGATGACAGATAACAACTGTAATCCCATTTATGCAATTGCAGGTCACCATAAAATGACTATTCAACTTACAGTCTATCTTTTCTTCTTGTGGGGCATTGGGATGGAATACATTGAGAACTCTAACAAAGTCACCAAAATCAATGACTCCTTTTTGCTTAACATCAAAGAGGTCAAAGATCTGCATGAAAAACAATTCAAATTCTCAAAATAATACAGCTGAATGAAAAGGAAATAAGAACAATATTTATATTGTTGGTCATTAAGCACATAACAATTTTACAAGACATTTTACAAGACATTTCAACTTTTGACCACTCAATAGCCAACCATGTTATTTTATAATAGTTTATTAAAGAGAAAAGGGATCTTTGAAGTTGGAACTTAATCACAGTGCACAGTCACACAGGCACGTGCCTAAATGATATCAAGTGCAA
Organism: Manihot esculenta; assembly: GCF_001659605.2. Taxonomy (NCBI): domain Eukaryota; kingdom Viridiplantae; phylum Streptophyta; class Magnoliopsida; order Malpighiales; family Euphorbiaceae; genus Manihot; species Manihot esculenta. The sequence continues at coordinate 13,056,900 of NC_035177.2, forward strand.
AAAAAATATAATAACAAAACAGCAATAACAATCATATTATCTTCAAAGCATCAATCTAAACTTCCATCTAACCACTAGGAAAATACACAAAATGAATGTAGTCTTCACCACTAACATCAATTTTGTTTTCCTCTCTTTAGACAGCATGTTGAGAAGTTATTGGAAAAATAAAAACCAATCAGAAACAAACCCAGTAACCATTCCAGTACTGTAGCTAAAGAAAACACAAAAACAAAGGGGCCAAGGTGGCAGGGGAAGAGGGGAAGAGAATGAGAGGACGGATAGAAAAGTGAGGAGCAGGATTAAGCGGGTGTTGATGTTAAAAATAGAACGATGAATGGTCAATATTCTGTGTGTTGGTCTGGAAAGATTCTGGTAACAGCTTCCACTATTTCCAAGCTCATCAAGACAGGATTGTGGTTGATTGGCAAGTTCTGAATCTGGGCTAGTGACTTTTGCCTATAGAGGTGCTAGCAAGAAGTGGAATTAGGAACGCATGCTGGGCTTTCAGCCTGCTAAAGGGCTTCGGCCTTCAGTCAGAAGCTCCAAGGTCAGTACAAACACATGAAATTGAGCAGGTTATGACAAAATTAGTCCTCTTTCCCTCATACTATTTATCTTTTATTACAAAGAAAATCAAGAGGTAGGAGTAATACTCTATTAGCAAAGAGACTCTCTTTCTTTCTGTTCTTGAAAAGAGCCAGCTGAAACTCCTCCTGCATGCATAAGAAGAACTCTGTAACAATACATTTTCAACTGAATTTTTCATTTTTACTAGAGAACTTTATAATGACATATGAATATATACTAGGCATTCTAATCATTAAAGAATATAAGTATCAAATTCCTTATCATAAACACATAACTTGAAAATATCTTGATTGAATTAAAAATATTTTACATAAAAAAAAAAAGTACACTGCCAGGAATTATATCAACATCAATATTGTGAGGGTGTTGCTCAGCATCATCGAATCATAGAGTAAGCTACAACTCTTGCTGACGTATGGCCTTTTGCAAGAAGAAACACGATTAGGAGACCACACAAGGAATCCTTTACCTTTTTAAATGGCAATATGAAAACCATTGCAATGGATAACAAAAATAAAAGCAAAACATTATGCCATACAAGAAAGAAAACATATCTGAGCTAGGACTGTTGTTGCGAGATACCTTATTTATTAACCCATCGTCAACAACAGAACTGCTAATGCTCTTGAATAGCTCAAACAGTGCTTCAACTTCACTTACGCTAACTGAGGAACAAAAAAGAAAGAGTTGCACAACCACTCAGTGTGACTACCCATTTCAGCACACAAAAGCACACATACAAATACATGCGAGATCAAGGAACAACAAAGAAAATTATAGAACTGGGGATAAAAAACAGAACTTAAGAAATCCAAATGCTCAATTTTCAATGAAACAGTGATGAACAACTTACAAGCTGTTTGTGAAGCAAGAACAACAGGGTCCTCATGACCAGGAAACTGTCTTGCTACTTTAGAACTAAAGCAGCCCATTTACTGATGATGAAGGAAGAGAGAAAAAGGCCAATACTAGACTTGATGCCTAGCCTTCAAACTACCGTTCATCACTAAAATCATCTTAACCTAGCAGATTGCAAAAACCCAATTACTATTACCAATGCCAACAAAGAAAAAAAAAAGATCCGGATATAATTGGAAGGAAAAAAATGACAATTAAATATCAAGCAAATAAAGGGGGAAAAAACAAAATTTAATGTTACTTCTATTATCCGTAAAAAGCTCTTCCATTTTCTTTCAATTACTCAGAAACATATCGGAAAAGATTTAAAAACAAACAACAAATCAAAGAAATCCACCACAAACCAGCTAGTCAATTAAAAGAAAGCATTAAAAATAATAATAAAAAAAGGATCAATAGAGATGGAAAGAAATTCGAAAAAGAAAAAAATAAAAATGCAAAAAAAAAACTACTTGAAACATAAAATAGGAAAAGAAATCAAAACAAAGAGACACACCAACCAAAATCTGGGGCAGAAAATGCCGCGAATGTTTAATGGAAGAGGAAAATTGACAAGAAATATTTTCCTTCCTCTACACCTTTTCCGAGAAAACCAGAGAGAGTTCACCAAACGAACAACATAAAGACACGGGACAGCAAAATAGAGTCCTGAAGAAAGGAAGGGGAAAGAGAGAGAGAGAGGAGTTATGCCTGTTGGTGAACACTCCAGGGTTGCTATATAATGACTGATCGAACGGCTAATAATTTCTTTTATTGTCTTCTGATCTGTTTGATCCTGAACTCTACGAGAAATTTTCTCGCACAGTTTATTTTTTTTAACCTTTTTTTTTTTCAACTATGAAGGTTTATAAAAATTAAAAAGTAAAAGGAGAGCGGCGAATTAAGAAACGGCTCCGACGCCGGCGCAAAACGAATTATCAAAAGCTCTGGCACGTGGGGTGGGGTGGGGTGGGGTACGTTGAGATTTTTTTTTCTTTTTTTCCTTTGTTTTTGGGTCAAAGTGAACGCAGAGATTTTAGGGAACGGAAATTTAAAAGAAGCGGAATCTTTACACCGACTTTAGAATATTCTAATTTCAATAATGTTTTGTCTTTGCTATAAGAAAAATACTAAGGATGGTCGCTTTTATAATTGCTCTCCGATTGAAAAATATTTATTATATATATTTTAATTAATTATTAATTATTAAAATTTTTAAGATAAAAATTATTTAATTTTTAAATTATTAAAAAATTTATTAATTGATCCTATCATTTTTAAAACTAACTATTATTCTTAAATACTGCAATTGAATTATTCTATTGAAAATTCTCCGTTAATCAAAATGATTTTTTAACGGTACAAAAGGAAAAAAAATTATCTCCATAATATCCTTTAATTTTTCCTGTATTTTATTCACTTTCCTTCCTTCCTCAAATACCGAAAACACCAGTTCTCTTTCCCATGATCTCATCTTAAATTTTCTTCAATCCTTTTTACATCTCAAGCCTATTTTCATGAAATTAATTTCTAACCTTGTCCATAAATCATATGGTTATTGATAACAAACAAGCCTTAAACACCCCGATTCAGGCTGGACCCAACAGTTAGGCCTGCCTCATGTATAAGCTCAAAACTCGCTTTGACGAGTCATACCGGACTCAAGTCTATGCGCGGGAGGCCTGACCCTACTTATTCCCCTGACCCTATGAGACAACAAACTCCATGACACCCGGGATCGTGTGCACATGGTGTCGAATGGAATTACATGGCCGCCTGATGATGGAAAAGGACACAGTACGTCCGTACGGTCAGTGTGACTGTGGCAGGAGAGTACAAACGCAGGACAACAGTTACGCGTTACTATAGGACAAAAGGGAAAAGGAACAAAGGAAGCAAGAGGGAGACACACCAAACTAAACTTGCCAAAATATACCTTGAGCCTATCTCTTACTGGATCTCAGGATATCAATTGGCACCATTTGTGGGAACAAAGTAGATCTTTTCATCATCTGAGTTCTCATCCTCATTTTACCTACTAAGATCCACATGGCCAACCGCGGCGAGAACCATACTGGAAACTCCCCAAACAACCTGAGTTCAACTTAGGAATGATCACAGTTCTCATTTTCTAATCCAACTGTCCCATTAAACCAACACCCCATATTGTTAGCCCTTCACTGAGCTCGGCGGAACCACGTCTCGAACTACCTTATTTGACCAAGAGTTGCAAAGTATGGCTCTCTAGTTATAGAACACTACCTAATGGCTAGGCTAGATGTTGCAATAGAGAGGGCTCAACAACTTATTAAGCGTACCACCTGTCGTTGAGGGGTTTAATGTCAATGTGTAACGATCCGAAATCGGACCTCTACCGGCGCTAGGATCCAGATCGACTTAAGGTCGCCGGGACCCGTAGCAAGCCTAACATATAATCTGTCATACCTGATAAATCCCATACATGATCAAACATTTTCATAAAAATTTTAAACTTTTCATCTACCAAGTTTGACCTGAGCATGCACTAGACTGAATACATAAAACTCCCATACTAGAGCCCTCAACAAATGCTCTAGTTGGGTCAACATTACAATAATCAAGCTTGGTTTACATATCTCGACATTTAAAACATTTCATAATGATCATGAACAAAAGCGATTAACCAAACATTCTAGGGTCAAGCACAATACTAATCCTCAATACAAAACTGTACAATATCTTACATTATATTACATTACATTATCTTTCATGTCCACAACTAACTATTACATACATAAAACTTTTACTCTTGCTGACTTTCTGGTCTATCCCGAACCTGCAAACCTGGGGTTTAAGGGAAAGGGGTGAGCTACTAGAGTCCAGTGAGCATAATAGTAAAACAATATATTAAAGTCTAAGCTTTCATGAAATGCATCACATCACAAACAAATCATATCAAGGATGGACTTGTCACCAATAGTCCTCTACACATTCCAATGGTGCCAGGGGCGTAGAATGGGTCTCGCTGGTCTTTCTCTTAACATAACATAACATAACATTCCAATGTGTCAAGGGCGTAGAATGGGCCTCACTGGTCTTTCTCTTACTCTGTGCCAGGGGCGTAGAATGGGCCTCACTGGACTTCCATACCGTATCATCGTCATCATATCATATCGAGGGCTAATGGGTCATCCAACATCCATCCACATCAACATCATAGTATGCAATGCAACATATTCGTGAATTCTAATGCAAACAACCTAGTATATATCATGGCATTCATGATGCATGAACATACTCAAAATTTATTTACTTTGAAACATAAAGATCCATTCTACTCACCTCAGGTTGACTCTGAAAAGACTCTGAAGCAGCTATCTCACTGCTGGGGTCCTCGATTCCTCGAGTCCGAACCTACACAGGTGGACTCAAATGAGGGACCAAACATACTCTAATATAACTCTAAACATCTCCCTAAAAAACCCCTAAAACATCATAAAACATTCATAGAAAACATGCAAAGGAAGGCTGAACAAGGCACTTTTGGGGGCAGGTTCAGCGGCTGAAAGTCCCTCCAAAGTCGAAAGTCAAGCACTTTCAGGGGCAGGGTTCGGCGGCCGAAAGTCTGTCCAGAGCCGAAAGTCACCAACCTTCGGCGGCAGGTTCGGCGGCCGAAACTCTCCTCCAGAGCCGAAAGTCCAAACTTTAGGGGGCTAGTTTAGGCAGCCAAACCACCTTCACAGGCAGGTTTGGCGGCCGAACATGGCTTCGGCAGCCGAACCTGAGTTCTTCCAGAATGGGAGAACTCAAGCCTCTCATGCACATTCAACCAACCAAACCTCTAAACTCAAACCAAACCACTCAAAATCATGCATATACACATCCTCAAGCATTTAGGGGCTTAAAACTAACCTATACCCCAATAACATCACATTTAACATACAATAAACATACATTTCATCATTTAACTCACATAAACCCTAACATTTATAACTATTCAAATCATGCATCAAAACCCCTTAACCCTTCTTAAAACTTACTTAAAAACATAAAAGAAGATAGGATCTCCACTTACCTCTTGAAGATCGAGAGGAGGGTGATCCAAACTTGGAGATTTGGAGAAATCGAGCTCCGGGGGTCTCCAAGCTTCAAAACCTTGATTGTAATACCCGGCTAGACCCTGGCATCGAAATTTTTATTTTCCGGCGGAATCTCGGATATCGGAACCCTCTAGAAGGGTAAAATCATGTTTTTCTAAAATATTTTCATGTGTTTTAAGGTTTTAAGTAAGAAAGGAACTGAGTTTTTGAGGAACTGAGTTTTTGAAAGAAAAGCACCAATGAAGGAAAGCCAGGTTCGGCCGCCGAACCTCATGTTCGGCCGCCGAACATGGTGCAGTTTAGGGAGCACATTTGGCCCCCGAAGGTGGTCTGGCCAGCCACCTATAAAAGGCCTCATGTCCGAAAATGGGCGAGTTTTCTTCCCTATTTTCGGGCAAAGGTGAGTCCATGCCCTTCCATGGTTAGTTTTGATGTCTTCCTTCAAATCATTCATTTTTTGATGAGTTTTAATTTGGTTTTGAAGATTTTGAGCAAAGAACGAAGTTTTGAAGCTTGGAGACCCCGGAGCTCGATTTCTCCCATCTCCGAGTTTGGATCGCCTCTCCTCTCGATTTTCAAGAGGTAAGAGTATATCCTACCCTTCTTTTATGTTTTTGGTAAGTTTTGAGGGGTTTTTAGGGTGTTGGATGCATGATTAGGTTAGTTGTAAAATGTTAGGGTTTATGTGAGTTTAATGATAAAATGCATGTTTATTGTGTTGCTATGTGATGTTTGTTGGGGTATAGGATAGTTTGAGACCCCTATATGCTTGTGTACATGTTTATGCATATTTGGGAGTGTTGTGCTTGAGTTTGGAAGGTTTGGGAGGCAAATTGTGCATGAGAGGCTTGAGTTCTCCCATTTTGGAAGAACTCAGGTTTGGCTGCCGAAGCCATGTTCGGCCGCCGAACCTGCTTGTGGAGGTGGTTTGGCCGCCTAAACTTGCCCCCGAAAGTTTGGACTTTCGGCTCTGGAGGGGAGTTTCGGCCGCCGAACCTGCCGCCGAAGGTGGGTGACTTTCGGCTTTGGACAGACTTTCGGCCGCCGAACTCTGCTCCCGAAAGTTCCTGACTTTCGGCTCTGGAGGGACTTTCGGCCGCCGAACCTGCCGCTGAAAGTGCCCTGTCCAGCCTTCCTTTGCATGTTTTCTATGATTGTTTTAAGATGTTTTAGGGGGGTTTTTGGGGAGATGTTTAGAGTCATGTTAGTGTATGTTTGGTCCCTCATTTGAGTCCACCTGTGTAGGTTCGGACCCGAGGAACCGAGGACCCCAGCAGTGAAATAGCTGCTTCAGAGTCTTTTCAGAGTCAACCTGAGGTGAGTAGAATGGACCTTTATGTTTTAAAGTAAATAAATTTTTAGCATGATCCATGCATCATGAATGCCATGATATGTATTAGGTTGTTTTGCATTAGAATTCACGAATATGATGCATTGCATTAATTGTTATTGATGTGGATGGATATTGGATGACCCATTAGCCCTCAGTATGTAAGAAAGTCTAGGGCTGCCCATGCCACGTGTCCTGGCAATTTGTTATGATAAAGAGGTAAGAGGGGGTTATTGGTGACAAATCCATCCGTGATGTGAATTGTCTGTGATGTGACGCATTTCATGATGGCATATCTATATAAACTGTTTTATATGTTCTACTCACTGGGCTCTAGTAGCTCACCCCTTTCCCTTAACCCCCAGGTTCCAGGTTTGCAGGTTCGGGATAGACCAGGAGATCAGCAAGAGTAAAGGCATAGTGTATGTAATAGTTAGTTGTGGACATGAAAGATAATGTAATGTAATGTAAGATATTGTATAGAATTATATTGAGGATTAATATTGTGCTTGACCCTAGAGTTTATGGTTAATCCCTTTTGATACATGATCTTTATGTAATGTTTTTCTAATGTGATGTAAACCAAGCTTGATGTAGGTAATGTTGACCCAACTAGAGCATTTGATGAGAGCTCTAGTGTTGAGTTTTTATGTATTCAATTTCAGTGCATGCAGGTCAAGCTTGGTAGATGAAAAAAAAAGTTTAAAGTTTTTATGTAAATGTATGATCATGTATGGGATTTATCAGGTATGATAGGTTGTATGTTAGGCTTGCTACGGGTCTCGGCGAACTTAAGTCGATCTGGATCCTAGCGCCGGTAGCGGTCTGATTTCGGGTCGTTACATTGATCTTTAGCTCAAGATCTTCAAAACCAAATTAAAACTTGTTAAAACTTGAAAAGATTGAAGGAAAAACTCAAAATCAACCAAAGAAGGGCGAAATCTCACCTTTGCCCGAAAATAGAGAGAGAAAACTCGCCCATTTTCGGACAAGTGACCTTTTATAGGTGGCTGGCCAGACCACCTTCGGGGGCCAAAAGAGCTTCCGTAAGTCACCAACGTTCGGCGGCCGAACCTGGCTTTTCCAACCTTGGTCTTTTCTTTCAAAACTCAATTTCTTTCTTACTTAAAACCTTAAAACACATGAAAACATTTTTGAAAAACATGATTTTACCCTTCTAGAGGGTTTCGACATCCGAGATTCCGCCGGAAAGCAGGAATTCCGATGCCGAGGTCTAGCCGGGTATTACATTCTCCCCCCTTAAGAACATTCGTCCCCAAATGTCCACCAAACTAGCATAACATGGCATAACACACATAAAAACAACAAAGAAGCACATAAAACAACTCTCACCTTAAAAGAGATAAGGGTATTGCTGGAGCATGGACTCCCATGTCTCCCAGGTACATTCTTCTACATTATGGTGATTCCAAAGGACTTTCACTATCGGGATTTCCTTGTTCCTCAACTTTCTGATCTGCATGTCTAGAATCTGCACTGGCTGTTCAACATAGGTGAGATCTCCTAGAATCTCCACATCAGGCTCACTAAGAACCTTGCCCGGATCTGACACAAACTTTCGTAATATGGAAACATGGAAAACAGGATGGATTCTCTCCATTGAAGTAGGTAGATTCAGCTTGTACGATACATTTCCAATCTTTTGCAAGATTTCAAAGGGTCCGATGTACCGTGGAGCTAGCTTACCTTTCTTCCCAAAACGAATCACCCCTTTCATAGGAGACACCTTGAGCAACACCAAATCTCCCTCCTGAAGCTCTACATGCTTCCTACGAACATCTGCATAACTCTTTTGCCTGCTCACAGCAGTTCTGATCATTTCCTTGATAATGGGCACTACTCTACTGGTGATCTCTACTAGCTCAGGCCCTGCTAAGGCCCTTTCTCCAACTTCTTCCCAGCAGACAGGTGACCTGCACTTCCTTCCATACAAAGCTTTATATGGAGCCATCCCTATACTGGCATGATAGCTATTATTGTAGGCAAACTCCACCAAAGGTAGATGCTGCCTCCAAGAACCGCCAAAATCTAGCACACACATTCTGAGTATATCTTCAATTGTCTGGATGGTCCTCTCTGACTGTCAGTCAGTCAGTGGATGGAAAGCAGTGCTAAAATCCAACCTGGTACCCATAGCATTCTGCAGACTTCGCCAAAACCTGGAGGTGAACTGGGGTCCCCTATCTGACATTATTGAAACTGGAGCCCTATGCAGCCTGACAACTTCCTCCACATACACCTGCGCCAACTTGTCCACAGAATAGACACTCCTGACAGGGATGAAGTGAGCAGATTTGGTCAATCTGTCCATAATCACCCATATGGAGTCCAATCTGTTGAACGCTGCCGGTAACCCCATTACGAAATCCATAACTATATTCTCCCATTTCCACTCTGGAATCGGCAGTGGGTTAAGCATTCCAGCCGGCTTTTGATGTTCCAGCTTCACCCTCTGACATACCTCGCAGGCGCACACAAACAGTGCCACTTCTCTCTTCATAGCTAGCCACCAATAAACTCTCTTAAGATCTTGATACATTTTGGTGCCTCTAGGGTGAACACTGTATCTGGCATTATGAGCTTCTCTCATAATGTCTCCCTTCAAACTCACGTCATCTGGTACACATAACCTGTTCCCATAATGGAGGATCCCCTTACTGTCAAATCTGAACTCTTCATTCTTGCCTGACTGAACAGTCTTGGCAATTTTCACTAACTCTGGGTCCTTATGCTGTTTCTGAGCCACCTGCTCCAGAAACACGGGTGTCACTCTCATCTGAGCTATCAAAGCACTTGTACCAGACAACTCTAACTGCAGCCCAGCATTAATGAGCTTATAGAATTCCCTCACCATCGGTCTCCTTTCTGCTGAAATATAGGATAGACTGCCAAGTGACTTCCGGCTTAGGGCATCTGCCACAATATTTGCCTTACCCGGATGGTACTGAATCTTGCAATCATAGTCACTAAGCAGTTCTACCCATCTCCTCTGCCTCAGATTCAACTCCCTCTGACTCAAGATGTACTGCAAGCTCTTATGATCTGTGAAGATCTCACATTTAACCCCATAAAGGTAATGCCTCCACATCTTGAGTGCGAAGATCACAGCTGCCATCTCTAGGTCATGTGTAGGATAATTCAACTCATGCTTCTTCAGCTGCCTAGAAGCATAAGCAATTACCCTCTCATTTTGCATTAACACACAACCCAGTCCCACACGGGACGCATCACAAAACACTGTGAAGTCTTCATTACTGGTAGGCAGAGCTAACACCGGTACTGACGTCAACCTTTTGTTCAGCTCTTCAAAGCTTTCCTCACACTGATCAGACCACATAAACCTCTGATTCTTCTTAGTCAATCTGGTCATAGGAGCGGCAATTTTTGAGAAGTCTTGAATGAACCTCCTGTAGTAACCTGCCAAACCCAGAAAGCTCTTAATCTCTGTAACTGTAATGGGTCTAGGCCAGTTAGCTACAGCTTCCACCTTCTTGGGGTCCACTTCAATTCCCTGTTCTGGCACAACATGCCCCAAGAACGAGATGCTCCTTAACCAGAACTCACACTTGGAGAACTTGGCATACAAGCCATGCTCTATCAGGGTCTGCAAAACTAACCTCAGATGATGGGCATGTTCCTCTGCATTTCTAGAATACACTAAGATATCATCTATGAAGACAATAACAAAGTGAGCCAGATACTGGCTAAACACTCTGTTCATGAGATCCATGAATGCTGCAGGGGCATTGGTTAGCCCGAACGACATTACTAGGAACTCATAATGCCCATATCTGGTCCTGAAAGCCGTCTTCGGCACATCCTCTTCCCTAATTCTCAGCTGGTGGTATCCAGATCTCAGATCTATCTTGGAGAAATAACCTGCTCCTGCTAGCTGGTCAAATAGATCGTCGATCCTAGGTAACGGATACTTGTTCTTGGTAGTGACTTTGTTCAACTGCCTGTAGTCGATACAAAGTCTCAAGGATCCATCTTTCTTCTTTACAAACAACACTGGAGCATCCCAAGGTGAGGTACTCGGTTGGATGAAACCCTTGTCTACCAGCTCTTGCAACTGCTCCTTTAGCTCCTTCAACTTTGCTGGTGCCATCCTGTAGGGAGGCATAGAGATTGGTCTGGTTCCAGGCATCAACTCTATTTCAAACTCTGTCTCCCTAGCAGGTGGTAGTCCTAGAAGCACTTCTGGGAAGACATCTGGAAACTCTCTGACTACGAGCACTGTAACGACCCGAAAATCGGACCGCTACCGGCGCTAGGATCCGGGTCGGCTTAAGGCCGCCAAGACCCGTAGCAAGCCTGACATACATCCTGAAAACCTGTTTAATCCCATACATGATCAACATCATACATAAAAATTTAAAACTTTTCTTTCATACACCCAACTCAACCTGAGCATGCACTGTACAAAGCCATAATCATGATCATGACCCCTCTGTGGGATCCCATCAATGCCCCAATGGGCGATACATCATAAGATGAGTTGGCTTACATGAACATTATAAAACATCTAAGACCATGTATTGAAAGGGATACCTCATACATAAAGTCAAGCACAATCTCTAATCCTCAATATCTTTACATGACTGAAACTATACTCTTACATAACATTAATACATTTATCATGTCCACACTATCTATTACATACACACGTCTTCATTACTCTTGCGGACCTCCTGGTCTACCCTGTACCTGCAAACCTGGGGAATTTGGGAGAGGGGTGAGCTACTAGAGCCCAGTGAGCAGAATAATAAAACACTTAAAACATACGATAACATGAAATGCATCACATCACAGCTAATCACATCAAGGATGAACTTGTCACCAATAGCCCTCTACATGGTCCAACTGTGCCAGAACGTAGAATGGGTCCTGGTCTTTCCCTTACATATCATAACATAACAGTGTCCAACTGTGCCAGAACGTAGAATGGGTCCTGGTCTTTCCCTTACATATCATAACATAACAGTGTCCAACTGTGCCAGAACGTAGAATGGGTCCTGGTCTTTCCCTTACATAGTGCCAGCGAACGTAGAATGGGTCCCACTGGTCTTACATTCCGTACCGTACATAACACATCGTCATATCATAGATCGAGGGCTATGGATCATTCAACATTCATCCACATCAACATCAAAATGTGCAATGCAACATATTCGTGAATTCTAATGCAAGCAACCTAATTCATCACATGGCATTCATGATGCATGAACATGCTCAAAACTTTGAAATTTATTTACTTTAATCGTAAAGGTTTATTCCACTCACCTCTGGATAGCTCTGACCAGACACTGGGGCAACAGACTCACTGCTGGGGTCCTCGGTTCCTCGGGTCCGAACCTACATAGGTGGACTAAAATGAGGGACCAAACATACGTGAACACAACTCTAAACTATTCCCCAAAAACCCCCTAAAACATCATGGAATAATCATAGAAAAACACGCAAGAAAGGGCTGGACAGGGCACTTTCGGCGGCAAGTTCGGCGGCCGAAAGTCCCTCCAGAGCCGAAAGTCAGGCAGGTTCGGCGGCACCTTCGGCGGCCGAAACTCCCAGACAGAGGCGAAACTCATGCATGTTCGGCGGCACTTTCGGCGGCCGAAAGTTCTAGACAGAGACGAAAGTCTCCTTTCGGGGGCAAGCTTCGGCAGCCGAAGGCTGCCTCCACAAGCATGTTCGGCGGCCGAAAGTTCCTTCGGCTGCCGAACCTGGTTTCTCCCAGAATGGCAGAAACTCAGCTCCCTTATGCATTTATGCCTCCACTCTCATCCAAACATGCATAAACCTATTCTACAACACTCATACACAAGCATACAAGTTCCTAGGGGCATCAACTAACTAAAACCCCAACTATCACACATCCAACATACATTTGCAAGCCACATTGTTCAAAAATCACACCAAAAACCCATAAGCTCAACATAAGCTACACATGCATTTTCTACCCCATGAACTTGCATAAAACTTGTCTAAAACATAAAGTAAGCTAGAGATCGACCCTTACCTCTTGAAGATCGAGGGTAGAGGCGATCTAACTTGGAGTTGGAAGAGATTTGAGTCCTTGAACCTCAAAGCTCCAAAACTTGCTCAAAACTCGGAAATCTTCAAAACAAGATGAAAACTAGTGAAAAACTCGAAAGATCTGAAGGAAAAGACTCAAGATCGGTGAGGGGCGGCGGAGAGCTCACCTTGGCCGGAAATGGGGAAAAAGCTCGCCCGTTTTCGGCTAAGGGACCCTTTTATAGTGGCTGGCCAGGCCACGTTCGGGGGCCGAACGTGCCTCCGCATGCATGCCATGTTCGGCGGCCGAACTTGAGGTTCGACGGCCGAACCTGGACTTTCCTCACTCATGCTTTCGGGGGCCTAAAGGCGCTCCCGAAGGCATGCATGTTTGGCGGCCGAACTTGAGGTTCGGCGACCGAACTTTAGGTTCGGCGGCCGAACCTGAGTTTTCCTTCAAGGTTGTTTTTATGCTAAAACTCATTTCCTCTTTACTTAAAACCATGAAATACCTTAAAACATTTTATGAAAACATGATTCTACCCTACTAGAGGCTTTCGACATCCGAGATTCCACCGGACGGTAGGAATTCCGATACCGGAGTCTAGCCGGGTATTACATTCTCCCCCCCTTAAGAACATTCGTCCCCGAATGTTCCTCAACTAGCACATAACATGGCATAAAACATAACATACATACATACATACATAGCACATAAACACATGGAGATCTAACCTTAAAAGAGATGAGGGTACTGCTGGAGCATAGACTCCCGTGTCTCCCAAGTGCATTCCTCCAAATTGTGGTGGTTCCACAGGACTTTCACCATCGGGATTTCCTTGTTCCTTAACTTTCTGATCTGGGTGTCAATGATCCATACTGGCTGTTCAACATAGGTGAGATCCTCTTGGACCTCCACATCAGGCTCACTAAGAACCTTGCTCGGATCTGACACAAACTTCCTCAACATTGAAACATGGAAAACCGGATGGATCCTTTCCATTGAAGCAGGTAAATCCAGCTTGTACGACACATTCCCAATCTTTTGCAAGATTTCAAAGGGTCCGATGTATCGTGGGGCTAGTTTACCTTTCTTCCCGAAGCGAACCACTCCTTTCATATGAGACACCTTGAGCAATACCAGATCCCCCTCCTGAAACTCGACCTGCCTTCTGCGGATGTTTGCATAACTCTGCTTGCAGCAGTCTTGATCCTTTCTCTGATTATGGGTACTACCCTGCTGGTAATCTCTACTAGCTCAGGCCCTGCCAAGGCCTTTTCTCCAACTTCTTCCCAGCAAACAGGTGATCTGCACTTCCTCCCATACAAAGCTTCATATGGAGCCATCCCGATGCTAGCATGATGGCTGTTATTGTAGGCAAACTCCACCAAAGGTAGATGCTGCCTCCAAGAACTGCCAAAGTCCAGCACACACATCCTGAGCATATCCTCTATGGTCTGGATGGTCCTTTCTGACTGTCCGTCCGTCTGTGGATGGAAAGCGGTACTAAAATCCAACCTAGTACCCATGGCGTTCTGCAGACTCCGCCAAAATCTGGAGGTGAACTGGGGCCCTCTATCTGACACTATCGAAACAGGAACCCCATGCAGTCTGACGATCTCATCGACATACACCTGCGCCAACTTGTCCACAGAATAGCCACTCCTGACAGGGATGAAGTGAGCAGATTTGGTGAGTCTGTCCACAATCACCCATATGGAGTCCAATCTGTTGGATGCCGCCGGTAACCCCACTACGAAGTCCATAGCTATATTTTTCCATTTCCATTCTGGAATAGGTAGCGGGTTAAGGATTCCAGCCGGCTTCTGATGTTCCAGCTTCACCCTCTGACACACTTCGTAGGCTGACAAAAACTGTGCCACTTCTTTCTTCATAGCTGGCCACCAATAAACCTTCTTCAGATCTTGATACATCTTGGTGGCTCCGGGGTGAACGCTCTATCTTGCATTATGAGCCTCTCTCATAATGTCTCCTTTTAGCCCTATGTCATCTGGTACACATAGTCTGCTCCCATAGCGGAGGATCCCCTTGCTGTCGAATCTAAACTCACTATCATTGCCTGACTGAACAGTCCTGGCAATCTTTACTAACTCTGGGTCCTCATGTTGTTTCTGAGCCACCTGCTCCAGAAACACGGGTGCCACTCTCATATGGGCCACCAAGGCACCTGTACCAGACAACTCCATCTGCAGACCTTCCTCAATGAGCTTGTAAAACTCCTTCACCACTGGCCTCCTCTCTGCCGATATGTGGGATAAACTGCCGAGTGATTTCCGGCTTAAGGCGTCTGCCACAACATTCGCCTTACCCGGATGGTACTGAATCTTGCAATCATAGTCACTTAGCAGCTCCACCCATCTTCTCTGTTTCAAATTCAAATCTCTTTGACTCAGGATGTACTGCAGGCTTTTATGATCTGTGAAGATCTCACATTTAAGCCCATAAAGGTAGTGCCTCCACATCTTGAGTGCAAAGATTACTGCTGCCATCTCCAGGTCATGTGTGGGGTAATTCAACTCATGCTTCTTCAGCTGCCCAGAAGCATAAGCAATCACCCTCTCATTCTGCATTAGTACGCAACCCAGTCCCACACGGGACGCATCACAAAAGACTGTAAAGTCTTCATCACTGGCTGGCAGAGCTAACACTGGTGCTGAAGTCAACCTCTTCTTAAGCTCTTCAAAACTCTCTTCGCACTGGCCGGTCCACACAAACTTCTGATTCTTCCTGGTTAGTCTGGTCAGAGGAGCTGCAATCTTTGAGAAGTCCAGAACGAACCTCCTGTAGTAACCTGCCAAACCCAAGAAACTCCTGATCTCCGTCACTGAAGTGGGTCTAGGCCAGTTAGCCACAGTTTCTGTCTTCTTGGGGTCCACCTCTATCCCAGTCTCTGACACTACATGCCCCAAGAACGAAATGCTCCTCAGCCAGAACTCACACTTAGAGAACTTGGCATACAAGCCATGTTCTCTCAAGGTCTGTAGAACCAACCTCAGATGATGGGCATGCTCCTCTGCATTCCTGGAATACACTAAGATGTCGTCTATGAAGACAATAACGAAGTGATCCAGGTATTGGCTAAATACTATGTTCATGAGATCCATGAATGCTGCAGGGGCGTTGGTTAACCCGAACGGCATCACAAGGAACTCAAAATGCCCATATCTGGTCCTGAAAGCTGTCTTTGGCACATCTTCATCCCTTATCCTTAGCTGATGGTACCCCGATCTTAGATCTATTTTGGAGAAACAACCCGCTCCTGCTAGCTGGTCGAATAGATCATCGATCCTTGGCAGAGGGTACCTATTTTTGGTAGTGACTTTATTCAACTGCCTGTAGTCGATACAAAGTCTAAGGGATCCATCCTTCTTCCTTACAAACAAGACTGGAGCACCCCAAGATGAGGTACTCTGTCGGATGAAGCCCTTTTCTACCAGCTCCTGCAATTGCTCTTTCAACTCCTTCAACTCGGCTGGGGCCATCCTGTAGGGAGGGATAGAGATCGGTCTAGTTCCAGGCACGAACTCTATCTCCCTAGCAGGTGGTAAACCTGGAAGCTCGTCTGGAAAGACATCCTGAAACTCTCTGACAACTGGCACCGAGGCTGGCTCCCTGACCTGACTACTAAGCTCTCTCACATGAGCCAAATACCCCTGACATCCCTTCCTAAGCAACCTACGAGCCTGAAGAGCTGATATCAGACCTCTAGGTGTGCCCCTCTTGTCTCCTCTGAAGATGACCTCTGACCCGTTCTGATCTCTGAACCTGACTACCTTGTCCCTGCAGTCCAAGGTAGCACCATGGGTAGATAGCCAATCCATCCCTAGAATGACGTCAAAGTCTGTCAAATCTAGAACCACAAGGTCGGCGGAAAGGCATCTTCCCTCAACAAAAACTGGACTGTACTGGCAGACTGACTCTGCCACCGACGGGTCACACTTGGGTCCACTGACCCATAGGGGACACTCTAACCCAGAGACTATCAGACCCAACCTCTCGACGGCTCTCGGAGCAATAAATGAATGAGATGCACCTGGGTCCATTAATGCATACACATCAGAACACCCAATGACGAGATTACCTGACACCACGGTGTTGGATGTGTTAGCCTCCTACTGAGTCATGGTGAAGATTCTGGCTGGAACTGATGGACCTTCGCCTCGGGAACCAGAAGAAGAGGCTGCCCCTTTCCCTCTACCTCTGCCACTGCCCTGAGTTGTGGCTGGAGCTGCTGGCTGTGCCACACTACCAGAAGCTGTCTGCTGGGGCTGGCCCATAAAAGGTGCTCTAGGACACTCCCGAGCCATGTGTCCCTCCTGTCCACATCTGAAACATGTATTAGTCCCAGCTCGACACACTCCCCTGTGCGGTCTTCCACATCTCTGGCATTCTGTACCATCTGAGCCTGAGCTCGAGCCACCGCCAAATCCCAGACCGGATTTCAACTTATTCCAACACTTATTCTTTTTCGGCTTCTTGGTGGTGTTATCCCACCTCTTCTTACTTGAGCTCTGAGAAGAGAGACCTGGCCCTCCCCTGCCTGGGGTCTTAACCCCTGAAGACTGGGTCACTGACTGTTTCACTGACCCTTCAACTATAGCACTCGCCTCCATCCTTCGAACCATATCCACCACAGTGTGGAAACTTTCCCTCTCAACTGACTGAATCAACGAGGAGTACCTAGAATGCAGCTTCATAACATATCTCTTGGCTTTCTTCGAATCGGTATCTAGAGCCTGCCCTGAAAAAGGCAATAGCTCTAAGAATTTATCCGTTAACTCCTCTACACTCATGTGCTCTGTCTGCCTTAGCTGCTCAAACTCAATCATTTTCAGTTCTCTGGAACTGTCTGGAAAAGCCCATCCAGCGAACTCATTCGCAAATTCCTCCCACGTCATGCCGTCTAGTCTCGGGTCCACATAACACTTGAACCATTCCCGTGCCTTCTTGCACTTTAAGGTGAACCCTGCCATCTGAATGGCCCTGCTATCATTTGCCCCTAGCTCATCAGTTATTGTCTTCACTACTCTCAGGTACTCAAAGGGGTCATCCCCTGACTTGTATTTGGGAGCATCCAGCTTGAGGTAATCTGTCATCTTTACTTTGCTCCCATCGAATGAGCTAGGTCTGGGAGGTTGAGTAACTGGGGCTGCTGGTTCTGTGGGTGGTGGAGGTGGGGGTGCAGCATTCCCCGAGGTGGGGTTTGCCGGGTTTGGATAGAAGGGTGAGGGTGGATAAGCTGGGTATTGTGTATAAGGTGGATAGAAAGGTGGATAAGGCATGTAGGTAGGGTAGGGGTTAAAGCTGGAGTAATCCGATGTACCTCCCATCGGATACGCTGAACCCTGTGGAAAGGGTGGATAATGGGGCGGAAAACCATACCCCGAGGCCTGAACGCCTCCCTGAGACTCCCCTGTCCCTTCTTCCTCCATGCTAACATCCAGGTTCCCATCCCTCCTCTGATCCTCTTCTGTAACCTCCCTCACATCTGAAGAACTTCCTCCTTTATCTGTCCCCCTTCTGCTAGCATCAAAAGACCTTCTAGGGTCCCTTGACACTCTTTCTCTGTTTGCTCTACAAGACATTGCCCTAGGCAATGTAGGAGGACGGGCGCTCGTGCCCTCATCCTCAGGTGGTACTCCGGTCAATCTTGCCGATCGACGGGTTCCTCTCATCCTGTTTTCTGAAAAACAGTACACATCACACAAACATAAGCATCATATGGTTCATGTGGGCACACATGAACCCTCATCACTTATACATATCATTCATATCATAGCATCAATGCACATGTATATAATCATGGCATTTCACATCATCATACAAGACAGGACTCCACATCCTATCCTAGTGGACATGATCTTCCTATTGTGCTTGACCTTCTAGAACATCTATGAGCCCGACACTCTAGGTCCGATCCTATGAACCTAGGGCTCTGATACCATTCTGTAACGACCCGAAAATCGGACTGCTACCGGTGCTAGGATCCGGGTCAGCTTAAGGCCGCCAAGACCCGTGGCAAGCCTGACATACATCCTGAAAACCTGTTTAATCCCATACATGATCAACATCATACATAAAAATTTAAAACTTTTCTTTCATACACCCAACTCAACCTGAGCATGCACTGTACAAAGCCATAATCATGATCATGACCCCTCTGTGGGATCCCATCAATGCCCCAATGGGCGATATATCATAAGATGAGTTGGCTTACATGAACATTATAAAACATCTAAGACCATGTATTGAAAGGGATACCTCATACATAAAGTCAAGCACAATCTCTAATCCTCAATATCTTTACATGACTGAAACTGTACTCTTACATAACATTAATACATTTATCATGTCCACACTATCTATTACATACACACGTCTTCATTACTCTTGCGGACCTCCTGGTCTACCCTGTACCTGCAAACCTGGGGAATTTGGGAGAGGGGTGAGCTACTAGAGCCCAGTGAGCAGAATAATAAAACATTTAAAACATACGATAACATGAAATGCATCACATCACAGCTAATCACATCAAGGATGAACTTGTCACCAATAGCCCTCTACATGGTCCAACTGTGCCAGAACGTAGAATGGTCCTGGTCTTTCCCTTACATATCATAACATAACAGTGTCCAACTGTGCCAGAACGTAGAATGGGTCCTGGTCTTTCCCTTACATAGTGCCAGTGAACGTAGAATGGGTCCCACTGGTCTTACATTCTGTACCGTACATAACACATCGTCATATCATAGATCGAGGGCTATGGATCATTCAACATTCATCCACATCAACATCAAAATGTGCAATGCAACATATTCGTGAATTCTAATGCAAGCAACCTAATTCATCACATGGCATTCATGATGCATGAACATGCTCAAAACTTTGAAATTTATTTCCTTTAATCGTAAAGGTTTATTCCACTCACCTCTGGATAGCTCTGACCAGACACTGGGGCAACAGACTCACTGCTGGGGTCCTCGGTTCCTCGGGTCCGAACCTACACAGGTGGACTCAAATGAGGGACCAAACATACGTGAACACAACTCTAAACTATTCCCTAAAAACCCCCTAAAACATCATGGAATAATCATAGAAAAACACGCAAGAAAGGGCTGGACAGGGCACTTTTGGCGGCAGGTTCGGCGGCAGAAAGTCCCTCCAGAGCCGAAAGTCAGGCAGGTTCGGCGGCACCTTCGGTGGCCGAAACTCCCAGACAGAGGCAAAACTCATGCATGTTCGGCGGCACTTTCGGCGGCCGAAAGTCCCAGACAGAGACGAAAGTCTCCTTCGGGGGCAAGCTTCGGTAGCCGAAGGCTGCCTCCACAAGCATGTTCGGCGGCCGAAAGTTCCTTCGGCTACCGAACCTGGTTTCTCCCAGAATGGCAGAAACTCAGCTCCTTATGCATTTATGCCTCCACTCTCATCCAAACATGCATAAACCTATTCTACAACACTCATACACAAGCATACAAGTTCCTAGGGGCATCAACTAACTAAAACCCCAACTATCACACATCCAACATACATTTGCAAGCCACATTGTTCAAAAATCACACCAAAAACCCATAAGCTCAACATAAGCTACACATGCATTTTCTACCCCATGAACTTGCATAAAACTTATCTAAAACATAAAGTAAGCTAGAGATCGACCCTTACCTCTTGAAGATCGAGGGTAGAGGCGATCTAACTTGGAGTTGGAAGAGATTTGAGTCCTTGAACCTCAAAGCTCCAAAACTTGCTCAAAACTCGAAAATCTTCAAAACAAGATGAAAACTAGTGAAAAACTCGAAAGATCTGAAGGAAAAGACTCAAGATCGGTGAGGGGCGGCGGAGAGCTCACCTTGGCCGGAAATGGGGAAAATGCTCGCCCGTTTTCGGCTAAGGGACCCTTTTATAGTGGCTGGCCAGGCCACGTTCGGGGGCCGAACGTGCCTCCGCATGCATGCCATGTTCGGCGGCCGAACTTGAGGTTCGGCGGCCGAACCTGGACTTTCCTCACTTATGCTTTCAGGGGCCTAAAGGCGCTCCCGAAGGCATGCATGTTCGGCGGCCGAACTTGAGGTTCGGCGGCCGAACCTGAGTTTTCCTTCAAGGTTGTTTTTATGCAAAAACTCATTTCCTCTTTACTTAAAACCATGAAATACCTTAAAACATTTTATGAAAACATGATTCTACCCTACTAGAGGCTTTCGACATCCGAGATTCCACCGGACGGTAGGAATTCCGATACTGGAGTCTAGCCGGGTATTACAAGCACTGAGGCGGGCTCCCTAACCTGACTATCAAGCTCTCTCACATGAGCTAGAAACCCCTGACAACCTCTCCTGAGCAACCTACGAGCCTGTAGGGCTGATATCAGACCTCTAGGCGTACCCCTCCTGTCTCCTCTGAAGACAACCTCTAACCCATCCTGATCTCTAAACCTGACTACTTTGTCTCTGCAGTCCAAGGTAGCACCATGAGCAGATAGCCAATCCATCCCTAGAATGACATCAAAATCTGTCAAGTCTAGAACCACAAGGTCGGTTGGAAGGCATCTACTCTCAACAAACACTGGACTATACCGGCAGACTGACTCTGCCACTGATGGATCACAATTAGGTCCACTAACCCAGAGGGGACACTCTAACCCAGAGGCTATCAAACCCAACCTCTCAACGGCTCTCGGAGCAATAAAAGAATGAGATGCACCAGGGTCCATTAAAGCATACACATCTGAACAACCAATGATGAGATTACCTGACACCACGGTGTTGGATGTGTTCGCCTCCTGCTGTGTTATAGTGAAGATCCGAGCTGGAGCTGATGGACCTTCACCTTGGAAACCTACAGAAGAATAGGCTGCCCCTCTCCCTCGGCCTCTGCCACTGCCCTGTGTCGTGGCTGGAGCTACTGGCTGAGCCACATTACCAGAAGCTGTCTGCTGGGATGATGCCATAAAAGGTGCCCTAGGACACTCCCGTGCCATGTGTCCCTCCTGCCCACATCTGAAGCAGGCTATAGTCCCAAACCGACATACTCCTTTGTGTAGCTTACCACACCTCAAACATTCTGCACCATCTGAACTCGAGCTCGAGCCACCATCGAGTCCCAAACCTGATTTAAGCGATTCTAGAACTTATTCTTCTTTGGCTTTTTGGTGGTGCTACTCCACCTCTTACTGCCTGAAGCTGCTGTATTCAGAGAAGAGGGATCTAGCTTTCCCCTGCCTGGGGTCTTGGAACCCGAAGACTGTGCCACTGACTGCTTGACTGTCCCCTGAATGATGGCACTAGCCTCCATCTTCCGTGCCGCATCCACAATAGTGTGGAAGCTCTCCCTCTCTGCTGCAAGAATTAGGGAGGAATACCTAGAGTGGAGCCTCATGGTATACCTCCTGGCCTTCTTCTATTCTGTATCATAAGTTTGCTCCACAAACGGCAACAGCTCCAAGAACTTATCTGTAAACTCATCAACACTCATCTCCTCAGTCTGTCTTAACTGCTCAAACTCAATTATCTTCAATTCCCTTGAGCTATCAGGGAAAGCCTATCTGCAAATTCATTAGCAAACTCCTCCCAGGTTAAACTGTCCAATCTTGGGTCCACATAGTTTTTAAACCACTCATGGGCCTTTTTACACTTAAGAATAAACCCCGCTATCTGAATGGCTCTACAATCATCTGCCCCTAACTCATCTGTAATCATTTTCACTGTCTTCAGATACTCAAACGGATCATCTCCCGTCTTGAACTTGGGAGCATCCAGCTTCAAGTAATCAGTCATCTTAACTTTGGTCCCTCCAGATGAGCTAGGTTTAGGTGCTTGGACTTCAGGAGCTACAGGTTCAGGGGGTGGTGGAGGTGTAACATTCCCTGGATTAGGGTTTGCTACATTTGGGTAGAAAGGTGAGGGTGGATACATTGGGAATTGGGGGTATAGTGGGTAGAAAGGTGGGTAAGGCATGAAAGAGGGATAAGGGTTAAAGCTGGGATAATCCGATGTACCTCCCATCGAATAACCGGGGCCCTGTGGAAAGGGTTGATATTGGGGTGGTTGAGCAAACCCCGAGGCCTGAGTGCCTCCTTGAGATTCTCCCATACCCTCTTCAGACATGCTCACACCCAGACTTCCATCCCTTCTCTGGTCAACATCCATTTCATCCCCCTCAGCTGACACTCCTCCCTGAACTACTCCCCTTCTGATTGCATCAAAAGACCTTTTAGGGTCCCTTGACACTCTCTCCCTACTAGATCTATACGACATTGCCCTTGGCAATGCAGGGGGATGGGCATCTATGCCCTCACTTTCTAGTGGGACTTTAGTCAATCGTGCAGATCGACAAGTGCCTCTCATCCTGCTTCTAGAAAAACAGCACACATCACATAAAACATTTGCATCATATGGTTCATGTGGAAACACATGAACCCGCATCATACATACATAGCATAACATTAATGCACATGCATAAAATCATGGCATTTCACATCATCATTCAAGACAGGACTCCACATCCTATCCTAGTGGACATGATTTTCCTATTGTGCTTGCCGTTCTATAACATCTATGAGCCCGACACTCTCTAGGTCCGACCACGTGAACCTAGGCTCTGATACCAATCTGTAACGATCCGAAATTGGACCGCTACTAGCGCTAGGATCCAGATCGACTTAAGGTCGCCGGGACCCGTAGCAAGCTTAACATATAACCTGTCATACCTAATAAATCCCACACATGATCAAACATTTTTATAAAAATTTTAAACTTTCCATCTACCAAGCTTGACCTGAGTATGCACTAGACTGAATACATAAAACTCCCATACTAGAGCCCTCAACAAATGCTCTAGTTGGTTCAATATTACAATAATCAAGCTTGGTTTACATATCTCGACATTTAAAACATTTCATAATGATCATGAACAAAAGGGATTAACCAAACATTCTAGGGTCAAGCATAATACTAATCCTCAATACAAAACTGTACAATATCTTACATTACATTACATTATCTTTCATGTCCACAACTAACTATTACATACATAAAACTTTTACTCTTGCTGACTTCCTGGTCTATCCCGAACCTGCAAACTTGGGGGTTAAGGGAAAGGGGTGAGCTACTAGAGCCTAGTGAGCAGAATAGTAAAACAATATATTAAAGTCTATGCTTTCATGAAATGCATCACATCACAAACAAATCACATCAAGGATGGACTTGTCACCAATAGTCCTCTACACATTCCAATGGTGCCAGGGACGTAAAATGGGCCTCGCTGGTCTTTCTCTTAATATAACATAACATAACATTCCAATGTGCTAGGGGCGTAGAATGGGCATCACTAGTCTTTCTCTTACTCTGTGCCAGGGGCGTAGAATGGGCCTCACTGGACTTCCGTACCGTATCATCGTCATCATATCATATCGAGGGCTAATGGGTCATCCAACATCCATCCACATCAACATCATAGTATGCAATGCAACATATTCGTGAATTCTAATGCAAACAACCTAGTATATATCATGGCATTCGTGATGCATGAACATGCTTAAAATTTATTTACTTTGAAACATAAAGATCCATTCTACTCACCTCAGGCTGACTCTGAAAAGACTCTGAAGCAGCTATCTCACTACTGGGATCCTCGGTTCCTCGGGTCCGAACCTACACAAGTAGACTCAAATGAGGGACCAAACATACTCTAATATAACTCTAAACATCTCCCCAAAAAACCTCTAAAACATCATAAAACATTCATAGAAAACATGTAAAGGAAGGCTGAACAGGCACTTTCGACGGCAGGTTCGGCGACCGAAAGTCCCTCCAGAGCCGAAAGTCAAGCACTTTCGGGGGCAGGGTTCGGCGGCCGAAAGTCTGTCCAGAGCCGAAAGTCACCAACTTTCGGCGGCAGGTTCGGCGGCCGAAACTCTCCTCCAGAGCCGAAAGTCCAAACTTTCGGGGGCGAGTTTAGGCGGCTAAACCACCTCCACAGGCAGGTTCGGCGGCCGAACATGGCTTCGGCAGCCGAACCTGAGTTCTTCCAGAATGGTAGAACTCAAGCCTCTCATGCACATTCAACCAACCAAACCTCTAAACTCAAACCAAACCATTCAAAATCATGCATATACACATCCTCAAGCATTTAGGGGCTTAAAACTAACCTATACCCCAACAACATCACATTTAACATACAATAAACATACATTTCATCATTTAACTCACATAAACCCTAATATTTACAACTACTCAAATCATGCATCAAAACCCCTTAACCCTTCTTAAAACTTACTTAAAAACATAAAAGAAGATAGGATCTCCATTTACCTCTTGAAGATCGAGAGGAGGGTGATCCAAACTTGGAGATTTTGAGAAATCGAGCTCCCGGGGTCTCCAAGCTTCAAAACCTTGATCTTTAGCTCAAAATCTTCAAAACCAAGTTAAAACTTATTAAAACTTGAAGATATTGAAGGAAAAACTCAAAATCAACCAAAGAAGGGCGAAATGTCACCTTTGCCCGAAAATAGAGAGAGAAAACTCGCCCATTTTTGGATAAGGGGCCTTTTATAGGTGGCTGGCCAGACCACCTTCGGGGGCCAAAAGAGCTTTCGCAAGTCACCAACGTTCGGCGGCCGAACCTGGCTTTTCCAACCTTGGTCTTTTCTTTCAAAACTCAATTTCTTTCTTACTTAAAACCTTAAAAAACATGAAAACACTTTTGAAAAACATGATTTTACCCTTCTAGAGGGTTCCGACATCCGAGATTCCGCCAGAAAGCAGGAGTTTCGATGCCGGGGTCTAGCTGGGTATTACACAATGAACTCCAACCCACATTAAACTATCAAGCTCCTCAATAGAATAGTAGAAGGACAGATGACGGGTGATGTAACGACCCGGAAACCGGACCGCTACCACGCTAGGATTCAGGTCGACTTAAGGTCGCCGGAACCCATAGCAAGCCTACTATACCTCCTGTGTACCTGATAAAATCTCTTACATGATCATACATTTTCATAAAAAAATTTAAACTTTTCATATATCAAGCTCAACCTGTGCATGCACCATAAACTGTATGCATAAAACCCACATTAGAGCCCTCATCAAATGCTCTAGTATGGTAAACATCACATGCCTTAAGCTTGGTTCAACATAACTTATCATTAAAACTTTTACATAAAGATCATGATAAACAGGGATATACAAAACATAAACTAGGGAAAGCACAAATCTAATCCATTACATAGTACATGTCCACTTCTATTCTATTACATGAGCTTATACCATCCTCTAGCCGACTTCCCGCTCTATCTCTAATCCTGCAAACCTGGGGTTAGGGGAAAGGGATAAGCTACAAGAGCCTAGTGAGCAGAACATAAAAACAGTTTATTAAACATATGCTCTCATGAAATGCGTCACAATACAAACAATACACATCAAGGATGGACTTGTCACCAGTAACCCTCTACATATCCAAATAATGCCCGGCCCTCGATGGAGCTCCTCAAGACTTCCTCTTAAACATAACATAACATGTCCAACTGTGCCAAGGGCATAGAATGGGCCTCGACCTGGACTTTCTCTTACATCGTGCCAGGGGCGTAGAATGGGCCTCGACCTGGACTTCCATATCATATCATATAATATCATATCGAGGGCTAGTGGGTCATCCAATATCCATCCACATCAACAGTAAATTATGCAATGCATCATATTCGTAAATTCTAATACAATAACCTATTACATAACATGGTATTTATGATGCATGAACATGCTTAAAAGTTTGATTACTTTAAAAATAATAGATTAGTTTAGTTCTACTCACCTCTAGCTGACGCTCGACTGACAAAGACGCAGCTGGCTCACTGAAGGCCTCTACGGTCTCCCTGGTCCCATCCTACACAGGTGGACTCAAATGAGGGACCAAACACATCTCTAACAAGACTCTAAACATCTCCCCAAAAATCCCCTAAAACATCATAAAATATGCATTCAAAACAGGCAAAGGAAGGCTGGGCAGGGGACTTTTGGCAGCGGGTTCGGCGGCCGAAGGTCCCTACAGATCCGAAAGTCAGGCACTTTCGGGGGCAGGTTCGGCGGCCGAAGGTCTCTACAGATCCGAAAGTCACCAACTTTCGGGGGCAGGTTCGGCGGCCTAACCCCTTCATAGATCCGAAAGTCCATCCTTTCGGGGGCAGGTTAGGCGGCCAAAGGCTGCCTCCACAGGCAGGTTCGGCGGGCAAATATTGCTTCGGCGGCCGAATCTGGGTTCTCTAGAATAGCAGAACCCGATTCTACCTCAACACTCAGCCACCAAAACTCACCAAACTCATACCCAACTTCTCAAAACATGCAAAAACTCACTCCATCAAGCATAAGGGGCATAAAACTAACTTAAGCCCAACTCAAAACCTATAACATTAGATCTAACCATAACATGCATCTTTAACCCTTAACCCTTTTTAAAACTTACTTAAAACATAGGAAAAGATAAGGATCTACACTTACCTCTTGACGATCTAAGGTAGATGCAACCCAAACTTGTGGTTGAGGAGAAACAGTCTCCCAAACTTTAAAATCTTTGATTCAAGCTCAAACTTCAAAAACAAGCGAAGACTCATGAAAATTTGAAGGAAAAACATAAAATCATCAAAGGAAGGGCAAAAACTCACCTTTACCCGAAAATGGAGAGAGAAACTCCCCCATTTTTGGACTGGAGGCCTCTTATAGGTGGCTGGCCAGACCACCTTCGAGGGCCGAAAGAGAGCTCCCGTGGCAGCACCATGTTCGGCGGCCGAACATGAGGTTCGGCGGCCGAACATGAGGTTCGGCGGCCGAACCTGGGCTTATCTCTCAAAAATATTTTTCTTTCATTTTAAAACTTTAACTCAAAACCAATCAATAAGATCATGAAAAACATTTTGTGAAAACATATTTTACCCTTCTAAGAGGTTCTGGTATCCAAGATTCCGGATTCCAACGGATTCTGTCAGAAAGTTGAAATTCCGACACCGGAGTCTAGCCGGGTATTACAGGTGATCAAACATAAATTAGCCACATTTTTATTATTTTTATTACTGTTTAAATATGCATTTTTCTAGTTTAATTTATATTTTTATGATATTTTTGCAGAAAAGGAGAAAAATGGAAACTTGGATAAAATCTGCAGAAAAAGTTGAAAAATCGATTTGGTCAAAGTGATTTGGCCAAATCACCTTCAGAAAGCTGAAGTAGAAAACTGGAATTGACTTGTATAAACGATTTGGGCAAGCGATTTGCCCAAATCAACTGACCCAATCGACTGTCTCCAGCGAATGACAGCAGTGCGGGAAAAGAAGGAAATCTAGAATTCTAAAAGTGTTGGAGTCCTATCCTACTTCAAATACCACAAGACCAATCCTATGACAACTTCAAGAGCCACACCAAAGGAAATCTTTCACCAAAGGAGTTTTACTCATGATCAAATACAAATATAAAAGAAGGATTAAAAAATCATCAAGACACCAAGTCAAAATAGGATTCCAATTCTGAGAAGGATTAGGACTCCTCACCTAAAAAGAGAGACAGCAACCAACCAACAAGGGAGAATCACAATTACTCTAGATTTTCAGCAGCAACTTCTCTCTACTTTTCTTTTTTCTTTTTGTGTTCTTTGTCCACCATGAGTGGCTAAACACTTTTGTCTCTAGTTAAAGTTAGAGAAATTTCAGTTTTGCTATGAATTGGGAGATTTAAAACTCCATCGTTAAACTTCTATTTTTCAATATTTATGCAACTTGTTCTTTATGCCTATTATTGCCTTGCTTTTAGAATCAATTAAGGCCTGTTGCTTTTAACTGCATGAGTAATATATTGTTAGTTTAAATAATTTAGGTCCGTAATTACTTAGATTATTTAAACACAAGCCCAATTGGTTGTATGATCTAAATTTGACCACGCGATTGGCAATGTTAGAATTAGGTTTCTCTATGTCTTAATATAGTTAACAGTTGAAAAGTAAAAAACCCCAAGGACGTTCCTTGGCAACTTGTTAACTAGTGTTTGATTAGCGAACGTTTTCTAATCAAACTAAAACTAAGGAGGAATTTAGTTGTGAGAAGTGTCTTCCACATCCTAAACTAATTTATTGAAATAAATAGGAGTATCAAAGAATCAATGATCAATTCTAAAACTGAAATAGATCCTATACTTCAACTAGAGTCCTTCTACCATTGATTTACTCATTTTTGTAATTATTGCTTTCTTTTACTACTTAGTTTTAATTTTAGTTCACTATCATCAAAACAAATCACCCTTTTTATTTTACTTTTATTATTAATTTGCCATAGTCATTATTAGAAAGATCCTTAGTGTCAAATCCTTGTAGTTCGACCCTATTGCTACTATCTATAGTTTTTAATTGTTGATTGTTAATAGGTTTATTTTTTACAGTTTCGACAACTGCTATAAAAAATTAGCGCCGTTGCCGGGGATTTGATTTTAACTAACGTATTTTCCCTTTATGACCAGGGCTGGTCGTAAAGCAACTCTTCTTACGGACATGTGAAAGTCGTCTTCTCTTGGTCTTCTAGGGCCATTAGTATCTAGTAAAAACCTGAAAAGCCATCCAAACAACAAAAGTGAGATTTCCTTGCTAATCTTTCTAACATTAGGTCAATAAAAGGTAAAGAAAAATGATCCTTCCTAGTTACTGATTCTTTCAATACCTGAATAAGTTTATCTTCTTCACCCTCATGCAGTTTATTAGAAACTATGATCGGAAGGGTTTTCTCTCTCCCTAAGAAGATATATTTCAGGTGTGTAGGAAGTGTTTTTAGCTCAATTTCCGGTGCCTGAAGTGTAATACCCGGCTAGACTCCGGTATCGGAATTCCTACCGTCCGGTGGAATCTCGGATGTCGGAAGCCTCTAGTAGGGTAGAATCATGTTTTCATGAAATGTTTTAATGTTTTTGATGATTTTAAGTAAAGAGGAAATGAGTTTTTGAATAAAAACACCCTTGGAGGAAACTCAGGTTCGGCCGCCGAAACTCAAAGTTCGGCCGCCGAACATGCATGCACTTCGGGAGTGCTTTAGGCCCCCGAAGGCATAAGTGAGGGAAGCCCAGGTTCGGCCGCCGAACCTTAGGTTCGGCCGCCGAACATGGCATGCATGCGGAGGCACTTTCGGCCCCCGAACGTGGCCTGGCCAGCCACTATAAAAGGGTCACTTAGCCGAAATGGGCGAGCTTTCTCCCATTTTCGGCCATAGCTAGCTTCCGACCTCCCTCTCCTCAGATCTTGTGTTCTTTCTCCAAATCTCCTCCATTTTTCTTGAGTTTTCACCTCTCATTGCAAGTTTTGAGCATTTAAGACAAGTTTTGGAGCTTTGGGAACTCAGGAGCTCATTTGCTTGGATCTCCGAGTTTAGGTCGTCTCTCTCTCTATCTTCAAGAGGTAAGAGCCGATCTTAAGCTCATTAGATGTTTTAAGTAAGTTTTAAGTTGTTTTTTTTGGGTAGAATGGCATGTATAGGGTTGTATGAGATTTTAAGCAAATGTTATGTTTTTGAACAATGTGGCATGTTTGAAGTGTTGTAGTTGGGGTATTTGATAGTTTGAGACCCCTAGGTGTGATGTATGATGTGTATGTATGTTTAGAACAAGTTTATGCATGATTGGTTAGTTTTGGAGGCAAATGTGCATAAAGGAGCCAAGTTTCTGCCCTTTGGCAGAAACCAGGATCGGCAGCCGAAGGCACATTCGGCCGCCGAACATGGCTGGGGAGGCAGGCCTTTCGGCTGCCGAAGTTGCCCCCGAAAGGAGACTTTCGTCTCTGTCTGGGACTTTCGGCCGCCGAAGGTGCCGCCGAACATGCATGAGTTTCGCCTCTGTCTGGGAGTTTCGGCCGCCGAAGGTGCCGCCGAACCTGCCTGACTTTCGGCTCTGGAGGGACTTTCGGCCGCCGAACCTGCCGCCGAAAGTGCCCTGTCCAGCCATTTCTTGCATGTTTTTATGTAGTTGTTTTATGATGTTTTAGGGGGTTTTTGGGGAGTATATTAGAGTTATGTTTATGTATGTTTGGTCCCTCATTGGAGTCCACCTGTGTAGGTTCGGACCCGAGGAACCGAGGACCCCAGCAGTGAGCCAGCTGCTACAAAGTTTATCAGAGCTAGCCAGAGGTGAATGGAATAAACCTTAAGTTTTAAAATAAATGAAATATGAATTTGAGCATGATCCATGCATCATGAATGCCATGAGATATAATAGGTTGTTTGCATTAGTATTCACGAATATGTTGCATTGCATTTATGATGTTGATGTGGATTGGTTATTGGATGATCCTTTAGTCCTCATATGGCATGATGATGTTACGGCATGATATGGTATGGAAGTCCAGGTTGTACCCATTCTACGTCCCTGGCACGATGTAAGAGAAAGTCCAGGTTGTACCCATTCTACGTCCCTGGCACATTGGTATGTTATGATATGTATGATAAGAGAAAGACCGGTTGTACCCATTCTACGTCCCGGCACAGTTGGACTATGTAGAGGACTATTGGTGACAATACCATCCGAGATGTGACTTGTTGTGATGTGTTGCATTACATAATGACATGAGATTTTTAAATATATGATTTCACTATTCCGCTCACTGGGCTCTAGTAGCTCACCCCTCTCCCTAATCCCCCAGGATTGCAGGTACGGGCTAGACAGAGAAGTCAAGAAGAGTAAAGTCTCATGTTTGTAATAGATAGATAGTGGACATGATAAATTGTAAGATAAATGTAAAGTTGTATAGTCATGATATGTATATTGATATTGAGGATTAGAGGTTGTGCTTGACCATATGGATGTGTTATCCCTTTTAAATACATGATCTTAGATGTTTTATGATATAGATGCTTAGCCAACTCAACACATGTATATCACCCATTGGGGCATTGATGAGATCCCACAGAGGGGTCAAGTTTATGATTATGGTTATGTTCAGTGCATGCACAGGTTGAGTTTGGCGTATGATAGAATGTATGAAAGAAAAGTTTTAATTTTTATGTATGATTGTTGATCATGTATGGGATTAAACAGGTTTTCAGGATGTATGTTTGGCTTGCTACGGGTCCTGGCGGCCTTAAGTTGACCCGGATCCTAGCGCCGGTAGCGGTCCGATTTTCGGGTCGTTACAGAATGGTATCAGAGCCCTAGGTTCATATGGTCGGACCTAGAGTGTCGGGCTCATAGATGTTATAGAAGGTCAAGCACAATAGGAAGATCATGTCCACTAGGATAGGATGTTGAGTCCTGTCTTGTATGATGATGTGAAAATGCCATGATTTTATACATGTGCATTAATGATATGCTATGCTATGTGATGTATGTGATAAGGGTTCATGTGTGCCCACATGAACCATATGATGCTAATGCTTGTATGATGTGTACTGTTTTTCAGAAAACAGGATGAGAGGAACTCGTCGATCTGCACGATTGACTGGAGTGCCACCTGAGGATGAGGGCACGAGCGCCCGTCCTCCTACATTGCCTAGGGCAATGTCTTGTAGAGGCAACAGAGAAAGAGTGTCAAGGGACCCTAGAAGGTCTTTTGATGCTAGCAGAAGGGGGACAGATAGAGGAGGAAGTTCTTCAGATGTGAGGGAGGTTATGGAAGAGGATCAGAGGAGGGATGGGAACCTGGATGTGAGCATGGAGGAAGAGGGGACAGGGGAATCTCAGGGAGGCGTTCAGGCCTCGGGGTATGGTTTTCCACCCCATTATCCACCCTTCCCACAGGGTTCAGGGTATCCGATGGGAGGTACATCGGATTACTCCAGCTTTAACCCTTACCCTACCTACATGCCTTATCCACCTTTCTATCCACCTTATACACAATACCCAGCTTATCCACCCTCACCCTTCTATCCAAACCTGGAAAACCCCACCTCGGGGAATGCTGCACCTCCACCTCCACCACCTACAGAACCAGCAGCCCCAGTTACTCAACCTCCTAGACCTAGCTCAGCTGATGGGAGCAAGGTAAAGATGACAGATTACCTCAAGCTAGATGCTCCCAAATACAAGTCAGGGGATGACCCCTTTGAGTATCTGAGAGTGGTGAAGACAATAACTGATGAGCTAGGGGCAAGTGACAGCAGGGCCATTCAGATGGCAGGGTTCACTTTAAAGTGCAAAAAGGCACGGGAGTGGTTCAAGTGTTATGTGGACTCGAGACTAGACGGTATGACATGGGAAGAATTTGCGAATGAGTTCGCTGGATGGGCTTTTCCAGACAGTTCCAGAGAACTGAAGATGATTGAGTTTGAGCAACTGAGGCAGTCAGATGGGTGTAGAGGAGTTCACGGATAAATTCTTGGAGCTATTGCCTTTTTCAGGGCAAGCTCTAGATACAGATACGAAGAAAGCCAAGAGGTATGTTATGAAGCTGCATTCCAGGTACTCCTCGTTGATTCAGTCAGCTGAGAGAGAAAGTTTCCACACTGTGGTGGATATGGCTCGAAGAATGGAAGCAAGTGCTATAGTTGAGGGGTCAGTGAAGCAGTCAGTGACCCAGTCTTCAGGGGTTAAGACCCCAGGCAGAGGAGGACCAGGTTTCTCTTCTCAGAGCTCAGGTAAGAAGAGGTGGGATAACACCACCAGGAAGCCGAAGAAGAATAAGTTTTGGAACAAGTTGAAATCCGATTTGGGATTTGGCGGTGGCTCGAGCTCAGGCTCAGATGGTACAGAATGCCAGAGATGTGGAAGACCGCACAGGGGAGTGTGTCGAGCTGGGACTAATACATGTTTCAGATGTGGACAGGAGGGACACATAGCTCGGGAGTGTCCTAGAGCGCCTTTTATGGGCCAGCCCCAGCAGACAGCTTCTGGTAGTGTGGCACAACCAGCAGTTCCAGCCACAACTCAGGGCAGTGGCATAGGTAGAGGGAGAGGGGCAGCCTCTTCTTCTGGTTCCCGAGGTGAAGGTCCATCAGCTCCAGCCAGGATCTTCACCATGACTCAGCAGGAGGCTAACACATCCAACACCGTGGTGTCAGGTAATCTCGTCATTGGGTGTTCTAATGTGTATGCATTAATGGACCCGGGTGCATCTCATTCTTTTATTGCTCCGAGAGCCGTTGAGAGGTTGGGTCTGATGGTCTCTGGGTTAGAGTGTCCCCTATGGGTCAGTGGACCCAAGTGTGACCCGTCGGTGGCAGTGTCAGTCTGCCAGTACAGTCCAGTTTTTGTTGAGGGAAGATGCCTCTCCGCCGACCTTGTGGTTCTAGATTTGACAGACTTTGACGTCATTCTAGGGATGGATTGGCTATCTACCCATGGTGCTACCTTGGACTGCAGGGACAAGGTAGTCAAGTTCAGAGATCAGAACGGGTCAGAGGTCGTCTTCAGAAGAGACATGAGGGGCACACCTAGAGGTCTGATATCAGCTCTTCAGGCTCGTAGGTTGCTTAGGAAGGGATGTCAGGGGTACTTAGCTCATGTGAGAGAGCTAGACAGTCAGGTCAGGGAGCCGGCCTCGGTGCCAGTTGTAAGAGAGTTTCAGGATGTTTTTCCGGATGAGCTTCCAGGATTACCACCTGCTAGGGAGATAGAGTTCGAGATAGAGTTGGTGCCTGGAACTAGACCAATCTCTATCCCTCCCTACAGGATGGCCCCAGCCGAGTTAAAGGAGTTGAAAGAACAGTTGCACGAGTTGGTAGAAAAGGGCTTCATCCGACCGAGCACCTCACCTTGGGGTGCACCAGTTTTGTTCGTAAGAAAGAAGGATGGATCCCTTAGGCTTTGTATCGACTACAGGCAGTTGAACAAAGTCACTACCAAGAATAGGTACTCTTTGCCAAGGATCGATGATCTATTCGACTAGTTAGCACGAACAGGTTGTTTCTCCAAAATAGATCTGAGATCGGGGTACCATCAGCTAAGGATAAGGGAGGAGGATGTGCCGAAGACAGCTTTCAGGACCAGATATGGGCATTTTGAGTTCCTTGTAATGCCGTTCGGGTTAACCAACGCCCTTGCAGCATTCATGGATCTCATGAACAGAGTGTTTAGCTAGTACCTGGATCACTTCGTTATTGTCTTCATAGATGATATCTTGGTGTATTCCAGAAATGCAGAGGAGCATGCCCATCATCTGAGGTTGGTTCTGCAGACCTTGAGGGAACATGGCTTGTATGCCAAGTTCTCTAAGTGTGAGTTCTGGCTGAGGAGCATTTCGTTCTTGGGGCATGTAGTGTCAGAGAATGGGATAGAGGTGGACCCCAAGAAGACAGAAACTGTGGCTAACTGGCCTAGACCCACTTCAGTGACGGAGATCAGGAGTTTCTTGGGTTTGGCAGGTTACTACAGGAGGTTCGTTCAGGACTTCTCGAAAATAGCAGCTCCTCTGACCAGACTAACCAGGAAGAATCAGAAGTTTCTGTGGACCGACCAGTGCGAAGAGAGTTTTGAAGAGCTTAAGAAGAGGTTGACTTCAGCACCAGTTTTAGTTCTGCCATCTAGTGATGAGGACTTTACAGTCTTTTGTGATGCGTCCCGTGTGGGACTGGGTTGTGTACTGATGCAGAATGAAAGGGTGATTGCTTATGCTTCCAGGCAACTGAAGAAGCATGAGTTGAATTACCCCACACATGACCTTGAGATGGCAGCAGTAATCTTTGCACTCAAGATGTGGAGGCACTACCTCTATGGGGTAAAATGTGAGATCTTTACAGATCATAAGAGCCTGCAGTACATCCTGAGTCAGAGAGATTTGAACCTGAGACAGAGGAGATGGGTAGAGCTGCTGAGTGACTATGATTGCAAGATTCAGTATCATCCGGGTAAGGCGAATGTCGTGGCAGACACCCTAAGCCGGAAGTCACTAGGCAGTCTATCCCACATCACGGCAGAGAGGAGACCAGTGGTGAAGGAGTTTTACAAGCTCATTGATGAAGGTCTACAGTTGGAGTTGTCTGGTACCGGTGCTTTAGTGGCCCATATGAGAGTGACACTTGTGTTTCTGGAGCAGGTGGCTCAGAAATAGCATGAGGACCCAGAGTTAGTAAAGATTGCCAGGACTGTTCAATCAGGCAAGGACAGTGAGTTCAGATTGGACAGTAAGGGGATCCTCCGCTATGGGAGTCGATTGTGTGTACCAGATGACATAGGGCTAAAAGGAGACATTATGAGAGAGGCTCATAATGCAAGATACAGCATTCACCCCAGAGCCACCAAGATGTATCAGGATCTGAAGAAAGCTTATTGGTGGCCAGCGATGAAGAAAGAAGTGGCACAGTTCGTGTCAGCCTGCGAAGTGTGTCAGAGGGTGAAGCTAGAACATCAGAAGCCGGCTGGAATGCTTAACCCGCTACCTATTCCAGAGTGGAAATGGGAGAATATAGCTATGGACTTCGTAGTGGGGTTACCGGCGACGTCCAACAGAGTGGACTCCATATGGGTGATTGTGGACAGACTCACCAAATCTGCTCACTTCATTCCTGTCAGGAGTGGCTACTCTGTGGACAAGTTGGCGCAGGTATATGTGGATGAGATCGTCAGGCTGCATGGGGTCCCTGTTTCAATAGTGTCTGATAGGGGGCCCCAGTTCACCTCCAGGTTTTGGCGGAGTCTGCAGAATGCTATGGGTACTAAGTTGGATTTCAGCACTGCCTTCCACCCCCAGACTGATGGACAGTCAGAAAGGACCATCCAGACTATTGAGGATATGCTTAGAATGTGTGTGCTGGACTTTGGCGGTTCTTGGAGGCAGCATTTACCTTTGGTGGAGTTTGCCTACAATAACAGCTATCATGCTAGCATCGGGATGGCTCCATATGAAGCTTTATATGGAAGGAAGTGCAGATCACCTGTTTGCTGGGAGGAAGTTGGAGAGAAGGCCTTGGCAGGGCCTGAGTTAGTAGAGATTACCAGCAGGGTGGTACCCATAATCAGAGAGAGAATCAAGACTGCTGCAAGCAGACAGAAGAGTTATGCAGACATCCGCAAAAGGCAGATAGAGTTTCAGGAGGGGGATCTGGTATTTCTCAAGGTGTCTCCAATGAAAGGAGTGGTTCGTTTTGGGAAGAAAGGTAAACTAGCCCCACGATACATCGGACCCTTTGAAGTCTTGCAAAAGATTGGGAATGTGTCGTACAAGCTGGATTTACCTGCTTCAATGGAAAGAATCCATCCGGTTTTCCATGTTTCCATGTTAAGAAAGTTTGTGTCGGATCCGAGCAAGGTTCTTAGTGAGCCTGATGTGGAGGTCCAAGAGGATCTCACCTATGTTGAGCAGCCAGTACGGATCATAGACACCCAGATCAGAAAGCTAAGAAACAAGGAAATCCCGATGGTGAAAGTCCTATGGAACCACCACAATATGGAAGAGTGCACTTGGGAGACACGGGAGTCTATGCTCCAGCAGTACCCTCATCTCTTTTAAGGTTAGATCTCTATGTGTTTATGTGCTATGTATGTATGTTATGTTTTATGCCATGCTATGTGTGCTAGTTGAGGTACATTCGGGGACGAATGTTCTTAAGGGGGGGAGAATGTAATACCCGGCTAGACTCCGGTATCGGAATTCCTACCGTCCGGTGGAATCTCGGATGTTGGAAGCCTCTAGTAGGGTAGAATCATGTTTTCATGAAATGTTTTAATGTTTTTGATGATTTTAAGTAAAGAGGAAATGAGTTTTTGAATAAAAACACCCTTGGAGGAAACTCAGGTTCGGCCGCCGAAACTCAAAGTTCGGCCGCCAAACATGCATGCACTTCGGGAGTGCTTTAGGCCCCCGAAGGCATAAGTGAGGGAAGCCCAGGTTCGGCCGCCGAACCTCAAGTTCGGCCGCCTAACGTGGCATGCATGCGGAGGCACTTTCGGCCCCCGAACGTGGCCTGGCCAGCCACTATAAAAGGGTCACTTAGCCGAAATGGGCGAGCTTTCTCCCATTTTCGGCCATAGCTAGCTTCCGACCTCCCTCTCCCCAGATCTTGTGTTCTTTCTCCAAATCTCCTCCATTTTTCTTGAGTTTTCACCTCTCATTTGTAAGTTTTGAGCATTTAAGACAAGTTTTGGAGCTTTGGGAACTCAGGAGCTCATTTGCTTGGATCTCCGAGTTTAGGTCGTCTCTCTCTCTAT
Source organism: Manihot esculenta (assembly GCF_001659605.2). Taxonomy (NCBI): domain Eukaryota; kingdom Viridiplantae; phylum Streptophyta; class Magnoliopsida; order Malpighiales; family Euphorbiaceae; genus Manihot; species Manihot esculenta. The sequence continues at coordinate 13,094,937 of NC_035177.2, forward strand.
CTTCAAGAGGTAAGAGCCGATCTTAAGCTCATTGGATGCTTTAAGTAAGTTTTAAGTTGTTTTTTTTGGGTAGAATGGCATGTATAGGGTTGTATGAGTTTTTAAGCAAATGTTATGTTTTTGAACAATGTGGCATGTTTGAAGTGTTGTAGTTGGGGTATTTGATAGTTTGAGACCCCTAGGTGTGATGTATGATGTGTATGTATGTTTAGAACAAGTTTATGCATGATTGGTTAGTTTTGGAGGCAAATGTGCATAAAGGAGCCAAGTTTCTGCCCTTTGGCAGAAACCAGGTTCGGCTGCCGAAGGCACTTTCGGCCGCCGAACATGGCTGGGGAGGCAGGCCTTTCGGCTGCCGAAGTTGCCCCCGAAAGGAGACTTTCGTCTCTGTCTGGGACTTTCGGCCGCCGAAGGTGCCGCCGAACATGCATGAGTTTCGCCTCTGTCTGGGAGTTTCGGCCGCCGAAGGTGCCGCCGAACCTGCCTGACTTTCGGCTCTGGAGGGACTTTCGGCCGCCGAACCTGCCGCCGAAAGTGCCCTGTCCAGCCATTTCTTGCATGTTTTTATGTAGTTGTTTTATGATGTTTTAGGGGGTTTTTGGGGAGTATATTAGAGTTATGTTTATGTATGTTTGGTCCCTCATTGGAGTCCACCTGTGTAGGTTCGGACCCGAGGAACCGAGGACCCCAGCAGTGAGCCAGCTGCTACAGAGTTTGTCAGAGCTAGCCAGAGGTGAGTGGAATAAACCTTAAGTTTTAAAATAAATGAAATATGAATTTGAGCATGATCCATGCATCATGAATGCCATGAGATATAGTAGGTTGTTTGCATTAGTATTCACGAATATGTTGCATTGCATTTATGATGTTGATGTGGATTGGTTATTGGATGATCCTTTAGTCCTCATATGGCATGATGATGTTACGGCATGATATGGTATGGAAGTCCAGGTTGTACCCATTCTACGTCCCTGGCACGATGTAAGAGAAAGTCCAGGTTGTACCCATTCTACGTTCCTGGCACATTGGTATGTTATGATATGTATGATAAGAGAAAGACCGGTTGTACCCATTCTACGTCCCGGCACAGTTGGACTATGTAGAGGACTATTTGTAATACCCGGCTAGACTCCGGTACCGGAATTCCTACCGTCCGGTGGAATCTCGGATGTCGGAGACCTCTAGAAGGGTAGAATCATGTTTTATAAAAAATGTTTTCATGTTTTTAATGGTTTTAAAGTATGGAACTAAATGAGTTTTTTTCATGAAAAGTCTTTGGAGGAAAACCCAGGTTCGGCCGCCGAACGTGCATGCGTTTTGGAGGCACGTTAGGCCCCCGAAAGCCTGAGTGAGGAAAGTGCAGGTTCGGCCGCCGAACCTCATGTTCGGCCGCCGAACCTCATGTTCGGCCGCCGAACATTGCATGGATGCGGAGGCACATTCGGCCCCCGAACGTGGCCTGGCCAGCCACTATAAAAGGGTCCCTTAGCCGAAAATGGGCGAGCTTTTTCTCCCCATTTCGGCCAAGGTGAGCATTTCCGCCATCCTTCCCCAATCTTGAGTTTTTCCTTCCTTTTTCCATGATCTTTACAAGTTTATAACTTTGGTTTTGAAGATCTTTGAGCTTAGAACGAGTTTTGGAGCTTGGAGACCAAAAGTTGGAACTTCTCCCATCTCCAAGTTTAGATCTCCTCAACCCTCGATCTTCAAGAGGTAAGAATCGATCTTAAGCTCAATGTATGATTTAAACAAGTTTTATGAAGTTTTAAGGGGTAGAATGCATGTTAGGGTATATGTTGAACCTATGGGTTTTTGATAACTTTTTGAGCAATGTAGCTTGATTGTGTGTGATTGAAGTGTTGTAGTTGGTGCATTTGTTTGTTTGAGGCCCCTAGGAACTTGTATGCATGTTTTGGTTGAGATATATGCATGATTTGAGAGTTTGGAGGCGAAAATGCACAAAAGAGCCAAGTTTCTGCCCTTTGGCAGAAACCAGGTTCGGCAGCCGAAGGTACTTTCGGCCGCCGAACATGGCTGGGGAGGCAGGCCTTTCGGCTGCCGAAGTTGCCCCCGAAAAGAGACTTTCGTCTCTGTCCAGAACTTTCGGCCGCCGAAGGTGCCGCCGAACCTACCTGAGTTTCGTCTCTGTCCAGGACTTTCGGCCGCCGAAGGTGCCGCCGAAAGTACCCTGTTCAGCCACTTCATGCATGTCTCTATGTGATATTTTCAGGATGTTTTAGGGGGTTTTTGGGGAATATATTAGAGTTATGTTTGTGTATGTTTGGTCCCTCATTGGAGTCCACCTGTGTAGGTTCGGACCCGAGGAACCAAGGACCCCAGCAGTGAGCCAGCTGCTACAGAGTTTGTCAGAGTCAGCCAGATGTGAGTGGAACTAAGCTTAACCTTTTAAATTAAGAAATGAAATGCTTTTATCATGCTTCATGCATCATGATCATATTATAGGTTGTTTGCATTAGAATTCACGACTATGCCGCATTGTATTGTTGTGATAGATGATAGTGGATGGACATTAGGATGATTCATTAGCCTTCTATATACGAAGTCCTGTGGTGCCCATAATAGGGCCGGGCAATACGAAGACCTGTTGTGCCCATAATAGGGCCGGGCAATAACTCCGAGTACGAAGTCCTGTGGTGCCCATAATAGGGGCGGGCAATACGAAGTCCTGTGGTGCCCATAATAGGGCCGGGCATGGAGTTGAGGGATTTTTGAATCAGTCCATCCGTGGTGTGATTTGTTTGTGCAGTGACGCATTTCATGATGGCATGTTTTAAATATTATTTTCACAGTTCTACTCACTGGGCATCTAGCTCACCCCTCTCCCCTAACCCCCAGGTTTGCAGGTACGGGATAGATAGAGAAGGCAAGAAGAGGAAGGGTCATATGTATGTAATAGTTAGTTTGTGGACATGACAAATGTACTATGATGAAATGTAAAAAGATTACAGTATGTATGAAATGAGGTTATTGAGGATAGAGTTGTGCTTGACCATAGTATATTGTTAATCCCTTTTGTATATACATGATCTTATGTTATGATGTTTATGTAAACTAACTCAACACAGGTTGTTTTGCCTTTAAGGCTTGATGAGATCCCACAGAGGGACTATGTTATGTATATGTTCAGAGTATGCACAGGTTGAGTTAGTTGATGACAGTATGTATGAAGAAAAGTTTTAATTTTTATGCATGTTGTTGATCATGCATGGGATTATACAGGTTTACAGGTTATATGTCAGGCTTGCTACGGGTCCCGGCGGCCTTAAGTCGACCCGGATCCTAGCGCCGGTAGCGGTCCGGTTTTTCGGGGCGTTACACTATTGGTGACAATACCATCCGAGATGTGACTTGTTGTGATGTGTTGCATTACATAATGACATGAGATTTTTAAATATATGATTTCACTATTCTGCTCACTGGGCTCTAGTAGCTCACCCCTCTCCCTAATTCCCCAGGATTGCAGGTACGGGCTAGACAGAGAAGTCAAGAAGAGTAAAGTCTCATGTTTGTAATAGATAGATAGTGGACATGATAAATTGTAAGATAAATGTAAAGTTGTATAGTCATGATATGTATATTGATATTGAGGATTAGAGGTTGTGCTTGACCATATGGATGTGTTATCCCTTTTAAATACATGATCTTAGATGTTTTATGATATAGATGCTTAGCCAACTCAACACATGTATATTGCCCATTGGGGCATTGATGAGATCCCATAGAGGGGTCAAGTTTATGATTATGGTTATGTTCAGTGCATGCACAGGTTGAGTTTGGCATATGATAGAATGTATGAAAGAAAAGTTTTAATTTTTATGTATGATTGTTGATCGTGTATGGGATTAAACAGGTTTTCAGGATGTATGTTTGGCTTGCTACGGGTCCTGGCGGCCTTAAGTTGACCCGGATCCTAGCGCCGGTAGCGGTCCGATTTTCGGGTCGTTACATGAAGAATAGAAGGGAGAATTTTATAGTGAGATTCAAGTATTGGGAGTAAATTAGAGGCACTTACCTTATGTTCTAGTGCATCCAATGAGCGGACTATCTCTATGATCTCCTCATCAAATTGAGTTGTGCAATTTTCAAGGCAAACTAATGTCAAGTTTTCGGTTAGAACTACCTCCAACTTATTTTCTTTGCTTAATTCAAATGCTTCTTGAGCGAGAGGATCAACTACATCTATGCTGCAAAGAGAAAAATTATCATCTGGATACTTCATTACATCATAGACATTAAACTTTACCTCTTCTCCATCAAACTCCATTGTGAGCGTGCCTTCGTACATATCGATCTTCGTTCTAGCTGTTCTAAGGAATGGTCTTCCTAGCACTAAATCTGTAGAGTTGGATGAACTGTCATCTTCCATGTCCAAAGACAAAGAAGTCTACTAGGAAAATTAATTTCTCCACTTGGACCAAATCATCCTCCAACACGCCTTTAGGATGGATAATTGATCTATCGGCGAGTTGGAGTGTGATTCCTGTTTGTTTCAAAGGACCTGCATCCAAAGATAAATAAACGAACATAGGCATAATATTTATAGAAACTCCTAAATAACACATTGCCTTCTTGACTTCAAGGTTTTTAACTTTACATGATATTGCAAATATGCCTTTATCTTTATATTTTTGTGAAATTTTTCTTTGAAGTATAGCTGACACATTTTCACCCACTTTAATATTTTCATGCCCATATGACTTCCTTTTATTAGTGCAAAGATCTTTTAGAAATTTTACATACCTGGATATTTGTTTTATGGTTTCAAGAAGGGGTATGTTCACTTGGACTTTGTGAAAAATCTCTAAGATCTCTTTTCTTCCTTTTCTCTTTTTGATTGAGCAAGTCTTTCAAGAAAAGAAGGATGTATTACCTGAATTGGGGGTTGTTTTACCTTTGATTTTTGAGGCTAGTTCTCTGCTAGAATTTCTATTTCTACTTCTGGCATCAAGTTTATCGTACTACCTTAGGCAAGCATTTTCGGGCTGGCAATTCCAATTCTTTCCTGCTTCACAGCATATTTTTGCTTGCATTCTATTTTGGATTTAGCACATTTGGGAGGGCAGTTTCCCTTGAGATTCCAGCTTGCTCATTGATGTAGCAAGTTGGCTCACTTGGTTCTCAAAGTTTTGTATGCTCGATTTCATTTCCTGTTGAAAAGCAAGAGTGCTATTAGCAAGGTATTGTACAATGTCTTCTAAAGACATACCTGTTTTTGCAGCTTGATAGTTCGCTCTTGGCTGAAACTTTTGTTGTCTATTCCCATAGCTAAGGTTTGGATGATCTCTCCACTCTAGATTGTAGGTACTTGAAAATGGGTCATACTTCCTTTGTTGTCCATTGAATTCTCCAATGAAATTTACCTGTTGCTCACCTTCTTGAAGGGTAGGACACATGTCTATGGGATGGTCAGATTATTAGCAACTGCCATAAGTTCGTACATTATCTCCTATAGCCAATTGTTGAATTACAGTGGTAAGTTATGAAATTTTAGAATTTAAAGATGCAATACTTACCTCATTTGCATTCCTAGGAATGTCCTCATCCCAACCATACTGTCTAGAGTTGGCAGCTAATTTCAAGATTAAAAGTTTTACCTTCTCCAGGTTCTATTTCTGCAATGGCTCCTCCACTAGTAGCATCTATTATTCTCATTTCTAATGGCAAAAGTCCTTCATAGAAGTGAATGTTGAGCTATTTGGGGGTGGTTCCATGTTTTAGATAGCTTGCAATTAATTTCTTATAACGTTCTCAATATTCATGTAGGGTTTCATTTTTTCTTTATTTGATTCCACTTATTTTTTTTCTCATAGATGATGCTTTGATTGCTGAAAAAAACCTTTCTAAGAATAATTCTCTAATTTGCGCTCAAGTGGTGATTGAACTTGGGGGCAAATAATAGAGCCAATCCTGAGCAGATTCAATCAAAGTAAAAGGAAAAGCTACTAACCTTATTTGGTCGTCAGCTATTCCCTATGGTCTCATACTTGAAAAAACCATGTAAAACTCTTTCAAATGACGATGTGGATCTTCATTCTCCAACCCTTGGAATTTTGGTAACATATGAATCATACCTGTTCACAATTCCAGGGGTGCGTTCAACACTAGGTATGTGATGCAAAGGGGTTATTCTTCAGCAGCAGCGGCGGCCATAGTGTATCTTCGATTGGTGTCAATTGGAGGCTCGGTTGGTGTTGAAGACATGGTGTCTTTGGTTGGCAAAAGGAATCAGGCAGATGGTTGAAAGGCTCTTGAATTGGCATGTTTTTGCAACTTGGTTGCTTTTCTCAACCTTTTTGCAGTCTTTTTGATTTTTGGATCAAACTGAATTATGATATTTTCAGACCTAGTCATAAAAATAAAAATAAACTGTCAAAGGTCCTAGGCAATGGTGCTAAAATTTGACGGGCGTCGAAGTCATCAATTAAAACTTATTTTCCTTTCCTTGATTCAAAATAATTTGTAGATAGGGCAAATGAGTGTCGATCCCACAGAGATCTTAACTTTGTTTAATTTAGATCACTAGTAGAATAAGAAGAATAGTTTAAAAAATAAGAGAGAGAGAAGAAGAGAATCGTTGTTTAGAGAAATTGATTTAAAAATAAAATTGAAAGAAGAAAAATAATGCAACTAGGATGGTGAATCAAATAATCAAATTAAAATTCATTGTTTGAACCTGTATGAGATAAGTCGAGTATTGGTAGATACTAGCAGTTATGTTAACTTTCTCATCTTAAATATTTTTAACAAGTTAAGCTTAGATAAAAATAGCCTTGTCAGAGTTTTCTATCCCTTAGTAGGATTAAAAGATAAGACCATATCAGTGCTAGATGCCATCAACCTTCCCTTGGTACTGGGTGATGAAAAGTATAGGCGAGAGTTATATGCAGAGTTCATGGTGGTAGATATCCCATTTGGACCAGAGGGTTATTTTGAAAGAATCTAATCACTTTGTCAGCAAGATCGTACCTTACCTCTTGCTTGGTCCATGGTTCTTGATCAAAAAATAAGACGTCTTCTGTTACATGCTTTTTTTTTCTTTTGCCTTTATCAGGTTCTCTTGTACTGACATGTACAATTTCGACCATTTTAAGAGATAGAGAGGAAAGGTTCCTCTTTTAGAGAGAAAAGGAATAAGAGCCCAATGTTACTCCAAATGAATAGAGAGAATTCAATGGAGTTTCCAGTAACAGAAACAAATGATGTTGTAGAGGTTAGATTGATGATGTGGCCGGAGGGGAGTTGTGTTGTGATTGGCTAAGCCTGTAAAGAAGAGAACATGAGGTGGTGGGTACCCACGGCAGCTACTTTGACGCTTAAGTGATGTATTGAAGAAGAGAGTGAATGAAATGAATTGCTTAGACCTTTTGCGTGAAAGAGTAGCATACCTTTTGCCTCTGTGATTCTTCTCTTTTTATACTATAAGAATGTGGGGATAAATATAGTATTTCCTGATTATCTGACGATGATGTGAATAGTTACTTGATAAGGGATATCACCAACCAATAGGCTGGCAATCCTACGATTACAGACATAATGGGAATACGCTGGATTGTGACTGCTAATGGTAATTTCATGTTGAGACTCGCCCTATCGAAGGAATGTCAAGTCTTTAATGATTAACCAGGTGTTAAGGTGCCTGGAGTTTTCTTTTCTTGGGCTGAATCTTGTCTTGTGGTTATAACTCATAATTTATTTCGGGCTATTGTTATATAGTATGAGTTATAAAACTTATAAATTAATCATATTAACTTATAAATTTTAAAAATAAGTTGATACGTTTATTTATAATATTTTCTTAGAACTTATAATACAAATTTATAAGCTAAACAAAATAAGTTATAAAATCGACTTTTCTTTTTAGCATTTGTTGTAAACATCATTTTAGCATTTTATAAACCCTAAAAATCAATTAATTTGACCAAATACTTTTATTATATTTTTCTATTTTTCATTTTAACATTTAATATTTTTTATTAATTTAACAATAAACATATTTGTAAACAATTTTTTACTAAACATGTGAATAACATATATTGTTATTAAATATATGAATTAATAAAAATCACAATAATTAAATACAAATTCATCATTTTATTTGCGAACATATTGAAAATCTTATATTATGTTGGCTATGCTCTCATTTCTTTATTAAATGATAAAAATTATCTTTCATAAGGCAAAAATACCTTTGCCTTTTCTATAAATATTTAGAGCAAAGTTAAGAAAATCTATAGCAGCATTGTAATAAATAAGATCGTTTATAATTGTTTTATATAAGATATTGTCGATTTATATTTAATTTATTATAAATTTAATAAGCCTGAATATTTAATATATATTAAATATTTAAATGATCAAAAAATTTACATTTAATTCTAAATATTATAATATATAAGGATGTATGTAACCGTGATACGCTGCCATTTTGCTGTTTTGGGTGTTTGTTATTTGCAATTATTGAGCGTGGTTGAAATGGTTTTTTTTATTATTTTTTTTAAATGGTCTAATATATTATATGCATTTGATGGGAATTTGGTCATCTTATTGAATTGAATTTTTCAGTTATCATATAGGACCACTTCCATTTGGGCAACTTGACTGCAATGGACGTTTACGTATCATTGGGAATTCAAATTATGACGTTATATGACTTTTTTTTTTTTTTTTTTGACTCCAGTGAAGTCTAATTTTGAATTTGAACGTTGATATATTAATATATATTTAAAAAAAAGAATGGTGGTTTGAAATTGGTATAAATTATATAGAAAATTGGAGTACATTAAATTATAAGAATGGTGGTTTGAAATTGGTATAAATTATAATTTCATCGATTCAAATTAATTATATTGCAATATTAATTTAATTTTAGAAAAAATCAAAATTTAAAAAATTTCAATAGTTAACTTTTATCAAAATTGAAATCAAAATGTAATTAACCTAAAATCGGATTTGAAGTCATATTGAAATTGGAAATAAGCATTGAAACCTAAAAATCGTATCAATTAACCCCTTGCCACTTTTCTTTAGGCTAAGGTAAAATTTAATTCATTAAAATTGGCAGAGAATTTTAACAAAGACTAAGGCCTAAGCTAAATCAAACAATAAATAACAATGCATAAAGTCCGGATATAAAATAATCTAAAGACACCCTATGACCTAGGGAATACCAACTCATTAGCAACATTTATGTTTGGTTAAGGGTCAATTTGGGTTCAGAATCAATAGTTGGATCTAATTTTTGGATTAAATTAGAATCTACCCGATTGATGATTTAAAAATTGTTTTGATTTTTTTATGGCTCCTTGTCAAGTTTCGGTTCGGTTTAAAGCCGTTATGATTACAGTTTTTTAAGATTTAAGTTCTGATTAAATTTAAATTTTAAACTGTCAAATGTGATTTCAATTTTAAAAAAATTTAAAAGTAAAAAATTTAAATAAAATAAAATAAAAAGTAAAGAAATAAATCTAAATATTAAATATTATTAAATTGATAAATAAATAAATAAGTAAATTATATAAAAAGTATCCATTTTCATAGTATAATAATAAACTAATATATACGTTTAAAAGGAAATAATATTTTTTTTAAAAAAATAAAATTAATTATTTAATAATTAACTTATCTATATCAATTTTAAATGATATAAATTTATTTGATAATTTATTTTAAAAATTTAAAATCAAATCAAAATTTAATTAACTTCAGTTTAAACCGATCAATTTCAAGTTTTTAATCAACACTCTAATATAAGATTTCAGTCTAACTTATGAATTATAACCGATTGACCAGTCCGGTTCATAATCTGAACTGGACTACCTAGCCATTAGACTATGGCCAGGTCTAGCAACACCATCCGAGCAGGAACTAACCATAATGCCATCATTCTAATTTTCTGAAAGCAGTCTTCTCATGCCGATGGAAGCGTGGAGTAGAACACAAGCTAAAAAAGGCCAAAAACAACAAATGGCTAAAAGAGAGGTCTGATCACTCCAAGTAGCAAGACTAGTTTTAACATGCCATGAAACTTAAGCTGAAAAATAGTTATGTCATGCCATCTGGATCCGTGCAACAAAAACCAATGATTAGAAGGAGGTAGCACTGTTGGCTAAAATTTATGGCCCTGAAAGGACTCGATGCGCTCGCTTGGTATCACATGCATGTCTTTAAATTACCAACACCTAAGGAGAGAGGTTCAACTCACGAAGTAGCACATTAACACTAGTTAGTAGATGTGAGACCCAATATATGTTGTCCTCTTTACAGAATCCCTAGTTTGTAACATAATTAAATTCTATTGAAAAATATAAATTATCCATCTAGGGTCGAAAGCAATAGACTCACAACTGAGAAATAAAAGATGGCCCCTTTCCCTACCCGAAGTGGCATGGAAAGCCTTAAGAGAGGCAGAAAGATATTTGGCTTCTTTGAGAGTTTTTCTGTTCTACATTTTAACTATGATTTATGATTCTATCCAACAAATGTTTATGAAAAAAAAAAAGAACTAGTAAGACATGCATGTCAATGGAAAATGGTATTTATTATACGTATATATAGCAAATCTATATGTGCTTAGCGTCCATTAGATACCAAATTTTCAATTTAATTGTATTTTCAGCTCCAGATACCTAATAAAGAATTTAACCTAGAGAAGTGAATGCCCTTTGAAAGCCTTATCTACCTTGCAACATCTCTTCCCCTCCCTCCTTCCAACTAGTGAGGAAGTCCCAGTTGATGTGGTTGAAAGGAATATTATATAGGTGGATCATACACCAACTCGTCGAAACAGTAACTAGAAGAGAAGGGCTAAGTCAAGACATAGACAAACTCATCTGTTATAATAGAAGAGATACATGAAACTTTAGAAATTCATGATGAAGGGGAAGTAATGTTCAAAATGGAAAAATAAAAAAATAAAAGGAATAAAAGGAACAAATTTGACGAAAATGAGGAAGACAATAACAAGAGAGCTCGCATTCACTACAAAAAAACGGATTATCAGCGACGGATTTAGCGACAGAAGCTATTTCCGTCAGAAAAAAAAGTTAGTGATGGAATTAGCGATGAATCAGCGATGAATATTTTATTTTGATATTTCTGACAGATTTGCGATGGATTATTCCGTCGCTAATCCGTCAGAAAATGCAAAGAATATTAAAAAACCCTAATCACCTCTTTCATCCTCACTTCTGATTTTAGCCGCCCACTTCCTCTCCTCTTCTCTCCTCTCCTCTCTTCGATGCCACATCTTTCTCCTTGCCGCAATCGCCGCCGCCGCCGCTGCTGGACGCTCCTCTTGCCGCCACAGCGTTGCCGCTCGCCACTGCCGCCACTGCCTATCAAGTAAGTGTCTAGTTTGATTTTTAGTTTCTTTTCTATTATATCATTGGAATTTTGAGTTTTAGTTTTTGAATATGTTATGATATAGTGAAAATATTATTCATTTAGTTATAAATTTGTATTAATCAAAATATATCTTTAGTTTTAGTAATTATATTTCAAAAAAAATATAAGTCATTTTGTTATAAATTTGTATTAATCAAAATATATTTCAATTAGGAACAGCACAGCAACAGTAGCTTGCTGTTGTGCTGCAAGCTTGTGCTGCAGAGCTTAAGCTTGCTGTTGCATGCTGCACAGCAACAAGCTTGTGCCGCAGAGCTTAATTTAATTGAATATAATTAAAATTAAAATTACACTTTCATGGTTAAACAAGTCAACACAATAATATAGCTTAATTTGAAAAATACTATGATCATGAAAAAATCTTAAAAAGTCTTTAAAAAAAAAGGTATTGTTTATTTTACACCTTCCTTTTCTAATTTTTTTTAATTATTGTAAACAGTTATATGAAAAATTATTCATTTTTTTTTATAATTCATTTTCATAACTTTTGATATGTATAGTTCGGCTTTGTCGGTTTGCTTTACATGCCTTCATTCAACTCTACTTTGATATGTATTGTTAAATTGATTAGTGTGTTTGATTTGTTAAATTAGTATATAATTAGAGTTAAATTTGTTTATATTTCAGAATATATTTATCATGTCGGTAGATCGCAGTTGGATATATGAGCGACTAGATCAAAATGGCTTCCTTAATTATGAATATGAGATTGGAGTAGAGACATTTCTAAACTTTGCCTATGCACAAGTACAGTTTACATGCCAAGATAAAATTCGTTGTCCATGTTCTAAGTGTCAGAATAGAAAAGTTCAGAATAGGCAAGATGTTACTTATGGACAATTATTTTTTCAGATGTCTTGAAGAGCAGTATCATCTAGAGGTAGAGGACATAGCCAACATCTCTCTATGAATGAAATAGATGAGGCAGTACAGGTGCAGGAGGAAACACTGGAGCACACTCCACAAGCATTAGGGGGCCAAGCAAACGCATCCTCATTATCATCAGTTCGAACTAGAGGTCTGAACTTGGGACATCCTATCCCATCAAACCCGTCTGATCGACAATTGATTAGATTGAAAGGAACTATGTAAGTCATATACAACTTTTTGCTATTGATTTAATATGTATTATTACTTACAACTACTCATTATATATAAAAATATTGTAGTTTTTTAGATTCCACAGTTACTAGATCAATCACTAATGACATTAAGATGCGCTACACTGCTCCATGGAAAACTTGGTCAGAAATACCTTTAAAGACAAAAGACGAGCTCTTCGGACTTTTTCGGGTAAATACAACTTATATTCTAAAATTTCTAATATGCATTTTAAGTTTTTTAAATTTACATAACACTGATTGTTATTTGTAGAGTTGATATGTATGGGATGAGAGTGAAGAAGATATGGTTCGACTTGCTTGGGAAAAGGTAGGTAAAGAAAGACTGCGAGACATTTTTAATAGAGTTAGGAGCGAATTGTTGCGCAAGCACAAGAAGACAGATGTTGCTTATCTATACAATTTAGGACTAGATTGGATGGAGGCAGAGATATGGAATGAACTTGTTGCATATTAGAGTACACCAGAGTGGAGAAAGAAATCAGAAGCTGGTAAAGCAAATAGAAACATAGAAAAAAATGGGACTATTACGAAACACTCTGGTGGTTCAATAAAATTGGAGGTTCATGAGAATAGATTGGTATAACTCTTTTATTTCTTACTTTTATTTATACAATTCTATTTTTATATAGATGGCTAGAAATTATTTGTGCATCTTGTGTTGTGTGATTATTTCTTTTTTGTAGGCAAAGAAGTTGGGTAGGCAACCAACTCAACTTGAACTATTTCATGCAACTCACACAAAAAAGGGGAGTCAAGGTGTTTTCATTGATGGAAATCACGACGAGTTGATGTAAGTTACTTTTTGCTTATTTAATGTTATCACATTATTTTTCTATTTGTTATGTTATCATTAGTTGTGTATGGTTAATGAAATGTTTATTATGTTTTCTTTTTTAACTTAAGGAGCTTATTTGAGTGCTATTGCTGAAAATGTGAATGACAATTGTGAGAGTCAGTCTGCTTTTGATTTGAATAAGTGGATTGAAATTTCTGAAAGTAGTAAAGGAAGGGTTTATGGTTTTGGATCTTCTGATATTACAAAATCAGGAACTCCAACTACCTCCTTCTCATGCACATCAGCTCATCCTGGAGGACCTTCTCAAACTATATTTTCTTTAGAGGAGGTTGAACAAATATTAGAGCAAAATCGGATCAAAATGAAATAAGACATGGAGCAAATGCAAGAGCAAATACGAGTACAGATAGAAAAGCAAATAAAAGATCAGATGAAATCATTGAAGAATAAAAAAAGATCTTCACCGCATAACACAACTGCAGATTCTACTTCTCTATCAGATGGTTCAACAAATTCATAGATTAGTTTTAAATTTTATGAACATTGTTAAGTATTATGGATTTATTTTAAATTTTATGACCATTGTTAAGTATTATGAATTTATTTTAAATTTTATGAACATTGTTAAATATTATGGATTTATTTTAAACTTTATGAATATTGTTAAGTATTATGAACATTAATTATAATTATTATAAATGATATTTGATTTATATTCAATATGATTATTAATTATAAATTATTTGATTATACAGAGAATATCTAAATAAAAGCAGAATTTTTTTTTTTTGTGATCGAATTTTAACAGATTAGCGACGGATTCGTGAGAATATTTGTTAAAATGTGTTAATATTTTCGATGGATTTCCGATGGAAAATTTCCGTTGGAAAATTTCCGTCGCTAATTATTTCCGACAGATTAGCGACGAATTGTTTATCGGATGAATTTGAAATTTCCGACGAATTTAGCGACAAACAACATTCGTAGCTAAATTTTTTCGACGGAATTATACGTCTGAAAAGCTGTCGCAAATTTATCCGACGGAGTTAAGATCCGTCGGAAATCCGTCGCTAATATTTCCATCAGAAATCCGTCGCTAATATTTCCGATGGAAGCCTGATCCGTCGGAAAAAATTAGCGACATGACTTTAAGCAACGGATTTGAGTCCGTTGGAATTCCATCGCTGAAAGTTTTAGCAACGAATTTCAGACTATCAGCGATGGAAAAATCCGTCGCTGATAGTCTGTTATTTTGTAGTGATTGTTGACTTGAACACTCTGAAAGTGGAGGTAGCCAGCTTGAAATGATCCCACCTTTCTAAATAAACATTATGAGTTGGAAAGACTTTATGACAATTTACAATCTTAAAGAGATAAGGAATTCACATTTCTCTAATTTGATTTTCATCATGGAAACAAAAATAAAGCAAGAATGGTGAAAATATTATTAAACAGATGTGGCTATCTAGATATCTTCTTGGTGGATCCTTTTCGTATTATTGTAGTCTTATGTCTAGCATGGTCTTATTGCTCTTTCACCATCAATAAATTTTCTCAATTTTTGACACCATTTTAGATGCTCAAGCTAGATTGGAAAGAGACATGTTATTCATTCATGCTAGCAGCAATAAGTTGATTATGCAAGAAAAATTTTCTTTTATTGTAAACTATTCATAGAATTGCATGATGTAAAATTTATGATAGTGACTTTAATGCAATTTTATATTATATGATTAATAAGATAAGACAATTACTATGCTATTTCTTATCTGTAACCAATCTCTTCTCTATCCCTATCTAAAAACAAGGTGGTAATTTGTATATTCAATCCAAATACATATCTTTTGTAATTTTGTTAATCTTCAGAAGCTATTTGATTTGAATTTCATAGGTCCATCCATGACATAACATAATTGTTAGGATGGCAAAAATAACATACAAGAGAGGATAGACCAATGCTTGTCTTCCCACCAATGAATCATGGCTTATTTGAATGCACAAATACACTACCTAGATAATCTCCATTTTGACCATAAGCCAATATTGTTATCTCTCTATCCTCTATGATCCTGAATAATATGTTCATGTGATAAATGATGTTTGCTTTGTTTCTTGAGCCGCATTAAACCAACCGTCAAAACAACAGTATAAAATCTTTCTTTCTCCTACAATTATCACTTTTGCTCTCAATTACTTCCTTCTTATCTAAAAAAGCTCAAACACTCGGTCCTCTCTTTTGTATTTTCCAAAGTAATTCCTTCTTCTATCATCTTTTCTGCCTTAAATATAAATAGGTCCTCTTCGTCTTCTTTGTCTTCTTCTTTTGGTAGTAGCTCAACCTCCAACTCTTCCTTTAGTGGCCCCATCTGTGCTCTGGCTCCCATAATTCCATTGAGGGCAGTTCATGACAACGACACCCTGCTGGTGAATGACATCTCATTCTACTAACTGGAAGGGACATAAATCATCTTCATGACCACCACTAGATCTCGCAAGAGATCTTCTGGATTTCCGCTCCTAATCCAAATGTTCATGTTGATGACCAAATCCCTATTGAAGATATTATCATGGTATGCGAGGCTAATCCAAATGTTCATGTTGATGATCAAATCCCTATTGAAGATACTATCATGGTATGCGAGGAGCAGTTGAAGGCAGATCTTTGGTTTTCAATTGACCCATTTTTTATTGAAGTCCTTAGGTTTCACAAATTGTCAAATGCCCAACTTCATCCAAATAGTTGGAGACTTCTTGTGGCCTTTCACTTTGTCTGCTTTAACAACAATATTGAGCTAAGTGTTGCGTTCTTTTTCTAACTATACCAGCTGAAAACTCGAAAGAATGAGGAGTTTTGATTTTTCAGTGAGTAGAAGTACTAGACCCTCTTTGACCAGATCCCCTCTTCCTTGAAGCATTGAAAAAATAATTTTTTCATCCCATCATAGAGTATCTAAGGGTTTTGAACAACTATGGATCGATTGGAATGTTTATGTGGAACTTCAAGGATGGAGTCCAACCGTGCAGGGATGAGGAAAATGTTTTGGATTTCCTTCAAAAGATGGCCTTGACCCATAGAATGGACATAAACGTGTCTGTGAGAAACATCATCCTATCATGGAAGAGTCAATATCAAGCAAAACAGGCCTGGTTGCCTCGCCCATACGGTCAACGGAACCCTTGGATGATCTTACCTTCTTTTATACAGCAGGGTATTTTATTTGTTTAATACATCTTTGGATTTAAACTGCCCTATTTACTCAATCTTTATTTTGTGCATATATGGTTGGCAAGGTACATAATAAGTTTGCTAAAGTAGCACGTGCTGCTTGTAAAGGCAAGTCCACTACTAGTACCTCTAGCCCTCCTCCAAAACTGGCATAACAGGCAGAAGAGATTATAATGTTGCCTCCTCCTCCTCCTCTAGCTGTAGCAATTGGACCTTTAAATGTCCAGCTTGAGTCTTCCACAATAAAAATCTATCGAATTAGAAACGAAAAATAGTAATGAAAAACTTCTGTTACTGATTAGTAACAAACTAATAACAAATATTATGTAAAGAACAACAATAGTAACGGATTAGCTAATCCGTTATAAAGCCGTTACTAAATTCTGTAACGGAATTTTATCTGTTACAGACTTGGTTCAATTTGCCCAAAATTAGTAATGGATGAACACATCTGTTACTAAATGGTTTTGTATTCAGTTATTTAGTAACGAATACATTATCCGTTACAAAAGTTAAATTTAGTAATGGATGTGTCTGTTACAAAATTTAAATTCCCTAACATAAGAAAGCACAAATTTTCCCTTTCTCAGTTGCATGAAATTAATTTCCCTTTCCCGGTCATTTGCACGAAATTCTCCAATATCCTCTTCCCTTCACTATTGTTACTGTCTTTTACCAATTTCAGTTGCCATTGTTGTTGTCCTTATCATTCTTTGCGTCTATTGAAGCTATCATCGCCTTCATCATTGCTGGCTTTCCCGACTACTATGCCTTCACCGACTACCAATTGTTGTCGCTAGAGTGAAAAAAGGGGAGCGCGCTCAAAGATCAGCCTGTTGCTGTGAAGATTATATACAAAGCCAAGGTACTGAGTTATTAATCTGTGAATTTTGATCATATTTCACTCACTGTATTATGTCTCTATGTCACCCTTTTTTCAATTTGTTTGATATGTGAGGCTTCGCTTGGTAGAATTTATCAAAGAGTCAAATTTAATTGTTGTCAAATTTAATTGTCCATGTGTCCCTATATCAAAAGTCAAATTTAATTATCATTAAAGGCTTCAGATTCTGCTTTTACGAATAGTATAGTATAAGAATATGCTGTTAACAGTGAGGTGATAATGATTCTTAGGTATCAGACTAAACAACGCAGTAAAGATAAAATATTATGTCATCCAAACATTTGGAATGAAGTAGTAAAATATTCTTATTGAGAGCTTAATTATAAGATGCCAATTTAGTTTGATATGAGGTAACGAAGTGTATGCTCAGCTTCCCTTGGCTCTTCAAACATTAATATTCTATAGTGAAACAGTTACAGTTGTATATATTTGTAGAGCTGATCCCTACATATATATCACAGAATTTAGATGTTTTCACTTAGTCCTAATTAAATGCAGTGTACCTATTTGCTTTTTGTATTTTCTCTCTTTTGAATGTTTTTGTGGTTTTTGAGTGGCTGCTGCATTGTATCATCCAAAAATAATTAACGTTTTTTTGATTTTTTTGTTAGACTTTTGCTAATCTATGAGACCTTGGGGACTTAGGGTTTTGAGAAAATGACAAATTTATAAAACAAAACTAGATATATATTCTGTATTATTATTCAAGCAAGTGGATTGATAAACTATACATCATGGTTCTGATGAATATAGCTACGAAACATTCATAGCAGCAAAAAAGTTTATAATAAAAAACCTAATTGAATATAAAAAATTTATTCTTAATTCTGCTAATTATTATATTCATATACATGAACTCCATTCAATATAATACAGTAAAATGCAGCTATAACTATGAGGGTTAGGTGTATATTTAAGTAAAAGTGAGTGATCCAAATTAAAGTTTTTAACTAAAAAGTGTCGGTGTCTCTTTGTATTTGGCAAAAGGTAGTTTGTTAAGATTATTATTAGGCCAACTTGCATGCATAATCTTTAATGGAAACATATAGAAGAAGAAGAAAATTATGAGTGATGTATCTCACGTGGCGGTTTCCATCATGAAGTGAAGCTGCTGCATTTAGAAACAGAATCACACTAGAGAGGGTAATGAAGAAGAAAGTTGACTCATGTATATATATATATATTTCTGAAGTCTATTTGCAATTATGGTGTGATGATTTTATGGTCCTTTTTGTCCTGCCATGTTTATAAGTTTCTAGCATTGCCAGTCCGTAATGAGTTTCCTTGTAGGTTTCTTTGAATTTTTGCTAAGACAAGTTCATCAATCCTCACGTCATTCATCATCTCTCATCCTTCCTATCTTCCACTTCTTCCATTTTTAACCATCTTCAACTTATATATATTCATATAAGTAAATGAAATTAAATTATCTATGAAATTTCTGAGAATCTAAAGTACAAAACAGTAAACACAACTAAATTGAATTATACATGGAGCTGAATTTCACCAAGCTGACTAGCATATTTAGTTACATTCGTATTCTTGGTTTTTTGATCAGGGTGAATAGCGACAACAGATTTTTGCATTTGCCAAAAGCATAATGGCAATTGATGGCTATATTCAGCAAACTATTTCTGAGTTTTGTAAATAGTATTGCATTAACTGTGGCATTTGCTTTATACATCCAGTAGTTGCTCTGGATCTGAATATTTAGGGTTCATTCTTTAGAATACCATAAGCAATTTGAATTGAGATTTTAGACTCAAACATGGATTGAGGCTACTTGACTAATATTTTTCTGTTGGAGGTTTTTTTTAATTGCAGACTTTCCTTTGACTTGGGGCTCAGTTGGTTTATTAAAATAACCATTACTTTATTTACTAATATTTTTCTGTTGGAGGTGTTTTGTTATTTATTGCTTTAAAAGGAATTTTTTAGGCAATCTGAATTGTGGTTTTAGACTCAAACATGACATTATATATATATATATATATATATATATATATATATATATTGCCATGTGCTAATCCATCCCTTTCCATCTATAATATAAACCCTCTACCTCCAAACAAACTATAAAACAAGGGATTTCCAAGAAACTCAACGAAGGGTGTTGTTGAATTTGCTTATAATACAATTCTGATTCTCATAAGCTAACAAGCCCTAGGAATGCTCATTTTTCTCTCTTTCTTGTGGTCGTTCACTTTCCACTTTTCTTTTTTTAGTATATATTTTTATTAGGATTTGGGATTTAAACCTTTTTGATTTGGACTTTCCTATTGCTACCCCATACACTAAGTTGATCTTCTTTCTCTTTATTATGTTGTGCATAGTACTATCTATCTTAATCTTTTGATATATGTTGTTGTTGGCTTATATATACCTATTAAATTCAGTCCACTTCTTATCAACTTATCAACTTGTAAAAAACCATATTACTTAAACACAACTACATATCCATTTAGTTTTTTTAGATGAGGATGTCATTCTGACCAATTCTTTACTTAAACACAACTTGTAGGAGGCTTTCTTTTTCATGTTGGCTTAGTTGATTGGAAACTATAATTGGTAGTGTCTTTTCTGCCCCCAAGTATATGTATTTTAGGTTTCTAAGTAGAAGTTTCAGATATGGTGTGGAGACTGTCTGGTCTGAAGTTTGCTGTCTGTTCATCGATTTGGGCAGCTCATTTTCTGCTTGATCTGGTGGTTTGGTCAAATTGCCTCTAGACAAGTCTGTCTGCACTAGTGATTTGGGTAGTTCAAAGCCTGTCTGTTTCATTGATTTGGGCAGATCGTCTGTGGGCAAGTCTGTGCAGCATGTTGTCTCCTCTGCTTCTATCTCAGCCAAGCTTCTCTTGTCCTCCATGTTCTCCTGGTTAGTGTCCCTGCATAAGTCAGTGTTTAGTAAATTGTTTTGATTAATTTCAAAAATTTCTTGACTTAGGCAATCAATAATATCTAAACCATAAACATGAGATACATCATTAAGGAATTTCATTTCATCATAAACATTAAACTTGATTACTTTTCCTTCAAATTCCATAGTTAATGTGCCATCGTGCACATCTATCTTTGTACTGGCTGTGCTCACGTATGGTCATCCAAGGGATGTCTGAGGTCGTGTTGCTTTTGTCTTCCTCCTTGTCAATTACATAAAAATCTGTTGGGAAGACTAGCTGGTCCACCTACACTAAAACATCTTCTAAGACACCCTTGGGGTAAACACTGGATCTGTCAGCCAACTGAATAACTATGCTGGTGCCCTTCAGTGTGCCTGCATTTAATGAGTTATAGATGGAAAGAGACATAACATTAATTGATGCCCTAAGGTCGCACATGGCTTTCTTTATCCCCACATTACTTATCTTGCATGAAACAGCAAACATCCCTCTATCTTTGCACTTGGCTGGAAGCTTTCTTTGTATGACAGCTGAAACACATTCCCCTACACTTGCCTTTTCATGTTCAGCAAGCTTCCTTCGGTTGGTGTATAGCTCCATCAAGAATTTGGCATACCTTGGTATTTGTTTGACAGCATCAAGCAAAGATATACTGATCTCCACTTTGTGAAAGGTCTCAAGTATTTCTTTTTCTTCTTTTTCTTTTTGAGATCTTGCAAATCTTTTTGGAAAGGGAGGTGGTATCTTGAACTCTTCTTTAGGTTGTTGTTTTGTCTTCTTTTGCTTTGGCTTGGATTCTGCCTGGACTGTCAATTTAAGCAAATCGAATTCTGCCTTTTCTAGAGATTTGGGCAAATTGTCTTTGCTAGGTAATTCTATCTGTCTATCGATTTGGCCAGTGATTTGGATAAATCGATGCCCTGGGTCATCACTCGGCAATTTCTCCTTAGTAACCTATTTTTTGCGTTTAGGCAAACCGATGCTTAGATCTGCCATCTTCAAGCTCTTTCCCACTTCTCAATGTGATGGCACTAGCATTCTACTTTGGGTTGACCTCTGTTTGGGAAGGTAGTTTCCCTTGTGACTCTAGCTAGCTCATAAAGGTGGCCATTTGATTCATTTTTTGTTAAAGGTTTTGCATTGTATTTGCCAAAGACTTTACAATCTCTTCAAGGGGCACATTCGATTTCTAAGGTGCTGCTTGGGCTGGATTTCTTTATTGATAGCTTGGATATTGATTTGTCCTAGCATAATTGAAGTTTGGGCGCTCCTTCCAACCTAGGTTATAGGTGTTAGAGTAACGATCATGCCTTCTTTGGCCATTAAACCCTCCAACTGCATTGACTTGCTAGTCCTCTTCTTGAAAGGAAGACATAAGTCAGTTGGATGTCCCATGTTTGCACATATTCCATATGGCCTTGGTTATTGAAGTTGATAAGCTTGTTGGGCCTATCATACGATAAGGCTACGGACAACAGAGGTTACAACAGAAATTTGGGAAGCTAAGGAAGATGTACTTGCCTTGTTCACTCTCCTTGGCAACTATCTTTGGTCTCCATATTACTTTGAGGCTACTATCCTTGTAGAAATCAGGTCCTTTATGGCTTGAGGTGTTTTATCTTCAATTGATTCTCCACACGCTACATCAATAAACTTTCTTTCTGAAGGTAACAAACCTCCTTAGAAATATTCTATGAGTGATTTGTCTAAAATGTCATGTTGAGAGCAGCTTGTGCATAATCTTTTGAACCTCTCGCAATACTCATATAATTCTTTAGGATCTCATGCTTAATGCCACTTATCTCTCTACAGATGCCAATGGCTTTTGAGGCAAGAAAGTATTTACTCAAGAATGCTCTTACCATACCAGCCCATGAGGTGATGAATCCAGCTGGCAAGTAGAACAGCCAATCTTTGGCGTAATCATCAAAGGAGAAA
The DNA here is from genome assembly GCF_001659605.2 of Manihot esculenta. NCBI lineage: Eukaryota > Viridiplantae > Streptophyta > Magnoliopsida > Malpighiales > Euphorbiaceae > Manihot > Manihot esculenta. The sequence goes on from NC_035177.2 coordinate 13,117,249, forward strand.
AGGAAGGCTCTAAGTTTAATGTGTTCTTTAGAAATACCTTGGTGTCTCATAGTTGAGCATACAATGTGAAATTCTTTTAAGTGCTTATGAGGGTCCTCATTTTCCAAACCTTTAAATTTGGGAAGGGAATGTATCAAACCTGTTTTTAATTCAAAAAGTGTTGTCAAAAGGGGATAGGTGATACACAAGGGTGCTTGATCACCTATGGGTCTGGCTAACTAATGAAGCATCCTTTCTTGCTGCATTGGGACTCTTATGTCTGTGTTTTCAGCTTCAATTTCTGCGTAGACAACAAGTGGTTCAGCAAGTGCTCGATTTTCTAGTGCAGCTGCTTGCATCTTGGCTTCTGGTGCTGGTTCAACAATAGGTATAGCAAATTCAGCAGTAGGTGCAACAGTAATTACAGCAGATTCAACAGCGGATTGTATGGTAGATACCAAATTTGTTGCTATTGCTAATGAAGATGGTTTTAAGGCTTGGTTCCTCAAGTTTGCTTGTTTTCTCAAGCTCTTGGTAGTATGTTCAATTTCTAGATCGTAAAGAAGAGCTTCCCTACGACCAATCTTGATCATAAAAGGAAAATACATTAGTTAAATCAAGTCCTCGGCAATGGCGCCAATTTTTTATAGCGGTTATCAAAGCCGTTAAAAATAACCTATTAATAATCAACAATTAAGAACTGCAGATAGTGGCAATAGGATCGAATCCACATGGAATTGATACTATGAATTTTCTAACAATGACTTGGGCAAATTAACAATAAAAGTAAAATAAAGGGGGTGGTTTTTGATGATGATGATCTAAGACTAAAACTAAAGTAATATAAGAAAGCAATGATTAAAAGAAGAGTAAATCAATGATAAAAAACTCTAGTTGAAGCATAGGATCCATTTCAGTTTGGGAATTGATCATTGATATCTTTATTCTTCTATTTGTTTCAACAAATTAGTTTAGGTTGTGGAAGACACTCCACATAACCAAATTTCTCCTTAGGTTTAGTTTGATTAAGAAACATTCGCTAATCGAATACTAGTTAACAAGTTGCCAAGGAACGTCCTTGGAATTTTTTACTTTTCAACTGTTAACTGCTTTAAGAAATAGAGAAACCTAATTCTAACTTAGCCAACCGTGTGGTTTAGTTGGATCATGCAACCTCTTAGTTGTTACACTAATTGTCACTTGTGTTTGAACAATCTAAGCAATTACAGACCTAAATCATTCAATCTAACAATATATTACTTTGCAATTAAAAGCAACGGGCCCTATTGATTCTAATAGTAAGGCAATAATGGCATGAAGAATGAAATTATATAAATACTGAAAAATAAAAGATTAACAATTGAGTTTCAGATCTCTCAATTCACAATTAAACTGAAATTTCACCAACTTCAACTAGAAGAAAATGTGTTTAGCCACTCATAGTGAGCAAAGAATACACAAAGAGAAAAGAAAGAAGAAAAGAAGGGAGACTCAGCGCTGCTGAAGCTCTGTGAAAATGATGATCTTCTGCTGTTGCTGGTTGCTACCTTTTTATAGATGAGAAACCCTAGATTAGTCCTTTATGAGCTGAAATTCCTATTTGACTTGGTCTTTGATTCCTTCCTTGCTTGTATTTCTTTATAAATAGACTTTCTTGTGTGAAGGAATTTTTTTTGCATAGTGTTGGATGTATTTCAGATGAGTCTTGGCGTGTTTGAGATGGAAGAGGGCTCTTGAAATTTGAATTCTAGTGTTTCCCACCTTTCTACACTCTTCTGTCCTATGGTGATTGATTTGCCCGGTGATTTGGGCAAATTGTTTTCCCTTATCACAAGTATGTGTTGTTTCTTCCCTTCTCTGTTCTGCGACAGTTGATTTGCCCAATGATTTGGGCAAATCGCTTCTGGCAAACCAAGTTCTTGAGTTTTAGCATTTTGATCCCATCTACTTGTGCAGCTTCCTTGGCCATTCTTGGGGTGATTTGCCTAAATTGTTTCGACCAAATCAACTCTTCATGCATTTAAGGCTATTTTTCACCGATTCTTTCATTCTTCATCTTTTTCTGCAAAATATTATAGAAACACAAAATTAGCTAGAAAAATGTATAATTTAGCATTAATAATAATAGTAAAAATGTGGCTAAATTATATATGATCATTTGTTCATTGTTGGAGTGAAGGAGATGATGGCTCCCTTGTGGACAACATACTTAACAACAGGTCGTGAGTTTTCAGCTATTTTGAGAGTGAAGCGTGAGAAATGAAAAGGATTCTAGGAAAAAAGGGGTAATTGGAAAGGTTAGGCTGATTTTATCCCAAATAAACAAGAGAACTCAATTGAATCCTTGCAATGAAACCAAATGATGTAACAAAAAATGAGCTGAATATGACATGTCGATCTGCAAAATAGAATACGAGGTAATCGGTGCCTAGAGGCAGACATTGTGACGCTCAAGTCAGTAAGTTTACTAAGAAAGGCGGATGTAAATAGATAACTTGAGCTTAAGAAGATCGTGTAAGAATACATCTCTTGAACTCTATATATACTTAGTTTTTATACTGTAATAAGATAAGGTTAGTTAGTGACTTTCCTGAATATCCGACTCGTATTAGCTAATGGATAAGAGATTTTATTATTGTAGGTGTAATGGAGATCTGCTGTATAATATCTTTTAATAGTAACTAGATGTCATGAGAATCTCGATCAAACATACGGGATGAGCTTTTTATTGGTTCGAGTACTGATCATCCTATTGACCGGGTCTTCTCTCTTATGAGTAAGATTTGAGTAACCAATGATCACAATTTATTAGGAATTTGCCATGTTCATATACTTTGGGCAATTTTTATACCATATCACTACTAATAATAGAAATATACAAAATACCAATTAATATTATATTTAAATCAGCACAAAAATTAAGGAAGATAATATAAAATTAGGATTAAAATATATAATTGAATATTAAATGACTATTGGTTAATCAATAAAAATTTATAAAAATTGAATAAAATATGCAAATTAATTCAATATAATTTAATAAGTTTGTTGGTTTGAATTGGATTGAATTAATTGGATTGATCCAATCTATGAATATTCAATTGGATTTCTATGAATACCCGCACTAATAACCAAATGCTTTTAAGAGATTATCTACTTTATTAATTAAGATAATTGATTATTTTAAAATTATGACCATAAAATTCAAACGCATTCAACGATCCTGTAGATTTGGTTAATAATTTGAACTTTACATTATTTAATTATCATGTTTGTCGGTTTTAATATATAAGATCTAAACTTTTAATTTTAGAATTTTTTCTTTTACCATAACATCGAGCATTTAAATTTCAATAAGGGGATTAAACAGATCGAATGAGATATTTTTAATAAATTAAGGCATATTCTCAATTTTGATATTAGGGTCAACAATAAACAAATTCCAAAATTAGCTTGGGTAAGTTTTGATATAATTATGAATTAACACTTTTACGTCTACTATTACTAATAATAATAAATTATGAACTATAAATTATTATTTAGTACTATAATATAAAGAAACTTATTGATTAATCTCTCAATTTTAAAAATATATTAAAATATCTATAAAATTTTAAAAAATTATATCAATTAGTTTCTCAATTAATTTTAATTTTTAGATATCAAAGAAAAATTTAAAATACTTTTAACATAAAAAAACACTAATTAGTATTTTTTTTAAAATTTTAAAAACGTTTAATATATTTTTAAAAATCAAAAGACCATTAACTAATGAGTTTTACCGTATTATAAAGATTAAATAATAATTTTTCTATATAATAATAATAATAATAATAATAATGCAGGTTAGTTTTTATAACTTGGTTCGGTGATTTTTTAAAGTTGGTATATAGTATTTAATTTAGTCAAAATATTAATATTTAAAATTTAAAATAATAGATTAAAAAATTATTTTTTTATAATATTTAACTAATTACTATTGAAATAAAGACTAATTAATAAAATAATTAACCACTGCCAAAATAATTAGCATTATCGAATATGGCCTATATTTATATTTGAATAATGCATATTTTAATATGAATTAAAATAAGTATCTTAAACTGGTGGTATGTGTTCGATGATTGCTTGATTTAGAAGCATTCACTTGAAGGAAGGTATTGTACCCTCCAATTCATGGACAACATTCAGAAATCCACAAACACATCACATGCCTTTGTTTTTGTTTGGTTCTTTTGGAATGCAATTGAGACCCCCCTAAGCTATAGATTGTATTAATGGGGTAACATGCAAGTCAAAGAATACAATAAAAAAATTATATATAAAAAAATACTTGAAAAAATCATGTCATTTTCAGCCATATGAAAAAAATATAACTTCTCAAAATTGGGTACCATTCATAATGGTCAGAAATATTTTAATAGCTAATTGGACAACAAATCCAATGTTTATTGAAACACCATACTTTTTTTAAAAAAGACTTTCTCTTATCATAAAAAGTCATTTTATAAATTTTAAAAATTTTATTAACACAATTATATATAAATTATTAATATTTTTTATTTTTAGTTTATAACTAAAAAAATAAAATTAAATATAAATTTGTGAGTTTATACACTCACAAGTATAGTTCGATAGTAAGTGTATTTGAGTAAATCCGAGAGATTTCAGATTCTACTCTCCCAATTCTATTATAACAAAAAAGAATTGTGAGTTTATCTTTATAAATTTATTAAAAAAAATATTTTGTAAAATATTAGCCTATTGAGTGTAAAAATTTAATATTTTATATTTATTTATCATTATAATATAAATTTTTAATTTTATATAACAAAATCCACCCTTTAAAGTTTATTTCAATTATAGCCGACTATTAAAATAATTTTTAGCTAATCGGATATAAAAGTTTAAACATTGACATTTAATTATTATTATAATCAAAATTTTAAATTTTTTGTTCAGTATTTAAAATTTGTTGTAATTATAATTAAATTTAAAAAAAAATAATTTTGATAAGATTTAAATTGGTACATTTACATGTTATTTATTTACCATTTTAAAATTTTATCTAAATTCATACAAGCATACTCTAAAAACACATAATCCTTAATTTAAAATATAAACTTTCTAGTTCAAATGAATATCTAAATCTATATGGTTTTAAATTAAGAATTTTAAGTTTTAAATTTCACTACAAGAATTATAGCTTTTAATGACAAAAAATTAATGATTATTTTAAATTTTGCTCATTAATAATATATATACAGCGATCCATAACATAATTAGTCATTTTTATATTAAATTTTAATGACCACTATAAATATTCTTGTTAAAAATGAAAATGTAGGTCGTTAAAGCGTAAATATATATATTTTTTTCAAATTCTGTATTGAAAAAATAATAAATGAGTTATCACTTAAAGACACTGTAAATTAACAAGTAATATGACTTGCAAATCATGTAAATTTGCGATAAATATAAATTAAAATTTCTCTTTTCACCAAAAATATTATGTATTCAGTTATTATCAATACTTAATTATTTTCAATTATTATCACTCATTCAAAATTATTATATTAAAAAATAATAATTTTTTATCTTAAATTTTAGTAAAAATTTTTATTTATCATTATTAAATTTTTCACAACCATATTAATTATTATTAGTGAAAGACAAATTTGTCGTTAATTTTAACGATATGGTGTAGTGTTATTATAATTCATATTAATAACTAATATATAATATCCTCGTTAAAACGATATGTTGTAGTGTTGTTATAATTCATATTAATAACTAATGTATAATATCTTCATTAAAAATTTTTAATGAGAAAAATTCTAACAAAAACTTAACAACAGAATAAAATAGTTTTTAATGATAAATTAATATTTAATGATAAATTTTTTTCTTGTTAATGAACATTTTTCTTGCGGTATTAAAAATTAAGATAGTAAGTGTTAGGTTTTCTATAGTATATTTTTAAGTAGAGTTAAGGATATATGATACGTGCACAAGGGAATTAATACTTTTCAACAACTTAAAATGTAAGAATATTGTGATATTTTTCGAGTATTTAACTAGAAAAGCAAGAAATCATACAAAAATCAAGTAGAATTCGAATTATTCAAGTTGAATACGACGTTTGGAAGATAAGAAAAAGAAATAGACTTATTTTCTTAAAATTCATGGATTCAATTTTAACCATAATTAATTTAATTTTGGAAACTCATATAAGAGATATTTTAGGTGTTTTGTATAATTTTATATGGATTATGAGTCAAATTAGTAGGACTTGATATAGTTTTCCTTATTCAAATATGATGTTATATTTTCCTATTTCAACTACGATTTATCTTATTTTCCTGTTTCAATTAAAATTTATTTTATTTTACTATTCCAATTAGGATTAGAAGATATTTAGTTATAAATAACCTTTATTTTATATCTAGCGATAAGAAGTTGATAAGTTAATAAGAAAAAATTTGATATTTTTCTCCATAATGATAATTATTTTCAGAACTTTAGTTTTTTTCCATTATCTAGCAACTTATTAAGGTTCAACCCTGTGGCGTTCTAATATGAATTTCCTAAATACTTAGTTAACTTATCAAGAATTTATTGTGGCATTCTCTAACTGGAATTATTTGATTATCTATATTACTAATTACCTTAGTTGGTTAAGAGTGTAGTAAGTAATCTTCTGAAAAATATTTGTCTCGTTGAGTCAAGTTGCATAACGAAATTTTTTATCACGAATTGATTTTGCATTCCGCATGAGTATACTTATATAGGTTTAAGTAATATTTAAAAAGGTAAATAAATAATAACTAACATGATAAGTGCATCAATTTAAAACTAATCAATATAAAATTATTTTTCGGATTACCTATAATTACAACAAATATAAAAGTACGTATGAGTATGAAAATAATTAAATATAAAAAATTATAATTTTATTTTCAATTGGCTAAATTATTTTAAATGTTTACAACAATTGTAATAAATTTTAAATAATATATTTGTTATACAAAATTAAAAACTTAGACTATAATGATGAGTAAAGTATTAGACTTTTATATCTATGAAGCCACAAGCATTAATATGATTAATATTCGATTAAGTTTACTGAATTTTAAATATTTAAATTTAAAACCTCATAATTTTATAAAATATTTCAATAATACTAAATTAAAACATATTGATTTAATTTGTTATTTTAATTTGCCAACAAAGCATCTAATTAAATTATTTGTTATTTAAATATTATTGCTAACAAAATGTCTTTTAGAATATTATAAATTTTGAATCCAATTTAAGGCCCAACCAGATCTTGATAAAACAGACTATGATAATCATTTATAATCTGACTGAATTTAGACTAGTCATCCTGATTAAAAGGCTTGAATTTAACAAAATCTCATCCACTTATATATCCATTACAATGGTATTTCTATCCTTAAACCAAACCAAGGCCTCTCTTAAAGCACAAGCTTCAGCTATTTTAGATGGGAGAATAATATTCTAAAAATTTGACCATATTTGATGAAAAATTACCTTCCATGTTCCTAAAACCACTGATTGCTTTTTATGAAGTCGCACCGGGAGCTAGTGCTTGCTATCTAAGAATTGCTCCATGGATCTCATCGGAAATGTTTGATGCTTCTTGGGGCTTCTTTGGCGACCGTGAAGTCACCGGATGAATTGCCGAGTAGATAGATCAGATCCGGATGCGGCTGTTGCTCCACGGCGATACGGACTCGATCCAGGGGTCATATTTGTAGCTTCAGAGATCAACATTATATGTAACACGAGCCGACTGTTTCTAGCTTCAGAGATCAACATTATATGTAATACGATCCTTAGTCGGCTTCATTCGACTCGTATTGTGAATTATCAAGAGAGTTTAAAGAGTTAGAATTACTAAATTGACTTATTTGCTATTTCTATAAAACTTTCAATTCTACTTCGCATTATTTCTTGAGCAATCAAGTTTTGGCTTTTCCAAACTAGAAGGTTTCTTATGTTCCATATGCTCCAAAGAATGGATCCAATTTTTGCTAGAGTCAATATCAATAGCACACATAATGTAGCATATAATAGAAAACGAGTCTTCTCTAATTTGAAACCCAATAAATTTCAACAGTCTATTGCTAATTGACAAGAAACAAAGGTATGCAAATCTGTCTTCGTAGCACTACAAATGAGGCAATTATTGTTTATATCTATCGCCCTGCTAATGAAGCTGACTTTTGTAAGGAGAACACCCACATTACTCTCTTTAGAAATTTTTATTCAGAGGAACCTTTAAACCCCAAAATTTCTTCCACTCTCTCTAAATTGCATTACAGCCAGGTTATTTCTAGAATTCACTAGAATATGTATGCGGATTTAACACTATATTTAACTGATTTATTGAAATGCCATATGAATATATCCTCCTAAATTCTAAGGCTAAAGGGAATACTAATAATTTTCTAAACATCTCTCGAATCAACCAACTCAGAGATTATATTGGTATTCCAACTCATTTGATCCTCATTAAGTAAACTAATCACTTTGAAATCTTCTAGTCGCTCTATTATTGGAGTGATTAGGTAAAAGGTATTATCATAATATATCCAAGGATCACCCAGATATTGACCATAGTCCCATTTCCTATCCTCTATTTGATTCCACTAGATAGCAAATTTTGAGATTGCAATAAGCTTTTCTAAGCAAAAAATGAAATTATATCCCTCTTCAACTTTTAAAAATTCCTTTCTAAGAAAATATGTAGCTTTAAGAATACGACTCAAAAAAGCACTAAGATTTAGACACAATTTTCTAACCCTTTCGAGTAAGCATTGCTAAAAAGCAATGTAAATTTTGGAATGCCATCCCACCCAATTCCTCAGATACACGCATTTTATCTCTGGAAAGCTAGTGCATCCCTCTCTGTCCATTCCCATATAAGCCTCATGAAAAAGAATTCAACACTCATTACAACTTAAACTCATCACACAACGAGATAGGTATAGCAAAATCACTCATATAGATTACTTGTGCTACTACATTTTTTTTTTAAAAGTTCTTACTTGCATGAGATAGAAGCTTTTTCCTTCTAACTTAGGGTTGCCTTCCATACTTTAACCTTAAGATATGAGAAATTTTTTTTTTTCTTATTCTTTTCAATCAACAAGGCACTAAAAACATTAACTTTAACTTTAACGTCCAAATTTTAGCGATAAAATTAAAATTTCTTATTAATATTAAATAATTAATGACTAATTATATATTTATAATGATTATTATACAATTTTATCGTTAAAAATTAAAATAGCTATCGTTAAATCTAAATTTTTATTTTTTATATTTTTAAATTCTATTTTTTACTTATAAAAAATTATTTTTAGGGGTTTATTTTCCCTCTGGCGGGGGGGGGTTTCAGCATCCTAACTCTTAGCTTCAATTGGTAACTTCTGTATTCATACGAATTCTCTCAATTAGGATTCTCTATTAATATCTTTCAGCCTCCTAGAATCAAAGACAGAAATATTTAAAGCCTATTAAAAACCAAAGCTTGGACTACTGTCATCGATGTCTTGGGATTAAACTCCATTTCAATAACTATGCGGACTTCGTGATTGAGATTGTGACTCAGATCGACTCCACTAATCCATTGCTTTTGTCGATGTTGTGATTGGTATTCAATGCCAATATTGTTATTGTTGTGAATAGGATTCAACACTATTGCTGCCGAGATTGGTAGCATCAATTAACGCATTTGCTAATAATCTTAATTGCTGCCAGATTGGAAGATTAACTTGCTGTTGAGATTGGCAACCTCGATCCATTGCTATTGAGACTCAAAGTTTCAATTAATTGTGAGATTGAAAGCCTCAATTGCAAATTATTGTAAATTAAATTTTATTATCTGAAAAAAGAAAAAATAGAACCTCAGTACTTTGTTAGTCTTAATTGCAATTTGTTGTGGCTCTTAGTGTAAAGAAAATGCATAAAGACAGTAAGTACATATTATTTTTAGATGATGTTAGGCTGCACCCTAGTTCTATTAGATCATTGGCAGCTGAAATGGCCAAAAAAATTTCTTGAGATATGCATTCTTGTTATCATTAATATTATTTATAGGTGTACTGGTGTAGAGACAACTACGAATTTATTTTTATTATTTTAACTCTTTGGTAATTACATGCAGATATTTATTCAAACTGGATGCCCTCTTAATCTGCCTTCAGGGAGTTTAGGGAGCTAATGCATTTGTGAATATCACATGGTATAACACATTTAGCGACCATTTCTAATTTCCTTAATAAGCTTTATGACAATCATGCAGGTGATATAGTTTGTTATATATATAAAATTGTGGGCTTATTTCAGTTGAAATAGGACAAGAAGCTCATGTTATTGGCTCTTGCAACACTTTTATTTTCAATTTCAATAAAAATAATATCATCTTTAGATTTCTTATTGATATTTCAGGTTGCTAATGATCTTAGAAATTTAAACTTGGTATGCCTTTTCAAATTTACTAAATTTAAGTTGGAATGGTGTCATAGATGAACACTCTGGTTGCTTCTGATCAAGGAAGAACTATTGAGGATCCTTGGACTGCAGGAAGTACAAGGAAGCTCACTAGAATTTCTTTGCAAGAGCTAGAGGTAAGCTTGGTATTTGAGTACGTAGTTTCTAGAACTTGTAGAATTAAGCAAAGAGGAAAACAACTTTCATATAGGATTAAGAAGACATACACTACCAAAATTCTACCTTAAACTAGGAAACTTTACAAGGGCATATACTAGGACAACAAAAAGTAACAAAACATTTAATGCTAAAACTGGGGGACAACATCCATTGTTTAAACTATGAATAGTATGTCTTCTCTTACTACTCTTACTACTGGTGGTGCCATTATGCACCACACTAGCAGGCTACCACAACAGTTGTGTAGTGCAATATTGCACCTCACCAGCAGGCTGCCACATATTACAACAATCTTTTGTTATAGAATTTCAACAATTTGCAGTAGTTATAGCAATGTACTGCTGCAGAATTGCAGGAATCAACTGCAAAATTACAATCTACAGCAGAATCATAGTTTCATCTGGGTTGATTGGTTATTTTAATTTTTTATTAATTTGAATTGATTGGTACTATTTAATTTTTCATTAATTTTTAAGTTGATTTATTTCAATTTTACACTTTTCTCTAAACTTTTTCTTTTTAGTTCAAGGAAAGCTTATTTGGCCGTGTAATGTACACCAAGAAGGTGCAAAATGCACTTCCTAGCGCAAAGTGAACCACCTGGTGCATTGGAGCAAAGTGCGAGGGAGAAACAAGATTTAGGCATTTGTACTAGCCATTCCTCTATTCTCATTATTCATCAAATGTTTTAGAAGTTTATGTGATTATTTTTGCCTCATTCTATCTGCCTATTTTAGCTATCATTTTTTAGTGATTAATTCAACCATTTGCTTTATCACTAGGTTTAGGCACTTACTACTGCTGTGCTACCTATTATGCACCACAGTAGCGAATAGGCACCACAGCAGCAGGCATAACCTGCTATTGTGGTGCACAACAGGCACCACCTGCTGCTGTTGTGCAAACAACAGTAGATCTGTTGCTGCTGTGGTGCAATTTTGCACCATAGCAGTAGGCCTACTGCTATGGTTGTAGTAGGGGTTTTCGGTTCTGGGACAGTTCCATGCAAGAAGTGGAATCGGAACTAAAAGTCAGTTCTTTGAATTTTTTAGAACCAGAACCAAAACTAAATTTCGGCACCGTTTCGATACGGTTTTATGTATTTTCGATTCTAATATCAGTTCTTTTTCAATTCTAGTTTGGGTACAATATTTGGTTCTTATAATAAAATCTAAACTTGAATGAAATAATTAAATACTTTTAACATAATTCTAATATTATTTATATCAAACAAATAAGTCTCACATTCCAACTTCAAAATAATATCAAATATCCACAATATTATATAATATTTCCATCCAAAATATATTAAGACACTAAATAATCAAACTTAATATAGTCTTCCTTTTACAATTTTCAAACTCTTAAAAGAAGAAGAAGAAAAAGAAGACAAAAAAAAATTTTCAATAGAGCTTTCAAAATCTTTTTTGCAATGTTTCTACAAGAAATAAACTCCAACTAAACATGTTTTTATCATTCCCCTGATATGTTATAAATGTATTTAGTTTTCTTTATTTTTTTATTATAAAACTACGTAATTTTAGATAAAATTAAGTAGTATCTAAAATTATGTAGTTTAACTTAATAGTAATTTATATTCTAATACTATAATTCTATTAGTTTGTATATTATTGTAGAAATATAATATTTTGTTATATTTCACAATAGATATTACAACCTATTTATATATGAGAGACAGTATCTAAACAGGAAGGAAAATAAAATCTATAATTATACAATCACTGAGATTAAGTAACTAACTCATCTATCAATATTTATTTCCTATATTAACATATTTACTTCCTATATAACTTGTCCCTCCTCAAGTTGGATCATAGATATTTATCATGCTCAACTTGTTAGAAAAATATTCTATTCGAGGCCTATTTAAAGTTTTGGTAAATAGATTACCCAATTGCTCTCCTGTCTTCATATAACTGGTGGATGTTAAATTTTCTTGAACCTTCTCACGGATGAAATGACAGTTAACTTCAATATGCTTAGTCCGTTCATGGTATACTGGATTGGAAGCAATGTGAAGAGTAGTCTGATTATAACACCAAAGTTTCACAGATGATGCAACATCCATACTAACTTCCTTCAGTAGATGATTTATCCACAAAATCTCACAAGTCGATTGAGCCATGGCCCCATATTCTGACTTGGCACTGGATCTGGATACCACAATTTGCTTCTTACTTTTCCAAGACACTAGGTTTCCTCCAACAAATACACAGTAGCCTGTAGTCGACCTTCTATCACTTTTGGATCTCGCCCAGTCAGCATCAGAAAAACACTCAAGTGCAGTATGCCCATGATCTCTGTAGAGTATACCAAGTCCAGGAGTCCCTTTTAGATAACATAGAATTTGTTCTAGAGCAGCCCAATGTTTCACCGTAGGTGCAGGCATGAACTGGCTTACAACACTTACTAAAAAAGCAATATCTGGCCGAGTCATTACCATAAGGTAGTTCAGCTTTCCAACCAACCTCCTGTACCTCTTTGGATCATCATAAGGGTCTCCGTCATCTTTTGTAAGACATATATTAGGAATCATTGGTGTGCTACATGGTTTAGCTCCCATCTTTCTAGTTTCTGCAAGTAAGTCAAGGACATACTTCCTTTGAGATAGAACATTTCCTTTTTACTCCTCAAGACTTCGACTCCTAAGAAATATTTAAGCTGACCCAAGTCTTTGGTATGAAAACTCACATCCAAGTAGTTTTTGAGAGAAGAGATCCCTGTACTATCATTTCCTGTAATGACCATATCATCAACATATATAACAAGGAGAATAATACTAGTATTTGAATTTCTATAGAAGAGTGAATGGTCACACTTGCTTTTTTTCAACCCAAATTTTTAAACAACTTCACTGAACTTTCCAAACCATGCACAGGGACTCTGCTTCAAACCATACAAAGATTTCTTCAAATGGCAGACTTTTCCATACTCCTCCTGAGCAACAAACCCTGGTGGTTGCTCTATATACACTTTCTCTTAGAGGTCACTATGTAAAAATGCATTCTTGATATCTAATTGGTGTAAAGGCCAATGCTGAGAAGCAGCTAGGGAGATGAGCAAGCGGACTGAGGTCATTTTTGCCATAGGAGAAAAAGTGTCAGAATAGTCAACGCCATAGGTTTGGGCATAACCTTTGGCGACAAGACAGGCTTTAAGCCTCGCTATGGAGCCATCTGGATTGACTTTGATGGCAAAAACCCATTTACAGCCCACAGCCTTCTTGCTAGAGGGTAAATCAACTAGTTTTCAAGTATGATTTTCATCTAGAGCCTTGATCTCCTCAAATATTGCATCACGCCATCCAGAATGAGCCAGGGCCTCTTTAACTGTCTTAGGCAAAGAAATGGAATCTAGAGAGACAATTAAGGAGGTAGAAGAAGGAGACACGTCATCATAAGATAGAAAATTAGCAACATAATAGATAGATTTACACTATCGTTTACCTTTACGAAGACTAATGGGGAGGTCAAGGTCAGTCGGTGGTGGATCTGATGGCGAAGAAGATTCTGGTGCAGGACATGTATCATCAGGTACTGGTCTCTGAGAGTAAACTTGAATAACTGATGGGTTAACAGGAGGCTGAGTATTAGAGGGAGTATTACCATCAGATTGTGCAGCAGAAGACATACTCAAAAAGGTCCCACCATCAGATATGATTCTATAGATGAGCCACTCATCATCATCCTCTTGATCAGGAGAGATTTGTGCAACAGAATAAAAAGGAACTTTCTTGGAAAAGACTACATCTGTTGAGACCAGATACTTGTTGAGGTCTGGATAGTGACAACGATACCCCTTCTGAAGGTGAGAATATCCCAAGAAAACACACTTCAAAGCTTTAGGATCAAGTTTAGTCACATGAGGTCTGACATCCCGAACATAGCAAGTACTGCCAAACAGTAATGGTTCGAGAGGAAATAATAGCTTATTAGGAAAGAGGACATTATAAGGAGTATTACCGTTTAGTACTACGGAGGGCATGCGATTAATGAGAAAGCATGCAGTAGAGACAACATTAGCCCAAAATTGTTTAGGAACTTGCATTTGAAACAATAGAGCTCTAGCAATCTCAAGAAGGTGTCGATTCTTCCTTTCAGCTACCCCATTTTGAGCGGGTGTATCAACACATGACGATTGGTGAAGAATACCATGTTGAGTCATATAAGCCTAGAATGATTCTGACATATATTCTTTAGCATTGTCGCTCCGCAAAATTTTCATAGAAACATTAAATTGAGTCTTGATTTCAGCACAAAAGGCAGAAAAATGAGAAAATACTTCTGAACAATGCTTCATAAAATAAATCCAAGTCATTCTAGAGTAATCATCCACAAAAGTGATAAAATATATGAATCCAGTCTTAGATCCAAACGGACATGGGCCCCAAACATCTGAATAAACTAATTCAAAAGCAGACTCAGCTCGTTTATTGACTCTAGGACTTAAAGAGATTCGATGATGTTTTGCAAAATGACATGGTTCACATTCTAGTATAGATACTTTATGAAATTGAGGGCATAACTTCTTCAAAACCGGTAGCGAAGGGTGTCCCAACCGACAAGCTGCTTCAAACGGAGACACGACACTGGAGCAGGAAATAGGCTGAGGCACCCATGCATCCAAAATGTAGAGACCCCCAGATACATGTCTTTTACCAATAATCTGCTTCGTCACAAGATTCTGAATGAGACAATGATCAGGAAAAAAGGAAACACAATAATTTAGGTCTTTGGTACGTTTACTCACAGAGATTAAATTAAAGGCAAGGTAAGGTAAACTTAGCACAGATGATAGGGTAATAGAAGGAGTCGGTTTAACAGTCCCAGAACCCTCAACATTATAGGTTGACCCATCAGCTATAACAATAGGAGAACGTGTTTTATGAGATCGAAAGCTAGTAAAAATATGAGGATTACCTGTCATGTGATCTGTGACACTAGAATCAATGACACATTTATATGAAGAGGAAATAAGACACGTTTTACTTGTCTCAGTCACTACTGAAGACGTTGGGATGATTTTAATAATATGGGTCTTACTGTCAAAAACCATTTCAACCAAACTCTATACTCATTTACCTTCAAACAAATTAAAGGAAGATAACCCAACACCTAAACAGCAAACGAACTACAGATCTGACAAGCGGGTTGCAAGGCAACCAAACGCCTCCACCCAACACCCAAACGACAAACGAGCCACAGATCTGACAAGCGGGTTGCTAGGCAACTTTGGCGTATTTTCTAGGTGGACAATGAGAGACAAATGTTACCCTATATGGGTAACACAAAAGAACATGAGCCCTAAGTCTCCAAAAGTTTTAAAACTTGATGAGAGAGAAAAAAAATAAATCTCTACGAGAATGGCTCTGATACCATGTAGAAATATAATATTTTGTTATATTTCACAATAGATATTACAACTTATTTATACATGAGAGGCAATATCGAAACAGGAAGAGAAATCAAGCCTATAATTTCACAATCCCTGAGATTAAGTAACTAACCCATCTATCAATATTTATTTCCTATATTAACATATTTACTTCCTATATAACCTGTAACAATTATATATATGTAATCTATTTAAATAGAACAAATTATAATCAACTAACTAAATTGGCTAAATAAAATGGTAAGAAGTATTTAATAATTAAACAATATTGCAATTATATGTGTATAATTTTATTGAAATTATATGATATATAAAACATATTATTGGAACTATACATATATATAAAAGTTGGTTCTTCTGTACAGTTCCAGTTTGGTACGGTTCTGGTACGGTTCCAGTTTGGTTCTTTAAAAAAAACCAGAACCAGAACTAAATAATTAAATAAATTCAGTTTGGTACGGTTCAGTTCCAATACAATCGGTTCCAATTCGATTTGTTATGGTTTTTCTATTCGATTCGGACTCTAAGAGCCGTGCATAGCCCTAGGTAGCAGCAGATACCGTAGCAGCAAAAGATCTAATATTGTGGGCAGCAGGCACCTACTGCTAGCATAGTAGCAAGCTGCTGTGAAACCAGCTGTAGGTTTGCAATTTGTGGTGATAAATTGTTTGATAACCTATTCAATATCTACATTTGGATTAACAAAATAAATTTGTTGAAGGAATCATTCAAGACAAATAGTTAAAAATGTTTAACAAATATTTCATTAAAAGTAAAAAAAAAACAATGGGGTTTCACATAAAAAGAATAATCCTAGTGAAAAGAGTTTTTAACCCAAATGAATGAAGAAAATCAAGATACTACATTTTGCCTGTTGAATTCTTAATACTGTAAACTAATATTTTCACCGTGTAATTTTTGGCTTTACTTCTTATTGTATATTTTTTACCCTTGTAAGGTTATGGGAGCCTTATATCTTTACAAGGATTTCAAATAGAGGTAGATGAGTCAATGACAAGTTACATATTACAAGTATGTGTTCATTTCTGGAAATAAATGTGTAGGAATAAAAACATCTTTTGCTTGCTTTATAATTTATAGACATAGGCCAGATTTTACAAGTGTTTGGGACAAGGTTTTCTTCCTTATATATGACGGTTGTAATACCACCTTTGCTTCGATATGCTCAACTTAAGCCAGATGTAACAATTACATCTGCGGATTCAAATAATGATATTGATAATTTATATGATAAAAAATAAAATTTCTATCAATTTTTTAGTAGAAATTTTATTGTGAAAAATTATTTTAATTTTATAATATTATATAACGTGGCAACATGAATACTATTAGTGACAAAATGTTAGATTTGTCATCTAATATGTACATTTGATGACAAGTTATAAATATTTATCACATTATATATTTGATGCTATTTTCCCTCCAAAATTTTAACGCTAAATCATTTATTGACAAATAAATTTATTTTATTATAAAATAAATTATAATAAAAGAAAAACTTATTGTGATGGATATGGTATTATCACAAAAAAAATTATTTAATAACGAGTTATAATAATTGTCATAAAAATTTGAAGATAAATTTCTCATTAATATTTTATAGTAGAAATTTTATTATGATAAATTATTTTAATTTTATGATAATATATAATGTGGCAACATAAATATTATTAGTGATAAAATATTATATTCATAGCCTAATATATTTTTTTATGATGAATTATAAAATTTATGGCTAACTATTTTATAGGCAATTATCTCTCACCAATTTTGAACACCGACACTAATTAATATGATAAATTTTTATATCACTATTAAATATTTGATTATTAAAAAATAAATGATAATGAATTATTTGTCTATAATCTGAAAAAATGTAAAACAAAAATATTCATTGTAAGTTATTTTTATATTTTCATAATTTTATAAAAAATTATATTTTATATAATGACCATTAATTTATTTTAATATATTAATTATAATTGATAATCATTTACAATTTATATTACTTATTCGATATTTTATGATTAAGGAATAAGCAATTTAAAAAATATATTTAAAGAAAATACATAATGATATTTTATTTATCACTCAACATATAAACTTGTCATGATAGATTTAACAATAAAATATAGTTATTTATCATTCCAAATTGAAAAGGAATACAATAAAAAAGTGAAACCATTACATTTAAAAAAAGATTAAGTCTGCTTTAGTAAAGAAAAAAACTAAAATCCAGTATATAGTAACAAAGCATAAAAACACACTAAAAATAATACTAAAGAGTCATGGGATTTTGCTAAGATAATAGTCATGTAAAGAGATTATGATTATTTATTTATATAAATTACATATTATTTATTATTTTGAAATTGTTGCTCAAATTATTTTTAAGTAAAGTCATATAATTTTTTTTCCTAAAACAATAATAGTGAATGTGAGATGTTTTTGTTTAGATGAAGTCTAGTACTAAATTTTAGTGGCAATTATGTATTTAATCTTTATAATACTTTTATAATTTTTTATTTATTTTAAATAATACAAAATATATAAATCAGTTCTAACAAGTTAATTAGTGATTGAATTAGGATATATTATAGAGTTTAAAAATAAAAATAGGATTTAATTATATTAGATATTAAAAAATCCTTTTTGAGATGCAATCAAATAATAAATATTTAGTTTTACCTTGTGCTTATTAAAATATTCATTTAAACCCATTTTTAACTTTTGTTTGTAAACAAAATAAAGGTTGTAATTTAAGCTGAATTATTTTAATTTTTTTATTTATATAAAATAAGAAGCTAAATTTCTTAATTTTTAGAATAAAATATTTTATTTCTTGATTTAGCTCATAAGTTAATTAAGAAGTTCAATTTTTTGATTTTGGAGTTAATTTCAAATTATTTTGTAAAATTTGATTTTTTTATTTATTGAATTATGATATGAATTGATTTTTTTTTTTACAACCAGAATTAAAAATAAAATAAGAATTTGTATTAGAAGTGAAGGGCAATAGCTGATGGGATCGAATGGTGTTGAGAAGATAGCAGATGAAATAGTTCTTAAGGTCTTTGGCCATGGATATGAATATATAAAAATATTTGGGTAACTAAATTAGCTATCTAAAAGTTTCAAAAGGAACTTACTATCACACAAGAAAAGTTGAACAAGACTAAAACTGTGGTGAATGAGCTAAGGAATCAACTACATAATGTGACAAATGATCTAACCAACTAAAGAGAAAAATTTGATAAGTTGTTGGGATTATTTTCAAAGAATGGGATGGACCTGAATCTCTAATTTGCTAGTAAGTATAACTTTGTATTTTCTTTTCACCAATCCAACACCATTTTTTGATTTCAGGATAGACTAAATAAATTATATTTCAATTTGATTCAAACTAATTTAATTGTTTGGAGAATAAAGAATTACTTTGTGAACTATATTATTATAGCCTTAAAGATTTCATAGGCGAAAAATGTGACAAATTATGAGACGAGAATACTCAAACTTGATATATGTTTTCCATGAGAAAAAATATTAGAGAAGAAAATGTTCTAAATCTAAGCTAGGTAGCTAGGCATCAACCAAGAAATTTAAATTCAAAGAAATGCAATAAAAAATGATGGATTCATTAATATTATGATATATGATTAGGAAAATAAATTAAAAATTGAATGTAGTGTGGTGGATTTATTGAGAGATGAGAAAAAGAGATTGCTTTCACACTATCTCCCCTTGTATCTCTCTTGTTGAATTAATTATGTTATTGGATTAATTTTGTTTATTTTTTATAGTATATGTTTTGATAGTATTGAAGTAAGTTTTAGAAAAATAGTTGGCTATTGTTGGCTTCTTACACTACTTTTTCACTCTCTCCTCTTGTATCTCTTATTGAATTAATTATATTATTAGATTGATTTTAGTTGTTTTAATAGTAGTCTATACTTTTATGGTGTTAAAGTAATTTTGAGAAAAATAGTTGGCTATTGTTGGCTTCTTCCACGGCTTTCGCACTCTCCTTCCTTGTATATCTCTTATTGAATTAATTATATTATTGGATTAATTTTGCTTGTTTTGATATTAGTGTATGCTTTGATGGTATTGAAGTGATTTTGGGAAAAAAGATTGATTGTTATTGGCTTCTTTCTCTATCGTTGAATTAATTATATTACTGGATTGAGTTTGCTTATTTTGGTAATATTGTATTCCTCGGTGATATTGAAGTGATTTTGAGAGAAATGGTTGGTTATTGTTGACTTTTTACACTACTTTTTCACTTTCCCTCTTTTTATCTCTCTCGTTGAATTATACTATTGAATTTATTTTTACTTATTTTTGATATTAGTATAAATTTTGGTGGTATCAAGTAATTTTTAGAAAAATAGTTTGCTGTTGTTGGCTTTTTGCACTACTTTCCCACTCTCCCTCTTATCTTTTTTGTTGAATTAATTACGTTATTGGATTGATTTTGCTTGTTTTAGTAGTATGTGATTCGATGGTGTTGAAGTAATTTTGAGAAAAATAGTTGCTTATATTGGCTTCTTAATTCTAAAATAGGCACAACTATTACTCATAACCTTTGACTTTTTCATTGACCGTTTGATTTCTTTTAACTTTTTTACACTAAAATATGAATAACTTTTATATTTTTGTTATCTAATTATCATATATAAATGTTAAATTAATTTTGTATTTTCTCCTAAAAGTTCTATCCGGTTCTTATCCTCTTCCATATACTTTGAGTTAACTTCAGCCAATGTATATAATTACTATAAATAATTATTTTTTCTTTGCTTTGATTTTTGTAGAAAAATCTCCATGAAAATTGATACTTTAAATTTTAGTATTGAATTTTTTTTCTAAATTTTATAGTTTAAATTATAGAATAATTAATGTATTAGCAAATTGATATTTTACAGTATTTTAGTTATTTTACTAGATTTTTAAAATTGAATATTATATGGATGCTATTATAATTTTTCTTAGTAATTTTTAGTATTATTTATTTTTATTGATATAATTTTATTATTATTTTTTATTTTTAATATCACAAATTCAATATTGCTGAGCAAATCAATTATATTATTTATGATGGCAAGTTATTTAAATTTAAATTATTAGTATTTTTAATATTCTTATATGATAAAATAAAAATATCATCAAATGGTAATTTTAATGATAAAATTCACGTCATTTAAAATACATAGTAAGTATGACAAATTACATGAAAAATGATAAATTATTAGCGTGATTATAATTTAAAAAAATAATGATATTTTTAATATCGTCACTAAAAATATAAAATTTTATGACGAAATAAATAATTTATAACTAATAATGAATAGTTAATAACAAATTATACACTTAAAGTATGATGATATAAAAGTCACTAAAGAGATTATATCATATGATAATTAAATTTTCGTAAAAAATGTCAATTATTTAGTGATAAAATTTATAATTCGTAATTGATAATATAAAGTTTAATGAAGAAACAAATAATTAAATGACAAATCTAAGTTATGAAAAAATATACGTCACTAAATATGTATATTTTTATGACAATTACCTTTTTTATCATGAAAAGATTAATTATTTGATGACGAAATGAATAATTTGTAAGTAAGATTTTATATATTTAATGATGAATGAAAATAATAAATGAAGAAAATGGATATAAATTGCGACAAACTATATATTATTAAAGATATATAGTTCCATGACAATTAATTAGTTTAGTCGTAAATATATAAATTTTTATAATAATTAATTTCTTCGTCATAAAATGCTAAATTATTTGGTGACGAGATGAATAACTCATAAGTAAGATATTACATCTTTACTAATGAATGAAAATAATAAATGATGAAAAATAGATATAAATTGTGATGAATTATATATCGCTAAAAACATACAATTTCATAACAATTAATTAATTTCGTCATAAAAAGAATATTTTTCGTGACGAAAATAATCTTTAAAATAGTATACATTTTATTATGCAGTTACAATGACAATTACTGTGATGATAATATTTCGGCATCATAAACTTTTGATGACAAAAATTGAATATTTCATGACGATTTTAATCGTAATAATTTATCTAATTTCTTGTAGTGAACTTACAATTAGGATAGAGAGATAATCAAGATCGAGCAGCTAGAGCTGTGCCTCTACCTCTCTTAGGTAATAGAGTACCTAGACAAAAGAAGGTCAAAAAGATGTCATTCATCAATAGAGTCTTAAAATCCTTACAATAAATTCTCAAGATACAGGGGTTCCTACCTCACTTGTCATCTAAACTCAGCATATCATTAAAGCCATTGATGCAAACCCATGGTAGAAAGGACCATCTAGCCTAAGAGATTAGTAAATTCTAAGATTATTATCTACTATTTATTTCAAGAAAGCCATAAAATCTGGTAAACTCCAAGACACATCACTAGTTCCATAAACATGTATATCAATAAAATTAGTAGCATAAGTAGAAATATTTATAAGAGAAATAGAATATCATAAAACAGTAAGACTGCCATCATAACCTATATGATCCATACTAAAATAACCATCTTAACCAAAATGAGATTTTATTTTCTCAATCTTGTTGGAGTGGATCCAACTTTCACATAGAAAGACAAAAGTAGAGTTTTTTTACAATTAAAATCTCCTTTAGAGCTCAAAGTACATAGGGTTACCTAGTTTCCTATAGTTCCACATTGATCATATCTTTTTTTTTTTTTGTAGGCCAACTCTAGAACCCATTGTTGATACATTATCAAGTGTAAAAATATGCCATGCGAATGTCTAAGGTTGCTCGATGCAAATAAAACTTCTCCATGTTCCAACTTTCCTAGTAATATCATAAGCCACATATTTTCCCAAAAAATTTCCAAGTAACCAAGCAAAAATATTGTTTATATATCCTATTAGAACTTGGTGTGCTTAGATCCAGAAATCAACATAAATAGAGGCACAATTATGGGATTTTCATTGCACTGCAAGTGATGAACCACCAAAAGATTATTATCAAAGCTCTATGGCCTCTCTCTATGAGGTGTTTGAGGTCGACGTGATGAAAGAATCATATTAGTTATTGGCTAGAGCTATTTTGCATAAAAATACCTATTTTCGACCTCCATAGGATGGAAAGTGTGCTTCACAAAGCACTAAAGTTAATTGGACAAAGTCTTAAGTTTCCCAACAAATGAGCTATTTGAAACCAAATTCTATCATGCCAAGAATTATATATATATATAATTTAAATATCGATTAAGAACATTTAAAGACATTACTTAAATGTAATAGAAATATCATAAATTATAATCACATTATAATTTTTTTCACAATAATATAGTATTATGGACTTTATTTTACTCAATTTTTAATTAAATTAAAACCAAAAATAAATAATAGTCTTTATATATAATGTATTTAAATATTTAAAATACATAAAAAAATATTCAAACTACAATCAACACATTGACTATAGAGCATATTATAAACGATTACAAATTTTATTGTTTAAATAAATTTTCAAAATTTGGATATATATACATATATTCATTGAGATAAGAATTATTAAAAATAATAAATTCAAACATTACCGGAAATGATTACTAAAATAATAAATATAAACTGATAACATGCATGTTTAAATTTGAATAATGAATGATATTGAAATACTAGAAAATTAACAAATATTACATATTAAAATC